>NW_012103142.1:15585219-15589218 GCF_000951045.1 Mandrillus leucophaeus | reverse complement strand
TCTCTAAAAAAATGATCCTGGGCCGGGTGCAGAGGCTCACAACTGTAATCCCAGCACTTTTAGCAGGCCAAGGTGGGCAGATCACGAGGTCAGGAGATCGAGACCAACCTGGCTAATATGGTGAAATCCCGTCTCTACTAAAAAATACAAAACATTAGCTGGGCGTTCGTGATGGGTGCCTGTAGTCCCAGCCACTAGGGAGGCTGAGGCAGGAGAATGGCATGAACCCACAAGGCGGAGCTTGCGGTGAGCCAAGATCACGCCACTGCTTTCCAGCCTGGGCCAGAGAGTGAGACTCTGTCTGAAAAAAAAAAGATCCTGGCAACAACATGAAGTATGAAAGCCAGAAAAAGAGCTGAAGTGAGAGAAATCAAATAAGAGGATACAGTACTTTAGGCAAGAAACAAGGAAGGATTAGACTACAACACTGGGAGAAGAAACAAAAGCATTCTAAAACAGTATTCAAGTTTCCTGATGTATATAAACTAATCTACTAATGACAATCACTGCATATCTTTATGTACAATGAGAAGGACTTATTTTCTCCAATTTCACAACAAACCAATAAGGTTTTTAGTAAAATACATATGGCACCCTGGAATAACTTTCCAGGTATACATTATGACAAACACATGCAGTGAGATTAAATTATATGTAATTAATTATTTCCATGCTTAAGTAGGAACTGGGTCTTCAACCTTCTAAGGAATTTTTTTAAAAACTGAAACACTATAAAAATAATAAAAGCATAGTTATTTAATTCCTAGTTTTCTTACAGTCTGTTAAATAACTATGAATAAAGACAACATCCTACTAAAGTAATAGTTTAATTTTTTAATGGATGTAAATTGTTATCTGTTTGAGAAAGCATAATTTTGTACCAATCTTAAATGAACTACTCCCTCCTAGAAAACTCCAAGCATTGTAAAATAAATACTGAATACCTGTTAAAAATCAGTGTAAATGACTCAGTGTGGAGAAACAGGTCTCTTTAAAATGACAATAAAAGAAATATTCGTCTTTTTGAAAGTTGAAAATTAGCCTCACCCTTTTCTTCAGGCTTTAAAGAAAAATACTTCTTCTCTGCAGCTATCATTTCAGGCTTTGGAGCTATGGGAAAAAACATTAATACTTCTGTAAGAAGATAGTTTTAAAGCACAGAGACAATTACACTTCTAAAAAGTAAAGATGCATTGAAAAATAACATCAGAAAAAACCATGGTTTAACAGAAAGAACAATGTACCAGAATCACCAGGCTCAATTTCTAATCCTGGACCTGCCACTATTACCCTACTCTGTGGTCTCAGTTCCTTCTTTGTCAAATTGAGGTGTTAGAGATCATATCCTCTACCATACTGCAGTCCAGAAGAGCTGTGGTGATGAAAAATTCTCTTTTTTCAGTAGCCAACATGTGACCACTGAGCACTTGAAATGGCACTCTTATGACTGAGAAACTGAATTTTTTAAATTTTATTTAATTTTAATTAATTTCAAAAGCCACACATGGTTAGTGGCTATCATATTGCAGAGTAAAGCTATATAATAAACTTTCAACACCAACTTCTAAAAAAATTACTTTTAACTTATGCTTTCTTTGCTCTAGGATTATGTCAGCAAACATAAAGTTAAAACCAAGGGGGAGAAAAAGACTTGGATTATTCTAAAAAACAGCAAATCTTTTAGGAAATAGAAATTTTTATTACACTTGTAAGGAGCAGTTATTTGAAAATAGTAGTTATGGAAGCAAAGAGCCAGATTACAAAACTTTAGCTCTTGAAGACACTTCTCGGTATACCATAATTTATTCATCTGTTTAAAATCATCTACTTCGTTTAACCTTCAGCATATTGTCTGAAAGAGTACATAAATTATTATTTGAGACATTAACAAATGGATTTCATTTGAAAAGGTAAAATAACGAATTGGCCAGGTCAATATATTAAGTTTTCTAAGACAGTTTAAATTTGATTAATTTTATTAACTCAAAATTACATATAAAGTATCTACATTTTCAAGATCCTTATTTTATACCATTTGTACTTTTAAAAAATGACAGATACTGATGCATGTGAACACTCAATTTTCATATATTTCTGAAAATGTTTACAGACAACATCATACTTGATAAAAATTAAGTTTGCATTAGATCCAATTTTACCATTTTAGAATTTTAAAAAATTGAAAATAGCAAACTGAATAATGTGTTTCTTACATACCTGGAGCCTTAGCAGGAGGTGGTGGTTTCTTTGGTTTCTGTTAAAATAATAATGGTGGAAACGGTTGACCAGTTTCATATCGAATATAGTTAAACTCTAATTAGTAATAATCTAAATCATACAAATGTCTCTCCTCTTCATTCCGTCCTTGCCAAAAATTATAAAATGCTAAGATTGTAAAAACTACCCAAAAAAACCAATGACAACAAATTATTTCATTAGAATAAATAGTCTCATTGATCAAAATTCAGTCAAATATTTCAATCCATATTTCAGTGGATTGAATAAGCCTTAAAAATCTTAATAAGCAAAAATGTTTTGCTCTGCCTCCCCTAGGTTAAGATTCCTAAGTACCATTTTATCCCTCTTTTGCAGCTGGGGTTGTGGGGAGAGGAGGACTGGCAGAACAAAAAACCTTGTTTTTTGTTTCGTTTTGTTTTTTAAAAAGCAGAGTAGCAACAAATAGACTAAGTTTTCATTCTTAACCCTTTGGAACTCTGAAAGGAACAGTTAAAGGCAAAGATGTGTTTTTTCTCAATTTATAAACATTCACTCATTTTTAAGACTTAATACCTTAAAATACTGAGATACATTTCTAAGTATGTGGACTTGGTTTTCACAAATTAAGAATAATCGATAAGCCATAATGTACAAACATAATAAAAGCAGAAAAAATGTATTCTTTAGTGAAAGTATAAAATAAAGCATATGAAGGCTGAATCAATACTGAATGCAATCTAACAAAAGAAAGGCCTCAGATAGCCTAAGCTTCCATAGAGTTAGAGAGTTCAGCATTGTCTTAAACCTAACCTGGTAGCCCATCCTGCTGTGTGCTTGCGCTAATGCTCTTTCCCTCTATTTTAAAAACTCCATTATATTCTTCATCCATGGGGAAAGGGGACCAAGTTGTAGGAAGGCAAAGGCCACTGATGTATGACTCAGCCTCACTTTTTCTCTGAGAAGTGATACTAAAATAACAAATTCTGTTAAAGAGGCAAAGAGTGCTTCTTGCCCTCCCAAAAAAATGCACCAACAGCATATTAGCAATTCCACAAGACCGTAAAATAAACTAAAGCTTTTCAACAACATTAAATAAAATATAATTTCTTCCAGGAAAGTACTAATTTATGTTACCAGGATAGACCGTCCTTCTTAAATTATAAAATAAAGAAGTCCAAGGTTATTTTTCAGCACAGTCGAGAAAGAAACAAAGGAAGAATAAAGTACGGAACTGAAACATCATTTTGTTTTACTATAACTCAAATAACTCCTACCTGAATGGCTACATCTGAAACTCCTTCATAAAAATTATTCAATAACAATGCAAAAAAACTTGTTTACAAAAGATTAGTGGCAAAATGTTCTTTAAAGTATTATCATCATTGAAAAACAAAAGCTTACTGGCAAGTCTTTATCGAGTTCATTTATCTGGACAGCAAAATTGTCTGGAAATACTCCTTCTTTACCATTAAGTTCACCTTTCCACCAGCCAGCTTCTCCAGTCTCCTAAATAGCAAAATAGAATAATTAAGACAATAAAAGTTATCTTTTTTTTTTTTTAGATAAGGTGTTGTTCTGTTGGCCAGGCTGGTGTGCAGTGATGCAATCATGACTCACTGCAGCCTCAATCTCCTGGGCTCAAGTGATCCTCCCAAGTCAGCCTCCCAAGTGGCTGGGACCACAGGCATGCAACCATAAACTTCTGGGCTCAAATGATCCTCTTGATTTGGTCTCCCAAAGTGCTGGAATTACAGGCATGAGCCACTGTGCCCAGCTGCAACT
>NW_012103142.1:15568437-15584067 GCF_000951045.1 Mandrillus leucophaeus | reverse complement strand
AGCTCACACCTGTAATCTCAGCACTCTGGGAGGCCAAAGCGAAAGGAATACTTGAGCTCAAGAGTTCGAGACCAGCCTGGACAACATAGCAAGACTCCATCTCTACTTTAAAAAGGTGTGTGTGGGCAGGGGAATTTCAAAAATTATTCTACAGGGTTATAGCAAAAACCAAATATTTGTAATTTTCCCATAATATAGTTAATATAGGATTCTGCCCACACAAAAGTACTACTGGGTTTTCTCTTTATTTTGCATTAGGATTTATTCCAAGTTATAAAATCACTTCAATTTTTAAAATGGTGACATCATTTTCCAGAATATAAAGAGTTTCAGAACCATTTCCATACTGACGGACATTTAGCTTGTTTCCCTATTTTTCTTCTTCTGTTTATATTACAAACAACAATCCAAACGGTAGATAGGAGAAAAAATAGAATGAAGTGGAAGAGAAGAAAGAATAAAAATCTGGGAAGTTGAGGTTAATTTAAAAAAAAAAAAAGTAATTACTTAAAAAAAAAAACAAAGCAAGTATGATGGTTAACAATAATTCCCAATATATAAATTATAACAAATATAGTCAATAAAAGTTGGCTCAAAAAGAGAATGTTCTGAGCACTTATCACGTGCCAAGTTTTCAGGACTTAGAAACAAGACAAAGTCCCAGCTCTTCTAGATTCCAGGGTGAATATAAGAACATTCTAGGGTGAATGTATAACTTCTGAAAAATATTTCTATAAATAATTCACTGAAAAACAGAAATATCTTACCTTACTTATCAAATGGATTATCTCCCCCTCTTTAAAAGTAAGTTCATCTTCATTAGTACCTTCATAGGCAAATAATGTTCTACAATATTCTTTAGCTGAAATAAAGAATGTAAATAATGTGGCTCACACAAATGGATTCATTCAACAAATACTTATTTATTAAGCCTCTATCTTGTGTAAAGTATACTAAAAGTTATTAAAGATGAATTTAGTAATCTATCTTTAAATTTTAAAATACTTATAGTCAATACCATATGTTAAGTAACAACTTCATCAATCATTCATTCAAATATTTACTAAGTGTTTGTGATGTTCCAGACACAGATTCAACTACAAGGAGATACATCCATCAACCAACAAAGTACATCAAAATCCTTGACCTCGTGGTGCTTACATCTAATAGAATTTGCTATTCTAATAAAGCAGTGTAACAAATGCTTCCAACAAGTCTCATGACACATTTGAGTATGTTTCTACTATTCCCAATATGAAAGTTTTATTCAAATACATACCTTTAATTTTACCTTCGCTATCTGTTTTTGTTATCTCCATACTCTGCGTTTTGGATCCCAGTGACGGCAGGATTAAGGGCTAGAATAGAAAAAAAAATGGCATAAACTATTTTAAGATAGAATAAAGATAATACTGTTAAAAAAAGTTTCCATTTACAGTTGCCCAGCTTTCCCTAATGGTCCTTATAGCTAAGATAGTAATGTGACTGAAAAATCAGCAATGAAACAGGTAAAGGTCTCCAAAGTTCTTTAAATCATAGCTCAGAGCTAAGATTCCTTATCTAAAAGATAATAATCTCTGATGCCCATAGTATATTAATGAGATTTAATTTTAGAATCTCTAAATAAGAGGCTAGACACCGGTGGTTCATGCCTGAATCCCAACACTTAGGGAGGCCAAGGCAGGAGAACTGCTTGAAACCAGGAGTTCAAGGTTGTAAGTGAGTTATGATTATACCACTGCATTCCAGCCTGGATGACAAGGTGAGACCCTATCTTTACAAAATATAATAAATCAAATACAATAAATAAGAACAACAGCACTTGAAAAGTTAAATCCCTGGGCTAAACACTTTGTATAAATAGTGCATATAGGACTAACAGCCTCATAACTATCTGCATTAAGTGGGCACTATTTATACAATAATATAAATTTATATAAGTAATCTGTCCATAGTAAAAGGAATTTAGCCGCAGAGCCCAGGTTTTAACCCAGAACTAAACCTTAAACTGAAAGAGGAGAAAAAAAATTATTTATACTTCATTGCTGTCTGAATGTAAATGATTCAGGTACTCTTATGTTCCTCATAACTACAGTCTACTAGACATTTGTCCACTGTAATTTGTAAAGGACTAAGTCCTTTACCACCTTATACTAGTGTTTCCTTAAGTTCTCTACCCAGAAACAACAGTACATTTAACCTTAGATGTCAATACTTAAAAATCTGAACACACTGCTAACTTACCTACCTACCACTGTGTTTTCTGTTTATCTTCTAAGATACTTAACTTTAGTTTTCCCCAACTCTAACCACCATATTTTCCAATCTGGTGTACCTACAAACACAGCAAATGTGCTCCCTACTTTATCAATTCCTGGATCAGTGATCAAAGCAAGCCTGACAAGACCATTATATAGGGTAACCCTGAGACTACAGTCACTAATAACAACTCTTGAGTAGTGGACATTATCAAGGATGATTAAAAGATAATGTGATCATTAATCAATAAAGTTATTCAATATAATCACAAGCTTTAGAATTGGAAGGAGCACAAGATCATCTAATTTCTATCACAATGCAAGAATTGCTTGTCCAACATTCCTAGCTGTTATATAGCTATAGAGCACCACCCCAAAAACCATGAGAATTCCAAACTTTACCTTTAAAACCAAGAATCAATTTGACCCCATAATCCTAATGCCAGATAGTCTCAGAGCTAGGAATGTGTAGGATAGAAAGTGGAAGTTCTCTTTTCTGAACCCAACTCTTCACTGTTTCATAAGAAAATAGGTAGCAAGTTAGGAAAGGAAAAAAAAAGTTGAAAGCACCTATCTTAGGAGGAAACTTCATAGTATCTCAATAACCAAAACACAGTCTTTAAATGAGATGTAGCTACACGAATCAAATAAATACTGTAACACTTTAAATTCTTCAGAATTAAAGAGATAGGACAGAAGGAACTGTGAAAAAATGCTCTACAGACTGTAGCTATTTTACCACCAAAATAACAGCTTAAGGTTTTATTTTAAACCCTCTTTTTAGTTCTTATAATTTATGGTTCATTTACTTTGTTTCATTTCACAATGCCAGCAAAATGCTAATGAAATAAAATTCTCCACACATTCAAAGAAGGTTAGTAAATTTAACAAATGTTGACAATCTAGAGGAAATTTAAGTAATGCCAAAATATAAAGTAATTTAATACTTTCTAAATCCATTTTAAAACAGTCCATTTTAGGTCTAATTCAAATTAAATATATATTTATTATATACAAAACTAAATTTATATATGGTAGCTTTTAAAAGGCAAAAAAAACTTTCTAATTTTTATTTACACTGTGATAACTAAAAACCCTAAAGCTTCTACTAAGTGTGTTAAATTTACCAAGAAATAAGCATTCTAATTTTATTAGATTCAACCATGAATATCAATCATTGTAAATATGGAGACAAAATTTCTCACAGTCTCCTCATTCATAACCAAATTATTAGTGATCTCAAAAAAAAAGAAATCAAACAGAGTTACAAACTGACTTTTACATTTTAAAAATGCTTAATGAGAGAATGAGTGGAGTTAATCTAACTTAAGTCCATCATTACCACCTTTTCTGGTTTTTTCTCTTCTGTTTCACTACTGGATGTTCTTGTCCGAAGTTTCACAGAGCCTTCTTTAAAAATGTCTCCAAATCCAATTCCTCGAATTTTCTTTGGCTGTGTAATTGATCCAGGTGCAGTTTCACTCCCATTTCCCGGAGAAGGTAAAGGTGAAGTAGGCCCACCCAAAACGGTTTCTGAAACAATAATTTGTTTTTGAAGAATGACACCTCGAATCACAAAACGTTTCCCATCCTGTCATGTCTACATTCTATATGCCTTCTAATAAAACACAGTAAAATTTAAAAAAACAAAAACAAAAAAAACCCCAATGATTCAGTACTGAAATATCCAGAAGAGCAAGATGCAATTCATGCAGTTTACACATACTTTTTTATTGTGCAAAATAATAATAATTTTAGGTAAATTTAATTAAAATTAAGAAATCCTAATTAGGAAATCATGTCATACGAGGTCCTTAAAAACAGCATGTCAATGTATAGCTTTTGGCCAAAGATGATACAATGTGAGACAAACAATAAAGAGATAAGATTATTTTTTAAAGCTATATGATCCAATCCAATCAAAGTTAGCATGAGTTTCTGAATATAAAAACTGGGAATGTTTATTTTAAAAAGGTCAATAGTTCATAACCTGTTCTTTTAGTTCAGAGACTAGGTAACAGGTCTAATTTTAAAGCATTCAATGGAAACTATTACTATATAATACAAAATTGTTAAGTTTAATATTATATGGGTAAGAACGTTTTTACATTCTTGCTCAGCAACAAGGGTTCTTATGTATAGGCTCAGTAAGTCCATGAACAACCCTATGGAAAACTGTGTGGTTATTTTTATGTACATTTTTCTGGGTAAAACAGGTACAGCTTTCATGAGATCCTCAAAGAGCCTTATAATCTAAGTAAGAAACAAAGTTCTAGAGTAAAAATCCAGAAACACTGAAGACTGAGGGTATAGGGTAAGGAAAAATATGTGGTGACAGTTCACTGAACTGAGGTAGTCTGTTGAAAAATAACAGAACAACAGGGACAATAAAAATAGTAGTTACCGTTTATTCAGAGCTAATTCTGTACCAGGCACTTGGCTAAGCACTGCATATGAATTATCTCATTTTTATAAGCCCACATGAGCTTCTTAACATTAAGCACTATTACTTCTCATTTTACAAATAAATAAACTTGGACAAAGGGATATTAATGACTTTCCCAGGGACCTACAGGTAGTAACAAAGTCAATTTTTGAAGTGAATTCTAGATGACCCCAAAACCACAGTCTTAAACAATTCAGTATAATGGCTCAGACCACAAAGTCTCCAATCAAATGTGAGAATATCTTTCTGCATCGATCGAAATGACCATTTTACAGGTGGTTTGCCAAAACAAGTTATTAACTTAAAAAATATAATGCTAACAAGTATAGTCATCTACCCTAACCATTTTCAATATTATCCTAAGTCACATAGAAGACTGAAGTGGAGAAGATAGTTTCGTAACATATTTTTAAAATTCAACCTCATTGAGAGAATGTTTACAATCAATAAAATGAACCTGTTTTAAATACACATTTCAGTAATATTTGACAAATGTCGCACCATGTAAACACAGCAAGATACAGAACAATTCGTCACACAACACTCGCACACCATCATAGTCAATCCTTCCCCCAAGCCTCAAGAAACCTCTGAACTTCACTGTCACTATACATTTGCCCTTTTTCAAATAAATTATAATCATATAGTACATAAGCTTTTTACATCTACTTCTTTGGCTACACAGAACACATGAGATTCATCCATGCTGTTGCATGTATCCACACTTCATTCCTTCTTATTGCTGATTAGTATCCCATTGTACAGATATGCTACTATGTATCTACCATTAAGAATGTAGCTCCAGGTTTTTCACAGATGAGCTTTATAAAATTTAGAAAACTCTCTTCTATTCTACTATGTAGCGTTTTCATCATTAAGAACTGAATATGTAAATTCTCTTTCTGCATCTAGTGAAATGACCATATGGTTGTTCCCCTGTAAACTGTTAACACTGTGAATTATATAAACTTTTTAAACCAGCCTTGCATGGATGGAACAGACCCCATTAGTATCATGATGTACTAACCTTTACATATTTTGCTGAGTTTGACGTAACCTTTACATATTTTGCTGAATTTGATGGAATACTTCAAAGATTTCTGTGTCTGTGTTCATGAGAGATAATAATATGTAGTTCCTTTTTTTCAAATTACTTCATGAGGTTTTGATATCAAGGTCATACAGACCTAAGAAATCTGAAAGAATCTGTGTAAGATCAAATGCTTGATAGCACCAGTGAAAATCACCTTGGCTAGAAATTTTCCTTATGTGAAGATTTTTTTATATTAAATACAATTTATTTCACATAGATTATTTAGAATTTCTATTTCTTCTATGTCTGCTCTGGTTAATTATGCTTTTACAAGGGTTTGCATATCTCATCTAAGTTGTCAAATTTATGAGCATATTTCTGTATTACACTTTTAATTGTCAGGTCTGTGATATCCCTTCACATCTGAAAATAGTAATTTTTGTTTTTCTCTTTTCTCTTTGATCGGTCTTGTTAGGGTATTACCAATTTTTTTTTTTTTTTAATCATTTCACAACACTCAACTTTTGAACTTGATTTTCTTGTCTGTTGGTCTGTTTTTTATTTCAGAACTGCTCTTACTTCCTTTCTTCTAATCATTTCAGGTTTAATTTGCTCTCCCTTTTCTTGTTTAAGGTATCTCTTCTATTATTCAAGCATTTAAAGCTATAAATTTCCCTACAGATGTTGCTTTACCTGCATTCCACAAATTCTGATATGTTGTGTTTCACTTTCATTTACATCAAAAACTGTTCTAACGTCCCTTATAATTTCTTCTTTAATTCGTAGGTTATTTACAAGTGTTGTTCAAGTATCTGAGAATTTCCCAAATATCTTGGTGTTTCACAAATAATTCCACTGTGGTCACAAAACCTGTACCGTTCAATGCCAATCCTTTTAAATTTGATGAGACTTGTCTGATGCCCCAACATAGGGTCTATCTCATGCATATTCCAAGTAAACTTCAAAAGTGTACTTCAAAAAGTACTTTCAAAAGTACTTCAGAAAGTACTCTGTTGTTGAACTATTCTGTAAACGTCATTTGGGTCCACTTAATTAAGAATGTTATTCAGTTCAAGTCTTCTAAATATGAATTTTGCTCATTTTTTTGTTCATTAGTTCTATCAATTATTGAGAGATACATGTTTAAATCTTTTCACTCTTTTCATGGATTTATCTATTTCTTTCAGTTCTGGAAGTCTGTATCTCATGTACTTTGAAGTTCTATTGTCGAGTTATATATTTAGAATTGCTATTAATTTTTATGAATTAGCTCCATCACTATAAAAATATCCTTTTTATTCCGTGGTAATATTTTCTTTCCTGAAATATACTTTGATATTAATATAGTCATTCTAAATTTATTATGCTTTGCACAGAACATCTTTTTCTATCCTTCTTTTAACATGTCAGTGAATTTTTGTATCATCCAGGCTGACAATTTTGGTCTTTCAATTGAAGTTTTTGGACCATTTACATTTAACATAACCACTGATGTAGTTATGTTTAAATCCATTATCTTGCTATTTGTTTTCTTCTATTTACCCAATTGATATTTCTTCCTTTTTTCTCATTTCCAGTCTTTCTTCTCAAAAAAAGCATTTCTTAGTATTCCATTTTACTATTAACTTATTAGCTATACCTCTGCTACAGTCTGAATGTATGTGTCCCTCTAAAATTCATTATGTTAGAACCTAAGACCCAATATGGTAGTATTAGGAGGTGATTAGACCATGAGGCTCGAGCGAGTGAGATCACCCCTCTCCCTCTTCTGCCAGGGGAAGACACGGCATTCATCCCCTTTGGAGAACACAGAAACAAGGCACTATCTTCAAAGCAGAGACCAGGCAGGCCCCATCAGACACTGAACCTGCTAGTGCCTAGATGAGGGGACTTCTCAAACTCCAGAACTGTGAGAAAGAGTTTTTGTTTTTAACAAATTACCCAGTCTTGGGCATTATGTTACAGCAGCATGAACTAAGACAACTTCAATGTGTTGTTTTCTGAAGTGCTGCTCTAGGCTTTAAAACCTAATTGCCCCTCAGTACCCATTGGAGATTGTCTTGTGATTTATACAGCTTCTGAAGATAATCTGCAGAATTCTTACCTCATTTATTTGATGTGGCTTTTCTCCTGTGGTCCCTTCTAAGGTTTTTGCTTTGTTGCTTGCATTCAGCACATGATTACAATCTGCCAAGCTTTGTTTATACTCTTGCATTTGTGGGTTTATAACTTGCATCAAATTTGGAAAATTTTTAGCATTATTCCTTCAAACATTTTTTCATCCACCCTCTCTTCTCCCCTTCTGAGACTCCAGCTACACATATGAGATCATTTAAAATTATCCCAGGCAGGTGCAGTGGCTCACGCCTCTAATCCCAGCACTTTGGGAGGCTGAGACAAGTGGATCACTTGAGGTCAGGAGTTAGAGACCAACTTGGCCAACATAGTGAAACCCCATCTCTACCAAAAAATAGAAAAATTAGTCAGGCGTGGCAGCACACACCTGTAGTCCCAGCTGCTCGGGAGGCTGAGGTGGGAGAATCACTTGAACCCAGGAGGCGGAGGTTGCAGTGAGTGGAGATCACTCCAGTAGAAACTGCACCACTGCACTCCAGCCTTGGCAACAGAGTGAGACTCTGTCTCAAAAATAAAAATATCCCAAGTTGCTAGAGTTTTTGAAGTTTTAGTCTTTTCGCTCTTTCCACTTCATTTTGCATATATTCTATTGTCACATTTTCAAGTTCAATGATCTTTTCCTCTACATTGTCTAGTCTTCTGTTAAAATTTCACAGGAAGAAATTCACTTCAGATGTGTTTTTCATCTCTAGTAGTTCCATTTTGTCCTTTTAAATCCCATCTCTGGTGGTTCCACTTAGCTCTTTTTATGTCTTCTACTTACTACTCATTATATTAACATTTTCCATTACAATCTTGAGCATATTAGGCATTTCTATTATAGTTATTTTAATATCTACTAATTCCATCATTTCTGGGTCTCTTTCTACCAACTAGTTTTTCCTCCAGATTATGGGTCACATGTTCCTGCCTTTTGGTTTTTTTCTTTTTCTTTTTTCTTTCTTTTTTTCTTTTTTTGAGATGGCATCTCGTTCTGTCATCCAGGCTAGAGTGCAATGGCACGATCTCGGCTCACTGCAACTTCCACCTCCTGGGTTCAAGCAAGTCTCCTGCCTCAGCCTCCCGGGTAGCTGGGATTACAGATGCCCGCCACCACACCTGGCTAATTTTTTGTATTTTTAGTAGAGACAGGGTTTCACCATTTTGGCCACACTGATCTTGAACTCCTGACCTCAGGGGATCTGCCCGCCTCGGCCTCCCAAAGCGCTGGGATTACAGGCATGAGATGTTGTTGAATGCTAAATTTTATAGTAATCATTTACAACAGTAATTTCCAATCAGGGTGGATTCTGCCTCCCAAGAGACGTGAGGCAATAACTGGAGACATGTTTGGTTATTACAATGGCGGAGTGTTACTGACATCTAGTGAGTAGAAATCAGGAATGCTTCTTAACATCCTGTATGTACCAGAGAGCCCCTGAAAATAAATAAGTTATCCAGCCCAAAACATCATCAGTGAAAAGGTTGAGAAGTTCTACTTTAAAGACTGCTGGCAAATTTTTAATTTTTTTTTCCGGCAAACAGGTAAGTTATTTGCACATTAGTGTGAAGCTTTTTTAGGGTAGCATTAGAGCAACCTCCATTCTAAGGCTAATTTAGCCCCACTTTACTTCTCTACTGAATTGCCCACGTAGTCAATAAAATCTCTGAAATCTAGAGAGAAAGAACTCAATTCTTGGCCTTGTATAAGCATACCGGAAATTGCTCATACTAACCCCTAGTAATTGCTCTTTCTTCACAAGTTGCTCATGTTCAGTCTCTGGGGTTTCACTGTACGCATTCACAGATTGGTGCTCAGCTAAACCCTCAAATCAACACCCAAGAACAGTTCTGGTGCTCTCTCTACATACAGCTCTCACTTCAGGTGTTCAGCAATACAAAATTCTAACTGCCTTTGTTTCCCTGGATTTTGATCAATCCTCAACAAAACCATAGCCTTCTGCTGTGGTTAGGTCCCCTTTCCTCGTAATGCAGTTCAGAAATCAGCTCCTGGCAGAAACCTAGGACAATGGTAGAGCTCTCCTTCCCCCTTGTTTTTTCTCCTTTTCTCAGGAATACCAGTTCTGTGCAGTCTACTTTTTAGAAAAATTTGCTTCCTATATTTTCTCCAATTCTCGATCTTGTACAGTGGAAAAGTGAATTCCACACTGTCTTGCTCCCGCACTGCCAGAAGTGTATTCTATATAGTTTAATATATACCTCCAATAACCAGCCTGTTGGACAAAGCAATATTCTGGTACAGATTAGCACATGAGGTGCATATCTAAAAGGCATTCTTAAAATGAAACTATCCCTGGTATTAATAAATCATATATTGATAGAGACAACTTTAGGGGATTATTCTAAGGTACAATTTCCAGAGTTTATTTGATTAAGGCCATAAAACAAACAAAACAAAAAAAAAACAAAAAAAAAGGCAGGGAAGGGGGTTTGGATTTAGTGACTGTAACCTTTATTAGAGTTATTAAAATATATATCATTAAAATAGATGGCTAGATATCAAAAATATCCAGTTCTAATGGATAGGCTATTTTTGGCTAAATGAAAAACACTAAATTTTACTACCACGTTGGCTATTAAATCAATGGTTGCAAGGCAGCATGATGTAGTGGTAAAGTATATGAACTCTAGGGTCACATCTTCTCGATTCATATCTTGCCCCTTCCATTATATTTGCCCAATTTCTTCACCTGTAAAATGGGGAACTTCACAGGATTGCTATGAGAAGTAAACTAATTTATTCCTGTAAAGTTCTTTAAACAGTGACCAGCTCAGTGTCTATTATTTTTTAAAAGTTTAAAAGATGTATCACTGTGAACCATAAGTAAGTGAGAGCATTGATCACAAAGAAGCAGCAAAATATAAAAGGGAAAACAGCCACTGGAAAGAAGAAAGGGGATAAGGAGAAAGGAAAAAGGAGGAGGAAAAAGGGCATGCAGGAGGTGCCATGATGAGACAAAACAATAACCTTATCTATATGGTACTCGTAACATTTTAATACCCATATACTTTACCCATCCGATTGTCCTTGAATTGCTATGTTTGAAGAAAAACATCTGCATTTTATGTGTATTGCTATCAGTCATAAAACAAACAGCACATCTGTCTATTGAGCCTAAACCCTCCCTCCTCCTTCCTCATTAAATCTCTATAGCAGAAGCTACTTGATGGCTTGTATCTTCATAGAAAGTGACTTAAAAGAATTGCAAAATGCAATTACTTGTTTGGAGAAAAACAAAAACAAGAAACCACATGCGAACTGAACTGAAAGCTAAAAAAAAAAAATAGAAACTTGATGAAAATGAAAAGCATTTAATAGAATCAATCCAAGTTTACCATTAAAGTCATCATTCACCATTATTCTCAAGGATTTTGCAAGTCGATCATGCAGGTGTGGGTGTGGGTGTTTTAACTGGACTTAAAATCAATCAATATTGCATAGTTCCTAAAAAGTACACATAGAAAGAATGTCTGGCTGTTAACAATAACTCAGAAAGATCCATAATGTACTACCAGTCAAGGCATCAAAACTCCAGAACAAGTTTCCTTGCAAAGTTGCTCACCAGGAGGAGTATAAGGTGAATACTAATACATGAGTACAGACCTCAAAGTAAACTGTGTAACACCTTGACTCCTAGTGACTAGGCTGCAGACCAACAAATTTCTATCTACTATCTTTGGCACACGAAGTATACAACCATTTCCCCAGAATCCTGTGTCCCATTAGAAACGAGCACTTTCTTCTACTCCAGAACCTGAATAATCAAATAAAACTTCAGCTCACTCCTCCTAGGAGAACAAATTTTTTTCTACGTGTAAGAGACTAGAACTCTTGAAGAACAATCCATCAGGGTTTCTTAAATGTTTTGTGTGATGCATCCATCTAGTTGCCCAGTAAAGCCTAGAGGGATAAATGGCACAAACATTTAAGAATCCCTGCTGGAACCCCTTCATCTCCTCAAAATTCTGGCCTCACCACTTAGCAACTTATTCATAACATTACTCCTTTTCTATAGAAGACATCAAAAGTCAGAAATATCTTCCTCAGCTTCCTACCATTAAGCTTACTAACTCTGATCTATCTCCAATAAATTGAGACTAATCATAATAGCCATAATGTGAAACCCATTTCCTCCACTTTCTGGATAAATCCTATTGTGCTGTAACTACACTTCTTCTGAGTTTCCATCTTCAACTGTTCCCCTTCTACTTGTCAGCCATTAGGATATCAAGATGATCAACACTTTTCCTTTTTAAGAAAAAGAACAAAAACATTCTTGAAAATATGTTGCCATCAACTGCTGCAACTGCCTTATACTTACTCTCTCCACTGCCTACCCTCCTTTCTTCTTCAATTCGGCTTCTGCCCTAATTACCTCACAACTGCTGTTGTTTAGGTCCTTCATGATCTCTTTTACTTCACCTCCCAAGTAGTATCTGACACTACTGGCCCTGCCTCCCTGAATAACTCTCCTCCCTTGACTGACTACCACACATTCATAGGTTTCTTTCTGGCTCTCTCCTTCTGTGCTTTCTAGGTCTTCTTTTCAGTTAATCTTCCTCAGTCCATGTCTTAAATGTTATTACACAGGATTGCATCCCAGGGTCTTTAGTGTTTTTTCACTCTGTATATTCTCTCTAGGTCATCTAATCTAAACCCATCTTTTTTTTTTTTTTTTTTTTTTTTTTTAGGTGGAGTCTTGCTCTGTTGCCCAGGCTGGAGTGCAGTGGCGTGATCTTGGCTCACTGCAACCTCCGCCTCTTGGGTTCAACTCCTGCCTCAGCCTCCCAAGTAGCTGTGATTACAAGTGCACGCCACCACACCTAGCTAATTCTTTTGTATTTTTTAGTAGAGACAGGGTTTCACCATGTGGGCCAGGCTGGTCTCGAACTCCTGACCTCGTGATCCACCCACCTCGGTCTCCCAAAGGGCTGGGACTGCAGGCGTGAGCCACCATGCCTGGCCTACCCATCATTTCTTACACCACCTAAAGTACTATCAAGTCCCAGTTTTGCACAGACACCGGAATTTTTCTAAGGATTCAGATCAATAGACAACTGACTACCAAATATCTTTCATTTGGATGCTCTCACGTCCCTACAAGTCTCAAATTTAACATCTCCAAAAGTGAATAGCCAACATGGTAGTAAAAGTTGGTAATTTTCAATGATTCAAAAATAATTAACCTACCAATTAGGACTGCCTATTTTCAATAATTAGGCATCGATTTTAATGATACATCATCATCTCCCAATAACTTATCTCTGAAAATGACATCTCCACCTTACAAAGCCAAAAACTTGGTAGCAGTTGGCTCCTCTTTTTTGGTCATCCCGTAAATAACATTATCACTAGGTCCTGTTCTTCGTGCTATCACTTATATAACTCCTATTCTACACAAGTCTCTCCATTCCCATAGCACTGCTCTAGTTTAAGCTAATTCTACCTCATTATCAAAACATTCTCAACTGGTGTTAGCAGACCAGTCTCTTCTCCAGTCTACTCTCCACATTGCAATTCCCCCTCCATACTGCAACCAATTTATCTGAAAAACAATCTCATCATTTCACTCTACGGCTTCTCTGTGATTTGATTAACATTTTTGTAATGTTTTCTTACGCCTGACCCAATAACTTCTCCAGGCTCAATATTCACCACATCTAATTATATACTCTATAATGCCTCTGAATTAAATCTCTTTCAGGATCTTGCGAATGCTATGATTTTCTTCACCCTCTGCCACAAACTTGCTTAGAAATTTCCTAGCCATTGTGGGATCTCAATCTATGACTTCTTCTAGGGTGCATTCCTTCACAGCCTGCCAAGTCTGGACTAGCCTTCTTATATACATTTATTGCACCCTTTCCTGTAACAAACACTTCTCCTGCTAAATTACAATCACTTTTTAAAACCATCTTTTCTTTCCCAGTGGAACAAAAGCTTCAAACATGAGGGGAAATAACACCTATGTTGCTGATCACTGTACTCCCAGGACCTTGTACAATATACTCAACAAAAGGCACTCAATAAATTGAATGAATAAATATATGAATACTGAATTAACTAAACAGTTGTATTTATATTTAGAATTTCCCTTTACCAGATTTGACTTTTAAATTTTAGATTTTGCAATACACTGCCTTCATAAGAAATGCTAGTATACCCATATATTACTACTCATAACACTCAAAGAGCTGACAGTACATGAAAAGATAGTTCTACAAGCATATCTAAAAGAAAATTAGGTGAAGATGGCAGCAAACAAATGGACTACAATAGTGAAAAACCACCAAATTTCCATAATCTCACATGTTAAATAGCACAGTAAAGCTTAAAACAAAAACAAAACAAAACAAAGCAAAACAAAAAACTGGGAAATCATAAAAACCAAACTCTAATGATGATTTTACCACTCAGTAAATAATCTCAGGAGTTTCCATTTCTTGACCCTTAAAATGGGAGTGACATTAATCCTCTTAAGAGGATTTATTCCACTATAAAGACATAAGCATGCATATGTTTATAGCAGCACTATTTACAATAGCAAAGTCATGGAACCAACCCAAATGCTCATCAATAATAGGCTGGATAAAGAAAATGTGGTACATACACACTGTGGAATACTATTCAGCCATAAAAAGGAATGAGATCATATCCTCCACAGGAACACGGATGAAGCTGGAAGCCATCATTCTCAGCAAACTAACACAGGAACAGAAAACCAAACACTGCATGTTTTCACTCATAAGCGGGAGTGGAACAATGAGAATACATAGACACAGGGAGGGAAACACACACCAGGACCTGTTGAGGGGTGAGGAGCTGGGGAAGGGAACTCAGAGGACGGGTCGATAGGTGCAGCAAACCACCATGGCACACTTATACCTATGTAACAAATCTGCATGTCCTGCATATATATCCCAGAACTTAAAGCAAAAAAAAAAGGGAAGAGGATTTCACTTGACAAAAGTGTTTGAAAAGTTCTATATATACCACAAAATACTAGTCTTTGTTTCACTGAGTGTCAACATATCAGACACCATTATAGACAATGAGTAAACAAATATAAATAAAAATATATATGTTCTAATGAGCAGGTAGACAGACAGTAAGTTTAATAAGCAATAGCAACAAATTCTTCTCTGAAACATTAAAAAAAAAAAGAGAAAGAGAATTAAAAAGTAGAACTGTTTTATACAGAGCTGTCAGTAAGGGCCTCAATGATAAGGCGATTTCTGAGAGAATCCTGAATCAGACAAGTAGCCATCAGGACATCTTGAAGAAGAGCATTCCACACAAAGGTACACAACAAGCACAAAGGCTGTGAGAGAGGAATGTTCCTAACATCCTTAAGAAACCTAAGGTGACCAACGTAAACAAAGGGGAAAGTTAAATAAGAGATGAGGTAAGAAAGGTGGAGGGAGGGATATGGGGATGCCAGATCATAGAGGGATTTGTAGCCATTTTAAAAGATGTTGGCTTTTAGCCATTTTAAAAGATGTTGGCTTTTAGTCTAAGTGAAATGTAAAGCAACTGGAGGGTGATCACTACTGGCTACCAGACTATTCAGTAAGTAGGTAATGGCATATAGGCTATGGTAATTATACAGCAAAAGACAACTTATACCAGGATAGCGGCAGTGAAGGTGGTAAAAAGAAAATAGATTCTAAACATTTTTTGACAAAATCTGTTAATGAATCATGGTAGGGTGCAAGGTTAAAAAAAAGAGTACAAGAGAAAACTAAGAATTTTGGCC
>NW_012103142.1:15560823-15568387 GCF_000951045.1 Mandrillus leucophaeus | reverse complement strand
AAACAAATGGACTACAATAGTGAAAAACCACCAAATTTCCATAATCTCACATGTTAAATAGCACAGTAAAGCTTAAAACAAAAACAAAACAAAACAAAGCAAAACAAAAAACTGGGAAATCATAAAAACCAAACTCTAATGATGATTTTACCACTCAGTAAATAATCTCAGGAGTTTCCATTTCTTGACCCTTAAAATGGGAGTGACATTAATCCTCTTAAGAGGATTTATTCCACTATAAAGACATAAGCATGCATATGTTTATAGCAGCACTATTTACAATAGCAAAGTCATGGAACCAACCCAAATGCTCATCAATAATAGGCTGGATAAAGAAAATGTGGTACATACACACTGTGGAATACTATTCAGCCATAAAAAGGAATGAGATCATATCCTCCACAGGAACACGGATGAAGCTGGAAGCCATCATTCTCAGCAAACTAACACAGGAACAGAAAACCAAACACTGCATGTTTTCACTCATAAGCGGGAGTGGAACAATGAGAATACATAGACACAGGGAGGGAAACACACACCAGGACCTGTTGAGGGGTGAGGAGCTGGGGAAGGGAACTCAGAGGACGGGTCGATAGGTGCAGCAAACCACCATGGCACACTTATACCTATGTAACAAATCTGCATGTCCTGCATATATATCCCAGAACTTAAAGCAAAAAAAAAAGGGAAGAGGATTTCACTTGACAAAAGTGTTTGAAAAGTTCTATATATACCACAAAATACTAGTCTTTGTTTCACTGAGTGTCAACATATCAGACACCATTATAGACAATGAGTAAACAAATATAAATAAAAATATATATGTTCTAATGAGCAGGTAGACAGACAGTAAGTTTAATAAGCAATAGCAACAAATTCTTCTCTGAAACATTAAAAAAAAAAAGAGAAAGAGAATTAAAAAGTAGAACTGTTTTATACAGAGCTGTCAGTAAGGGCCTCAATGATAAGGCGATTTCTGAGAGAATCCTGAATCAGACAAGTAGCCATCAGGACATCTTGAAGAAGAGCATTCCACACAAAGGTACACAACAAGCACAAAGGCTGTGAGAGAGGAATGTTCCTAACATCCTTAAGAAACCTAAGGTGACCAACGTAAACAAAGGGGAAAGTTAAATAAGAGATGAGGTAAGAAAGGTGGAGGGAGGGATATGGGGATGCCAGATCATAGAGGGATTTGTAGCCATTTTAAAAGATGTTGGCTTTTAGCCATTTTAAAAGATGTTGGCTTTTAGTCTAAGTGAAATGTAAAGCAACTGGAGGGTGATCACTACTGGCTACCAGACTATTCAGTAAGTAGGTAATGGCATATAGGCTATGGTAATTATACAGCAAAAGACAACTTATACCAGGATAGCGGCAGTGAAGGTGGTAAAAAGAAAATAGATTCTAAACATTTTTTGACAAAATCTGTTAATGAATCATGGTAGGGTGCAAGGTTAAAAAAAAGAGTACAAGAGAAAACTAAGAATTTTGGCCCGAGTAAAAAAAACGATGAACTTGTCCTTAACTCACATGGGGAAGATTACATGGAGCAGAAAAAAAAGGCAGAGGATAAATTTTGGGCAACTTAGGTTTAAGATGCCTATTAGACATCGAAATGGAGATTCTGAAAGAGGTTTAATTGGAAGATTTTTAGAAAAGGGAGGAAAAGACAAGTATATATAGTCATTGACTTCATAAAATAAGGGGAAAATTTGAAAACACATTCCTATTTGGCAAATAAATGGAATCTGCATGTTGACAAAAAGACACTCTAAGAAGGGTTAAGTATATTTGACAAAATTAAAAAGGAGACATTACAAAACCAAAACATAACACTTTCCTGGAGAAGCAATGCTTTCCCTGAGACTGAATACTAAAAGGACCTTTATATAGAAACCACTCAGTAACAGAATAGATGATTAATTCACCACATTCCTACAGAAAACATAATGGTGGAATTCTTAACCTTTTATCTTACAGTTCTTCAATGAAAACTGAGGATCTAAAAATAAATTATCTGTGAAGACTTAATATTGTCTCTATATTATTTAGAGTCAGAATTATCTGCTTAGCAGTAACACAGTTTAATTGGTCAAACCAAGAACATTATCCCATTACTACATAGAAGAGAAAGGAGGAAAAGGGGAAGGGAAGGGAGGAGGAAGAGAACCCTATTAAATTTAAAAGACTGTGAGGAGAAACTATGTGATATAATCAAATATAGTGGATATGACATTCCAATACTGAAAGTAAAAAAATAACACTTATAATGTACATTCTACTATAATTTTTCTAACAGCTACGAGGAACAATTATTTTACTGACTGAAAAGACTATCAAAATACCAATTATGGACAGAGGCTGTTACACTTTGTTAGGACACAGGAAAATTTTAAGTAGTTACTCCTTATATAATGCTCACTTCCTGGCATTCACAACAATATGCAGAAACTTGCCTAAAATTTAGAGTTGGGGAAGGAAAAAAAAAAATTATAGTGTACTTCAACCACGGACTTTCCACCCCATAATCACAAAGCTCCACATTTAGAATGAACAGTTATTGTAAAAGGGTTAAACAAAGAAGGAAGGATATTTCTAACAGACAAAATTTGCACAGTTACTAAAATCCAAATCAAGCTGAACAGCGTAAGAAAATGTTCAAAGTATTTTATAATTATAAAAGTAATGAACTAAACTCAAATATAAATTAGATCTCTTGTTCTGGTGGTCCTATACAAACTTTAAATTGGAAATATTTTAAGGGCTCAGTTTTATATGGCATCACAAAGATCATTTCACTCATATGCTTTAATTTACACGGAATTTTAATTTACACCAAATTTTAATGTTAAAAGTAGATATCAAAAGATCCAATACCTGTGAACCCTAAAGAAATACTAATGTGCATCAGAAGTAACTCAGGAGACAGTTTGCTAATTGATGAATGCCCCATTAAATTTAAGCCAGGTGTTTTTGGTACTTATGTATGTTCTCTAATGGTTTTTACATGCCCTTAAACATAAGTTTTGACTTCAGAATTATTGAGTACTCTCAAATAAATGTAATATAAAATAGTGAAAGTACATCTAGTTAGTATGATTCCTTCTCCACTGAATCCTACCTCAATGATTTTTCTCTTTCAATACAATCAGCATCTGCACTAAAAACTGAAACTATTAAAACAACTAAAACTAAACAACTGGAACTATTTTCATTAATATTTTCATTTAATTCATTAAAGAGCCTTAGAAAAATTTAGAATCTTTAAAAGCTTATTGCTAAGTTAAAGAGAAAAGAACTAGCAGAAGAACTTAAAAATGAGAGGCAACTGGGCATCCCAAGTCATATTAAGTAGTCATTGACCTCAGGCTTTTTTCATTACTTTGTAGCATGTATAGTATGTAGCACTTACAGAGAGCTGCAAACTAATGTAAGAGTAAATTTGAACTCCTTTTTAAGGCTAATGAGCTTTAAAGAAAAGGATTCTTTAAAGGCGATCTGCAATGAATATATGGTAGAGCATAATATTGTACACAAATGTTTGGTGCCCCTCCTTGTAAGAAAATTACATATCCCCACCCTGCTGCACTAACGCATGCATGACCATAACCGCCAAATACAATGTTAGTGGAAATGACATGTCAATTTTGGACAGAAGCTTTAAAAGCCATCCTCCTTTTTCTCTGCCTCTTCAAGGATTAAAGAGTTGCCGATTATATTTTCTAATGTTTCCTGTGACATTTCTGAGATGAAAATTTGCATATTAAGCAAAATGAAGTGGCAAACAAATTTCTAAATATTACATTTAGAAATATCTTCCTCCAACATTTTTGACAGCTACCTGAAGTAACTCAAGTCATTTTATTCTGTAAGTATACTTACTTCACATTTGTCCTCCCCTAGAGATGTGACCCTTGCATCTCTGGACTACAGAGGGATTACATACGCTCAGAAAATCAGAACTGAATACATACAAAGGTTAAGAAATGTTCACTTGTTAAAATAGCTTCTACTTCTTCCTTTGGTCACATGTTTATTCTAAAAATTACAGCAGAGTTCAAACTATTCATCAAACCAATTTTTTAAATGTGATACAAAGTTTTATTTGTTCATTTCTTGCATTTGAAGGACTCTTTGATGACATACTGGGCCTGAGATTCTTTGCCATAGTCCTTAACTACTACGCAACCACAACCAACTTCTTTATAGGGTTTTCCCTCTCTGTCAATTTTACAGAGAGGCCTACACATTCCCCTAGTTGCTTGTTGTCATCAACCTTAATTAAGTTGATTTGATGTTCAGCACAAAGGGCCTCCACCAACTTGACATACAAAGGTTCATCACAGTTGGATGCAAGCACACAAACATGAGCTTGCCACTTGTCTAAGGCTTGGCCAGCTTCACAAATTCCACTGCTAGGCTATTGTGCATAAGGGTGGTCTTTGGAATCTCCTGTAAAGCAGTAGCAGTATTAACACCCATTACATCTTCAGCAACAATGCCCTCTTCTACCACAGCAGTGGGTTCACGTGAAGCCGAATCTTCAAAACAACCAAGTCTTTGCTTAAGCAAGACCTGTTGGTGGAAGGCAAAGAGCCATCAAACTAATTTATGTCTTCACTTTATAACTTAAAAATTATTACCATAACTAACTGAAAACTCTGACCCGAAAATCTGTTATATACCAGCAATTTCTCCTCACAATCTCACTATTCCTAGTTCTCATTACTAGATCTGTTATATACTGTCTACTTTGTAGAACAATTACTGGTATTTTATAACTATGTAAAGTAACATTTTTTCCTGTCACTTTCTAAAATTCAAGAGGTTTCTTCTACATCAATCTTCTAGAAACTAAATTCATGTTGGTTTTTCTATACTCACAATTTATTGATAAACCATGAATTATAATATTGCTTTCTAAGCATTCATCCTTTCAAGCCTAATTAATGTTAGATGGCTTTTATACTAAAAAGCAAATGAACACGGCAATATAATTGTAGCTTGCGATGTGTAGATAACTAAAACTTGAAAGAAAAATTAAATTTCCTTAGAAGTAAAGCAAACTCAGCCAGGAGCAGGGGCTCATGCCTGTAATCCTAGCACTTTGGGAGGCCGAGGTGGGCGGATCACGAGGTCAGGAGATCGAGACCATCCTGGCTAACATGGGTGAAACCCCATCTCTACTAAAAATACAAAAAAAAGAAAAAAAGTCGGGCATGGTGGCGGGCACCTGTAGTCCCAGCTACTCGGGAGGCTGAGGCAGGAGAATGGTGTGAACCCGGAAGACAGATCTTGCAATGAGCTGAGATTGCGCCACTGCACTCCAGTCCGTCTCAAAAACATATATACATACATACATACATACATACATACATAGAAGTAAAGCAAACTCAATTACTCATTTCATATATTTCTATGGTCAATGGGCTTAGAAATAAAATCATTAGAGATGAAAATATACCTTCTGGCATTAAATTGGAATTAGAGGTACCAGTAAAGATGGATAAACAGATTAATGATCAAGACATATGGGTAGAGGTATGGGATTGTATGTGCGTGTAAGCATTTTCCAGCTTAATCTACTAAGAAGGCTCAGAAGCATTACCCCAGTAGCAATGACCACACGTCGAAACACTATTCCTCTCTTCAAAAAAAAACCAAAAAGTTTGCCTTGATAAGTAGCTGATTCCATGACTAGGATAGGGAAGGTTCAAAATGAGCTTGGAGTATCTTACATCACAGAGTAAGGAAGTTCACAGAAAATGATGGAGACATGTCAAAATGATATAATATTACAAACTAATCTATAATGACAAATTAGATCTATGATTGGCTAGGACTGAGGGCAGAAAAAGAAATGGACTGCAAAAAGCATGAGCAATATTTTGGGGGTGATGGAAATGTTCTGTACATGTTTTCATGGATTTATATATCTGTCAAACTCATCAGATTGTATATTTTAAAGGGACCATTCCTTCTGAAACTATTCCAAACAACAGAAAAAGAAGGACTCCTCCATAACTCATTATATGATGCCAACATCATCCTGATACCAAAACTTGGCACGGACACAACAAAAAAAAGAAAATTTCAGGCCAATGTCCCTGATGAACATCGATGCGAAAATCCTCAATAAACATACTGGCAAACCGAATCCAGCAGCACATTAAACAGCTTATCCACCACGATCAAGTCGGCTTCATCCCTGGGATGCAAGGCTGGTTCAACATATGCAAATCAACAAACATAATCCATCACCTAAACAGAATCAATGACAAAAACCACATAATTATCTCAATATACGCAGAAAAGGCCTTCGATAAAATTCAACACTGCTTCATGCTAAAAAACTCAACAAATTAAGTATTGATGGAACATATCTCAAAATAATAAGAGCTATTTATGATAAAGCCACAGCCAACATCATACTGAATAGCAAAAGCTGGAAACATTCCCTTTGAAACCCAGCACAAGACAAGGATGCCCTCTCTCACCACTCTATTCAACATAGTGTTGGAAGTTCTGACCAGGGTTATCAGGCAAGAGAAAGAAAGGATATTCAAATACGAAGAGAGGAAGTAAAATTATCTTTGTTTGTAGATGACATGATTGCATATTTAGGAAATGCCATCATTTAGCCTAAAATCTCCTTAAACTGATAAGCAACTTCAGGAAAGTCTCAGGATACAAAATCAATGAGCAAAAATCACAAGCATTCCCATACACCAATAAAAGACAAATAGAGAGCCAAATCATGAGTAAACTCCCATTCACAATGGCTGCAAAGGGAGTAAAATACCTAGGAATACAACTTACAAGGGATGTGAAGGACCTCTTCAAGGAGAACTACAAACCACTGCTCAAGGAAATAAGAGAGGACACAAACAAATGGAAAAACATTCCATGCTAATGGATAGGAATATTCAATATCATGAAAATGGCCACACTGCCCAAAGTAATTTATAGATTTGATGCTATTCCCATCAAGCTACCATCGACTTTCTTCACAGAATTACACAAAAACTACTTTAAATTTTACATGGAACCAAAAAAGAGCCCACATAGCCACGACAATCCTAAGCAAAAAGAACAAAGCTGGAGGCATCATGCTACCTGACTTCAAACTATACTACAAGACTATAGGAACCAAAAACAGCAAGGTCTGGTACCAAAAACAGATATACAGACAAACAGAACAGGACAGAGGCCTCAGAAATAATACCACATATCTACAACCACCTGATCTTTGACAAACCTGACAAAAACAGGCAATGGGGAAAGGATTCCCTATTTAATAAATGTTGTTGGAAAAACTGGTTAGATGTATACAGAAAACTGAAACTGGATGCCTTCCTTACACCTTATACAAAAATTAACTCAAGATGGATTAAAGATCTAAACATAAGACCTAAAGCCATAAAAACTCTAGAAAAAAACATAGGCAATACCAGGACATAGGCATGGGCAAAGACTTCATGTCTAAAACACCACAAGCAATGGTAACAAAAGCCAAAATTGACAAATGAGATCTAATTAAACTAAAGAGCTTCTGCACAGC
>NW_012103142.1:15557876-15560178 GCF_000951045.1 Mandrillus leucophaeus | reverse complement strand
AATACCAACCTGACCAACAGGGAGAAACCTCGTCTCTACTAAAAATACAAAACATTAGCCGGGCGTGGTGGCATATGCCTGTAACCCCAGCTGCTTGGGAGGCTGAGGCAGGACAATTGCTTGAACCCGGGAGGCAGAGGTTGTGGTGAGCCGAGACTGCATCACTGCACTCCAGCCTGAGCAACAAGAGTAAAACTTCGTCTCAAAAAAAAAAGAAGAATGAGTTCATGTCCTTTGTAGGGTCATGAATGAAGCTGGAAATCATCATTCTCAGGAACAGAAAAACACCACATGTTCTCACTCATAAATGGGAGCTGAACAATAAGAACGTAGGGGCACAGGGAGGGGAACATCACACACCAGGGCCTGTCGGAGGGTGGGAGGCAAGGGGAGGGATAGCATTAGGAGAAATACCTAATGTAGATGACGGGTTGATAGGTGCAAACCACCATGGCACGTGTATGCCTGTGTAATAAACCTGCACGTTCAGTACATGTATCCCAGAACTTAAAGTATAACAAAAAAAAAAAAGGAAAAAAAATTGCATTCTCTTACCACTGAGCGCACTGAGTTTATAAACCCATTTGCTATACCAACTTTGTTTTCCTACTTAATTTCAAAATTTTTACTCTTCCATACGTAAGACAATGAAGGTACTGATAAAAGAAAGAAAAAAAACTGACAGCTCACAACAATCTATGATGCTGCAAACATCTTTATGCTTAGAAACTACCTGTCAATTCATGAAACAGCCCTTTCATGTTAAAAAAAAAAAAATTATTCCTGTTTTGTCAACAAAAAAAATACAGTTAAGCAAAGATAACCAAGACATAGTTTCTGCCATCATGGAAGAGTAACACACTTAATATGACCTTGTAACTAAAGACAGATTAAAACATAAAATATAGCACTGGGACACAGTGAAAAGTATTCAGTACATAAGCAGTCTGAGCAATCTTACAAATTCACCTCATTATTTTTAATATTTAGTTTTCATATGTTTGCATTAAGCCAGTTCTAAAAACAAAAACCAATGATACTGGCAACCTTAAGGTTATGGTCTATTCCTAGTATCTACAAATCTATCTAATCATAAAATTGTCAAATAATATTACCTAACCCAAATCCCTGAAAATTCTCACTACATATACATTTCCATCAAGAAAAACATATTCTTATCCCCACATTTCCACTTGTAAATTCGAGACCTCTTTTAGAAAACAAAACAAAACTCTCCTAATTCCTACAGCAATTCTTAAAAGTAACAAAATTTAAATCCAGCTTTGGGGTAAAATTTTGTCAATCATACTCTTAAATGGTAAGCAAATTAAGAAGAATTTGTGGGTGAGTCTCTAAATAACTAACATCACAAAATAACTAAATGACATTTGGCTGCCCAGAATAAACAAAATCTATTATGTAAATATAGAAAATAACAAAAGTAAGGTTGTTTCTTATTTCTAAAATTTCTAAGTATTCAACAGTCCATTTGCAGACTTGGCAGCCCAAAAATGCATATGAATATATCTTTACTAGGAAGAAATCAGATAACCTAAGATGAATCATTTTAAACTCAGGGTACTAAAGATTTACTTAAGGTTAAAGCAGAAATCGGAGAAAGAAAAATATTAAATTATTGAACCAGATATTTAATTCAGTTTAGGTCCCCATCATAATTTGCTTTTTTAAAGTAGACTAATTGAAGCTGACTGAAAGTTCAAAAGAAAGAATAGAGTTTCAAAAAATACAAAATAAAACACCAGATGATATAGAAAATTTATTTAAATCAATTAAAAATTTAAAAAAATAGTCTACCTGAATCGTCCTGGGCTTCACGAGTTTCACCATCATCTGTTACCTCTAGTTCTTTCACAAAATTTGAGGGAAACAATCCCAACTTGTTGTTCAGGGTTCCACTCCACCAGCCTTCTTCTACCTGAAAAAGTTCACAATTCAAAAGTAAAAACAACTTCTGTTAAGTGAAAATCATCACCCTATGGGAAAATTAAGCTGCAAAAGCAAACGGCCACAAAACCAGCACTGTGAAATCAGCACTTTAAAATTTAAAACACAATGAAGAAAATATATTTTAAGTGGATTAAATTTTAGTGGATTATTCACATATGGGATTAATCATATATCAACTGCAATCTGCAACATTTGCAATGAGAACCTGTAATCAATCGCAATCCATGAAGCACTTTTCATGAAAATATGAGATAACCATATATCCTGTATTAACAGCCAGAAGTACATAGCTTCTGGAATATCACATTTGTAAACACTACTCAGCCTTGATTTG
>NW_012103142.1:15553027-15555831 GCF_000951045.1 Mandrillus leucophaeus | reverse complement strand
ATCTCCTGACCTTGTGATCCGCCCGCCTCAGCCTCCCAAAGTGCTGGGATTACAGGCATGTGCCACCACGCCCGGCTAACAAGTGGATTTAAAAAGAAAACGTGGTGTGTATATATACACACATCATGGAATACTACTCAGCCATCAAAAGGAACAAAATAATGGCATTCACAGCAACATGGATGGAATTGGAGACTATTATTCTAAGTGAAGTAACTCAGGAATGGAAAACCAATCATCGTATGTTCTCACTCATATGTGGGAGCTAAGCTATGAGGATGCAAAGGCATAAGAATGACACATAGGACTTTGGGGACTTGGGGGGAAAGTGGAGGTGACAGGGAATAAAAGACTACACACTGGATACAGTGTTCACTGCTCAGGTGACGGGTGCACCAAAATCTCAGAAATCACCACTAAAGAATGTACTCATCTAATCAAACACCACCTGTTCCCCAAAAACCTATTGAAATAAAAAATTAAAAATTAAAAAAAAAAAACAGACTGCAAGGATTGAAATTCAGACTTAGATGGCTGCAAGAAGATCTCTCATCCTACATCTGTGACCTTGACACTCCTCCCACCAAGAAGTGGTGGTCTCTGTTCCCTACCCCTTAAATCTTGGTGGCTTATGACTCACTTGTAACCAACAGATGCTAGTTGGTAAAGGGCAATAAAGCTAACACCACATGTGCTGAAATGCTTGCACTTAAGAGCTGTGAAATGCCATATATATATAAGTCCGACGACCCTGAGATGCCCGTACTGTAAGAAAGTCAACCCAAATGGAAAGGCTAACATAATGGCTCTCCAATTGGCAGTTTCAGTCTTCAAGGTTTCTAGGCACCAGACATGTGAGTGAAAAAAACTTCCTATTATTCCAAGAGACCCCAGCATTGAATCTTTCCAGCTGAGGGCCCCAGAGAAGCCATTCGGGCTATACCCCATTTGAATTCTTGACTCACAGGCATAAGACAACCGTTGTTCTTTGCCACCAAGTTTGAAATGGCTTGGTATGTAGCAACAGTAACTAAAACAGCCACCACTTATCTTCCTTGATTCAGTCTCTTCCTATGTACAATGGGGATAAAAATACCTATCTTCTTAGGTTTTTTTAAAACTTCCAAGGATATAATACATTTGAAATTCCCAGCACAGTGCTTCAAACATAACATAAGCCAAAAAATGTTAATTACTATTACAGAAACCAAGCGAAAATAAAATAGAACAGCCTTTTGTATAAACACAATCAAAGTTTGTATAAACATAAACACTAGTGATAAATTACATTACAGGTGTTTTGACACAAAATCAATCCATGCTATAATACATGATATCAAAATATACACGTTGAAAACATGACCTTCAACTGCAAAATTAAACTTAAATACTCCTTCAAATGATAAAAGCAGAGATGTGAAAAATTATTTAAAATGTTTTTTTCATTTTTTTATTTCCATAGGTTATTGGGGGAACGGTGGTGTTAGGTTACGTAAGTTGTTTAGTGGTGATTTGTGAGATTCTGGTGCACCCATCACCTGAGGAGTATACACTGCACCCAATTTGTAGTCTTTTATGACTCATCCCCTTCCCACCCTCTCCCCCCGAGGCCCCAAAGTCCACTGTGTCACTCTTATGCCTTTGCATCCTCATAGCTTAGCTCCCACTTAAAAGTGAGAACATACGATGTTTGGTTTTCCACTCCTCAGTTACTTCACTTAGAATAATAGTCTCCAATCTCATTCAGGTCGCTGCAAATGCCATGAAACCATTCCTTTTTATGGCTGAGTAGTATTGCAGCATATACATACATACCACAGTTTCTTTGTCCACTCATTGACTGATGGGCATTAAGGCTGGTTCTACATTTTTGCAATTGTGAACTGTGCTGCTATAAACATGTCTGTGCAAGCATCTTTTTCATATAATGACTTCTTTTCTTCTGGGATTGTAGTGGGATTGCTGGATCAAGTGATAGTTCTACTTTTAGCTCTTAAATGAATCTCCACACTGTTTTCCATAGTGGCTGTACTAGTTTACATTCCCACCAGAAATACAGAAGTGTTCCCTGTTCCCTGTTCAACACATCCACACCAACATCTATTATTTTGTTTGTTTGTTTTAACGGTCATTCTTGCAGGAGTAAGGTGGTATCATACTGTGGTTTTGGTTTGCATTTCCCTGATAATTGGTGATGTTGAATATGTCTTCATATGTTTATTGGCCATTGCACATCTTCTTTTGAGAACTGTTTATTCGTGTCTTTAAACCACTTTTTGATGGGATTGTTTATTTCTTGCTAATTTGTTTGAGTTCATTGTAGATTCTGGATAGTAGTCCTTTTGTCAGATGTATAGATTGTGAAGATTTTCTCCCACTCTGTGGCCTGTTTACTCTGCCGACTATTCCTTTCGCCATACAAAAGCTCTTTAGTTTAATTAGGTTGTAGCTATTTATCTCTGTTTTTAGTGCATTTGCTTTTGGGTTCTTGGTCATGAAATCCTTGCCAAAGTCAATGTCTAGAAGGGTTTTTCCAATGTTATCTTCAAGAATTTTTGGAGTTTCAGGTCTTAGATTTAAGTCCTTGATCCATCTTGAGTTGATTTTTGTATAAGGTGAGATGCGGATCCCGTTTCATTCTCCTGCACGTGGCTAGCCAACTATCCCAGCACCATTTGTTGAAAAGGATGTCCTTTCCTCACTTTGTGTTTTTGTTTGCTTTGTCAAAGATCAGTTAGCTGTAAGTATTTGGGTTTATTTCTGGGTTCTCTATTCTGTTCCATTGGCAAATATGACTGGTTTTA
>NW_012103142.1:15510091-15551302 GCF_000951045.1 Mandrillus leucophaeus | reverse complement strand
ATAAACACTAGTGATAAATTACATTACAGGTGTTTTGACACAAAATCAATCCATGCTATAATACATGATATCAAAATATACACGTTGAAAACATGACCTTCAACTGCAAAATTAAACTTAAATACTCCTTCAAATGATAAAAGCAGAGATGTGAAAAATTATTTAAAATGTTTTTTTCATTTTTTTATTTCCATAGGTTATTGGGGGAACGGTGGTGTTAGGTTACGTAAGTTGTTTAGTGGTGATTTGTGAGATTCTGGTGCACCCATCACCTGAGGAGTATACACTGCACCCAATTTGTAGTCTTTTATGACTCATCCCCTTCCCACCCTCTCCCCCCGAGGCCCCAAAGTCCACTGTGTCACTCTTATGCCTTTGCATCCTCATAGCTTAGCTCCCACTTAAAAGTGAGAACATACGATGTTTGGTTTTCCACTCCTCAGTTACTTCACTTAGAATAATAGTCTCCAATCTCATTCAGGTCGCTGCAAATGCCATGAAACCATTCCTTTTTATGGCTGAGTAGTATTGCAGCATATACATACATACCACAGTTTCTTTGTCCACTCATTGACTGATGGGCATTAAGGCTGGTTCTACATTTTTGCAATTGTGAACTGTGCTGCTATAAACATGTCTGTGCAAGCATCTTTTTCATATAATGACTTCTTTTCTTCTGGGATTGTAGTGGGATTGCTGGATCAAGTGATAGTTCTACTTTTAGCTCTTAAATGAATCTCCACACTGTTTTCCATAGTGGCTGTACTAGTTTACATTCCCACCAGAAATACAGAAGTGTTCCCTGTTCCCTGTTCAACACATCCACACCAACATCTATTATTTTGTTTGTTTGTTTTAACGGTCATTCTTGCAGGAGTAAGGTGGTATCATACTGTGGTTTTGGTTTGCATTTCCCTGATAATTGGTGATGTTGAATATGTCTTCATATGTTTATTGGCCATTGCACATCTTCTTTTGAGAACTGTTTATTCGTGTCTTTAAACCACTTTTTGATGGGATTGTTTATTTCTTGCTAATTTGTTTGAGTTCATTGTAGATTCTGGATAGTAGTCCTTTTGTCAGATGTATAGATTGTGAAGATTTTCTCCCACTCTGTGGCCTGTTTACTCTGCCGACTATTCCTTTCGCCATACAAAAGCTCTTTAGTTTAATTAGGTTGTAGCTATTTATCTCTGTTTTTAGTGCATTTGCTTTTGGGTTCTTGGTCATGAAATCCTTGCCAAAATCAATGTCTAGAAGGGTTTTTCCAATGTTATCTTCAAGAATTTTTGGAGTTTCAGGTCTTAGATTTAAGTCCTTGATCCATCTTGAGTTGATTTTTGTATAAGGTGAGATGAGGATCCCGTTTCATTCTCCTGCACGTGGCTAGCCAACTATCCCAGCACCATTTGTTGAAAAGGATGTCCTTTCCTCACTTTGTGTTTTTGTTTGCTTTGTCAAAGATCAGTTAGCTGTAAGTATTTGGGTTTATTTCTGGGTTCTCTATTCTGTTCCATTGGCAAATATGACTGGTTTTATACCAGTACCATGCTGTTTTGGTGACTATGGCCTTATAATTTGAAATCACGTAATGTGAGGTCTCTAGATTTGTTATTTATGCTTAGTCCTGCTTTGTCGATGCAGGCTCATTTTGGTTCCATATGAATTTTAGCATTTTTTTTCTAATTCTGTGAAGAATGATGGTGGTACATATAGGAATTCTGTTGAATTTGTAGGTTGCTTTTAGCAGTATGGTCATTTTCACAATACTGACTCTACACTCATCCATGACCATGAGATGTATTTCCATTTGTTTTTGTCATCTATGATTTCTTTCAGTAGGGTTTCGTAGTTTTCCTTGTAGAGGTCTTTTGACTCCTTAGTTAGGTATTCCTAAGCATCTTATTATTATTTTTTTTTTTTTTGCAGCTATTGTAAAAGGGGTTGAGTTCTTGATTTGATTCTCCGTACGACTGTTGTTGGTATATAAAAGACCTACTGATTTGCATACATTAATTTTGTACCCGGAAACTTTGCTGAATTCTTGTATCAGTTCTAGGAGCTTTCGAAGGAGTCTTTAGGGTTTTCAAGGTAAACTATCATATCATTAGCAAACAGTTTGACAGTTTGACTTCCACTTTATCGAGCTGGATGCCCTTTATTTCTTTCTCTTGTCTAATTGCTCTGGCTAGGACTTCCAGTACTATATTGAAGAGGAGTGGTGAGAGCAGGCATCCTTGTCTTATTCCAGTTCACAGAGGGAATGCTTTCAATTTTTCCCTTTTCAGTATTATGCTGGCTGTGGATTTGTCATAGACAGCTTTTATTACGCTGAGGTATGTCCCTTGTATGCCAATTTTGCTGAAAGTTTTAATCATAAAGCAATGCTGGATTTTGTCAAATGCTTTTTCTGCATCTATTGAGATGATCATGTGATTTTTGTTTTTAATTCTGTTTATGTGACATATCGCATTTACTGACTTGTGTATGTTAAAATATCCCTGCATCCCTGATATGAAACCCAATTGATCATGGTGCATTATCTTTTTGATATGTTGTTGGATTCAGTTAGCTAGTACTTTGTTAAGGATTTTAGCATCTATATTCATCAGGCATATTGGTCTAGTTTTCTTTTTTTGTTATGTCCTTTCCTGGTCTTGGTATTAGGGTGATACTAGCTTCACAGAATGATTTAGGGAAGGTTCCCTCTCTCTATCTCCTGAAATAGTGTCAAAAGGATTGGTACCAATTATTTGAATGTCTGGTAGAATTCTGCTGTGAATCCATCTGGTCCTGGACCTTTTTTGTTGGTGGTGGTAATTTTTAAATTAACATTTCAACCTCACTGCTTGCTATTGTTCTGTTCAGCATGTGTAATTATTCCTGATTTAATAAAGGATTGTATCTTTACAGGAATTCGGCCATCTCCTCTGGGTTTTCTAGTTTATGCATGGAAAAAAGTTCATAGTAGCCTTGAATGATCTTTTGTATTTCTGTGGTGTCAGCTGTAATATCTCCAGTTTTGTTTCTAATTGAGCTTATTTGGATTTTCTCTCTTCTTTTCTTGGTTAATCTTGCTAATGATCTCTCAATCTTATTTATCTTTTCAAAGAATCAGTTTTTAATTTATCTTTTGTATTTTTTGTTTGTTTCAATTTCACTTAGTTCTGCTCTGATCTTGGTTATTTCCTTTCTTCTGCTGAGTTTGGGTTTGGTTTGTTCTTTCTCTCGTTCGGTGATCTTAGATTGTCTATCCGTGCTCTTTCATAGTCTCTGATGTAGGCATTTAGGGCTATCAACTTTTAACTTTTAAGTTGACTTAAGTTAAAAGTTAGGTGATTAACTATTAATTTTCCTCTTAGCACTGCCTTTGCTGTATCCCAGAGGTCCTGAAAGGTGTGTCACTATTGTTGTTCAGTAAGAAGAATTTTTAAATTTCCATCTTGATTTCATTTCTGACCCAATGATCATTCAGGAGTAGGTTATTTAATTTCCATTATTTGCATGGTTTTGAAGACTCCTTTGATTTCCAGTTTTATTCCACTGTGTTGTGAGAGAGTGCTTGATATAATTTCAATTTTCTTAAATTTACTGAGGTTCATTTTGTGGCCTATGTTGAATAGAATGTATATTCTGTGGTGGTTGAGTAGAATGTTCTGTAAATACCTGTTAACTCCATTTGTTCCAGGGTATAGTTTAAATTCATTGTTTCTTTGTTGACTTTGTCTTGATGACCTGTCTAGTGCTGTCAGTGGAGTACTGAAGTCCCCCACTATTACTGTGTTACTATCTCATTTCTTAGGCCTATTAGTAATTGCCTTATAAATTAAAGACCTGCAGTGTTAGGTGCATATATATATATATATAGAACCGTGATGTTTTCTTGTTGGACAAGGCCTTTTATCATTATGTAATGTCCCTCTTTGTCTTTTTAAACTGCTGTTGAATTAAAGTTTGTTTTGTCTGATATAAGAACAGCTACTCCTGCTGTCCATTTGCATGAAATATCTCTTTCTACACCTTTAACTTTAAAGTTTATAATTCCTTAAGTATTAGGTGAGTCTCTTGAAGGCAGCAGAGGGTTGTTGAATTCCCGTCCATTATGCAGTTATGTATCTTTTACATGGAGCATTTAGGCCATTTACATTCAACATCAGTATTGAGATGTGAGATACCATTCCATTCATTGGGGTGTTTGTTGCCTGTATACTTTGGTTTTTTTGTTTTTTGTTTTTGCTTTTTAACTTGTATTTTTGTTTTATAGGTCCTGTGAGATTTATGCTTCAAACAGGTTCTATTTTGATGTGTTTCCAGGATTTGTTTCAAGATTTAGAGCTCCTTTTAGCAGTTCTTGTAGTACTGGCTTGGTAGTGGTGAATTCTCTCGGCATTTGTTCGTCTGGAAAAGACTATATGTTTCCTTCATTTATGAAGCTAAGTTTTGCTGGATACAAAATTCTTGGCTGATAATTGTTTTGTTGAGGAGGTTCAAGATAGGACCCCAATCCCTTCTAGCTTGTATGGTTTCTGCTGAGAAATCTGCTGTTAATCTGATAGACTGTCCTTTATAGGTTACCTGGTGCTTCTGCCTCACAGCTCTTAAAATTCTTTCCTTCGTCTTAACTTTTAGATAACCTGACAACAATGTGCCTAGGCGATAATCTTATTATGATAAATTTCCCAGGTGTCTTTTGAACTTCCTATATTTGGATGTCTAGGTCTCTGGAAAGGCCAGGGAAGTTTTTCTGATTATTCCCCCAAATATGTTTTTTAAACTTTTAGATTTCTCTTCTTCCTCAGGAAGGCCAATTATAACCTGATGACAATGTGCCCAGGCAATAATCTTTTTGTGATAAATTTCCCAAGTGTTCTTTAAGCTTCTTATATTTGGATATCTAGGTCTGTAGCAAGGCTGGGGAAGTTTTTCTTCTGATTATTCCCCCAAATAGGTTTTTTAAACTTTTAGATTTCTCTTCTTCCTCAAGGAGGCCAATTATTCTTGGGTTTGGTCATTTAACATAATCCCAGACTTCATGGGGGCTTGGTTCATATTTTCTTATTCTTTGTCTTTGTTGGATTGAGTTAACTCAAAAACCTTGTCTTCAAACGCTGAAGTTCTTTCTTCTGCTTATTCAATTCTATTGCTGAAACTTTCCAGAGCATTTTGCACTTCTGTAAGTGCATCCATTGTTTCCTGAAGTTTTGATTATTTTTTTATTCATGGCATCTATTTCACTGAATACTTCTCCCTTCACTTCTTCTATCGTTTTTTTTTTATTTCCTTAAATTGGGCTTCATCTTTCTCTGATGTCTCCCTGATTAGCTGAATAACTTACCTTCTAAATTCTTTTTCAGGTAAATCAGGGATTTTTTTCTTGGTTTGGATCCCTTGCTGGTGAGCTAGTGTGATTTCTGGGGGGTGGTAAAGAACCTTGTTTTGTCTTATTACCAGAGTTGGTTTTCTGATTCCTTCTCATTTGGGAAGGCTCTGTCAGAGGGAAGTGTAGGGCTCAAGGCTGTTTAGATTATTTTTGTCCCATGGGGTGCTCCTTTATGTAGTACTCTTCCTTTTTTCCCAGGGATGTGGCTTCCTGAGAGCTGAACTGTAGTGATTATCTCTCTTCTGCCACGCAGCTAGTCTACTAGGCTCTGGGCTGGTACTGGGGGTTGTCTGCACAAAGTCCTGCGACGTGAACCATCTGTGGGTCTCTTAGCCGTGGATACCAGCACCTGCTCTGGTGGAAGTGGCAGTTGGGGTTGGAGGTGGGAGTGAGGGCAGGTTGAAATGAACTCTGTGAAGGTCCTTAGCTCTGGTTGTTTAATGCACTATTTTTGTGCTGGTTGGCCTCCTGCTGGGAGGTGGCACTCTCAAGAGAGCATTAGCTATGTAGTATGGGGAGGAACAGGTGGTGGGCAGGGTCTTGGAAATCCCAAGAGTATATGCCCTTTGTCTTCAGTTACTAGGGTGGGTAGGGAAGGACCATTAGGTGAGGGCAGGGCTAGGCATGTCTGATCTCAGACTCTCCTTGGGCGGATCTTGCTGCGACTGAGTATTTGGGGTGTCTCCCAGGTCCTACAGGAGCAGCTGCCTTCCTTCAGAGGGTCTGTGGGTTCTCTTCGATTTCCTAACGTATTCCTGCAGTCATTCTAGAGCAAAAGTTCACGATGTGAGCCTCCACATGCTGCTTTGTCTGTCCCAGTGGGAGCTGCAATCTAGTCCTGCCTCCTGTCCACCATGATCTCTCTGTTTTTAAAATATTTTAAAATCCCTTTCTAAGATACCAAAATGTAGCAAAGTATTTTTATTAATATTTGAACGTGATAATTCAAACCAGGCAGAGCTTTTAAAAAGATTTTGCTTTGTATTCCTTTAATACACAAAAGGCAAAATTCCTTCTATTTCACTGCTTTGTGCCTATGGTAAATTCAGAATCAAAGAAAAGTCTTGTTTATGTTCTTAACTACTTAGATTACATTAATTTTTAGCTTTAAAGGGGCATTTTTATTCCTGAAGGCAGGAAATACAAATACATACATAAATACAGCACTGATAAGTAAAGAAACTCTATACCTTTAAATTTAATTTTTTTTCAAAAGTGACAACAGTTCTCACAAAAGACTAATATTCTTACAATTAATTTTTCTAAAATCCACAGCATCAGTTACCATTGCTGTTTTATCTGTAACACATTTTTTCCTTACCTCTTCATTAATATCAATAATATCTCCCACTTTCAGCTCCAGTTCGTCCTCATTTTGTGGAATGTACTCAAAAAGAACTTTACACTGACGCTTCTTGGTCTCTAAAGAAAGTAACATATAAGAAATTAGATTAAGAGAGATTATTTTTGAAAACAGTATATTTACATGCCATGTTTATAGTCATAGGACATTCTAAACAGCTAATCACAATCAGCCCTGGTTAGCTTTTTACTCCAAGCCCCACACTACAAATATTAAGGCTTCAGGCAATAAAATCTGCTTATACATCTTATCCCACCATTTACACAAAAGCAAAATATCCAAATACCCATTACCATTTTTGAGACTAAAAAAACAGACAATAAAAGACACTTGGCACAACAAATTCATCAGACAAATTCTCTAGGTTAGTGATTTTCAGACTACTTCCTAATCAAGTCTGGGAATACTACTTAAAATTAGTACTTATACGACTGTAGAAAGAAGCAGTAATATGTACAAATCTCAAATTTATTTTATCTTCTTTAATAATTTTCAGACAGCTAAAAATGAAACTCACTTATGTGAAGATAATTTTACTTTCGCTTTTCAAACAAGCTTCATTTATTCAGAAATGATAATTTATAACCATTCGGACTTGTGTTCTCAACCTTTCTCAAGCTCTACAAACAGAACTCAGACTCACTCCCATCTTCAAAAATGAACCATTAAGCAGCTATGGGTGGATGACCAGGAATAGCTGACTACTTCTTGATATTCCAAGTGTGTTTCTTAGACCAGCAGCAACACTATAACCTGGGAGCTTGTGAGATATGTACTATCTCAAGCTCCACCCCACATCTGCTTAACAGGGACTGAGTAAAAAGTTCCCTCAAAATTCATATATTGAAACCCTAACACCCAATGAATTTGGCAATAGTGCCTTTGTGGAGGTAGTAAATAGGGTTAAATGAGGTCCTAAGGGTTAACACCCTAATGAGATAGGACTAGTATCCTTACAAAAGAGGAAGAGACATCAGCCAACCTTTGCCCTCCCCAACCCTCCAATACAAAGGAAAGACCAAGCAAGGCAACAAGGAGACAGTGGTCCTCTACAAGCCAGAAGAGGGGCATCACCAGAAACCAACCCTGACAGCACCTTGATCTTGGACTTCTAATCGTCCAAAACTGTGAGAAGATAAATCTGACGTTTAAGCTACTAACCCTGTGGTATTTTGCTATGGTAGCCCCAGCAGACTGAATTTTGAATCAGAGCGTGCACATTAAGAAGATCCCTCGGTGATTCCCAATCTTGTACCCAACAATTCAGTCACCCTGATCTTTAATTTCTTGAAAATGGAATACCCTATTCCATCTCACACTTCAATGTACTGTTTCTTTTGTCAAGGAACTTTACTTTCACCCATGAAGCCCACCTTCAACTCATCTTCATTTCTCAGCTTAGAAGACACTCCCAAATAGCTTTCTTTTTCTTTTTTTTTTTTTGGAGACAGAGTCTCGCTCTGTTGCCCAGGCTGGAGTACAGTGGCACAATCTCGACTCACTGCAACCTCTGCCTCCCAGGTTCAAGCGATTCTCCTGCCTCAGCCTCCTGAGTAGTTGGGATTACAGGAGAGCGCCACCACGCCTGGCTAATTTTTGTATTTTTAGTAGAGGCGGGGTTTCACCATGTTGATCAGGGTGGTCTCAAACTCCTGACCTCAGGTGATCCACCCACCTCGGCCACCCAAAGTGCTAGGATTACAGGTGTGAGCCACTGCGCCCAGCCACAAATAGCTTTCTAAATTAAATAATTTTCCTTTGTGCTACTCTAGCACCCTGTACTTACCCCCTATTTGCTTCTGCAACCTACCCAGCACCTAGCATAGTGCCTGGCTTATTCTAGCTATCTGATATGGTCTATTTATGCTGCTATAACAAAATACCTGAGACTAGGTAATGAAGATAATACAAATTTACTTCTCTCTTTTCTGGAGTCTGAGAAATCCAAGATCAAAGTGCCAGCAGACTTTATATCTGGTGAGAGCCCTCTACATATGTCATCACATGTCAGAAGGGCAAAAAAGGACCTAAGCTAGTTCCCTCTTGCCCTTTCATAAGGCACTAACCCATTCATGACAGCACGGTCCTCATGACTTAATCTTTTCTCAAAAAGATCCACCTATTAATATCACAATGGAAATTAAATTTCAACATGAATTTTGGAAAGAACCGTAATTCAATCCACAGGAGTATCTGCTACGTATTTTTGAATGCATTAATAAACAAATATCTAGGTCTAACTATATGGCATCATTGTCAACCAATATTATCACAAGAGTGTCTACATTCCATCAATAGCCTATCACCAACAATCCTAACAAGATTTTTCTTAATAATTTAAATGCACACTTAAAGAACACAACTTGAGAAGAAAACACGCACACTAAAAAAAAATTAGTGATAAAACTTGAATACATAATGAGAGTAAAATATTTAATACAAAACACAAATATTTCAAAAATGAGAAAGGACAGGTTTGAACTAGAGCAAATATGGAAAGCTTCAAAGAAGAAATGATAACAGAGTTATACAATGAAATATGAGTAAGATACAAGAAGGTGGGACAGATGTGGCAGGTATTCTAGAGCAAGGAAAACAGTTTTACTAACGAAGTAGGATTTGGTGATACAACAATTCTAAGGAGAGAGGACAACAAAGAAGAATCCTAAGAAGTAATCTGGACAGGCAGAATTTCACTGCATCAAATCATGATCTCCAAATAAACTCTTTGTAAAGAAAGATGTCATGCTACAATAGAAATATCAGCTGTACTGGAAGTTAGATGACTTATGTTCTGGCACAGTTGTCATTATCTAGTTATTTCACAGAAATTCTCTAGGAATCAATTTCCTGGGCCATAAAATTACATCACGGAACTAGAAAACCACTACAGTTACTTCAGCTCCAACATTCTGTGGATCTATGACATTGTTTATCAAGACAAAAAGTAATCTAACTTCACCCCCAAAACAACAAAACAAGCCCATTACATGCAACCAATAGCATGGAGAGGTACAAAACAGACATAACCATCAAGTAGATAAAATAATTGAGTCTCCAAATAAGAAAGTTACATCTGTGTAAGTCTTTTTTCCCCTTCCTAAAGCAATTAATTTGTATCTGATTTTTTATTGTAGTTTTTGTAATAAAAGAAGCCAAAGAAAGTAAACAGACTGTGTGTGGAGGCTCACGCCTATAATCCCAGCACCTTGGGAGGCCGAGGCAGGCAGATCACAAGGTCAGGAGATCAACGCCATCCTGGCTAACACAGTGAAATCCCGTCTCTACCGAAAATACAAAAAATTAGCCGGGTGTGGTGGTGGGTGCCTGTAGTCCCAGCTACTCGGAAGGCTGAGGCAGGAGAATGGCATGAACCTGGGAGGCGGAGCTTGCAGTGAGCTGAGATGGCGCCACTGCACTCCAGCCTGGGCAACAGAGCAAGACTACACCTCAAAAAAAAAAAAGGGAAAAAAGAAAGTAAACAATGACCATAATTTTTTAACTAACCTAGTTCAGAGTAAAATTTTTCACATTTCACCTTTCACCAGAGCTCAAGGTAAAATTTTAAGTAATTTAAATAGTTTTATGCATGCTACAGGAAAACTTCACTTCTCTTGAAATACAGAACCCCTAAATACCTTTGCAAGTTGTTTCAGTGACCTTGAGAAAATGTGTTCATTAATGTGTTATTGGCAGTTAGCACTTCATAGACAAGAGGCAAACAATCCATACTATTGAAAAGAAATGTCTATTTTGTTGATGGGTGCAGCACACCAACATGGCACAAGTATACATATGTAACAAACCTGCACGTTATGCACATGTACCCTACAACTTAAAGTATAATAATAATAAATAAATTAAAAAAAAAAAAAAAAGAAATGTCTATTTTGCTCAAGGTGCTCTTACAAGAATAAAAATCCTTTCTATCGTTCTGATAATTTCAGACCTTTTTTAAAATGTGGTTTCTTTTTCATGAATGTTAATATCTCTTAAAATTGGACTTAAGGTGAAATGGACTACTCATTAGCCCCCACCCAGGCAGGTCAATGAAGTTTGAGCAGCCTAGCTATATTTTACCCGAGAACTTTATTTCTTCCTCTCACACTAAGCATAATTTTTCCCAAGTAGTTTGTATTAATAGAATCATTTGCAAAAAAAAAAAAGATTCATTTAATCAAAGGAAGGAGTCACATTAGATAAAAGCATCTAAATAGTAATTATTACCACAAACTATGAGTCATTTATTTTAAAAAGAAAAAAAATAATTCCACATTATTTCATATTTAAGTAGGGTTCACTCATAAATTGAGGTGACTGCCTATATTGAATCCATCCATCAATTTAACTGCCAGCACAATCAAGGGGGACTTTGAGATTTTTCACATTTTGAACTGTATAAAGTCAATAAATGTTAATTTCTATAACATATCAGAACCCATGTTTAAGTACAAAAAAGAAGAGGTGTCAATGAAATTAAGCCCATTTTTTAAAAAAACTGTTAACTAGTATTTTTTTTTTTTTGGACACAGGGCCTCACTCTGTCACCCAGGCAGTAGTATGAACTCTGCTCACTGCAACCTCTGCCTCCCAGGCTCAAGCGATCCTTCCACCTCAGCCTCTCAAGTAGCTGGGACCACAGGCACTCGCCACCATGCTGGGCTAATTTTTGTATTTTGTGTGTGTGTGTGTGTAGAGATGGGGTTTGTCATGTTGCCCAGGCTGGTCCTAAACTCCTGGGCTCAAGTGATCCACCCACCTCAGCCTCCCAAAGTGCTGGGATTACAGGTGTGAGCCACCACACCCAGTTATTAACATTTTCTTATCACAAGTAACCTTTAATACTTTTCAGTTCTACCAAAAAATTGAACAAAAACTGTCTTTTAAAAATCATTATATAAGTAAAGTTACTAACAAGGGAGAGAATAAAGGAGGTACAGCAAAGGCAGGGACATACTGCATTTCTTTCATGTACCAGCACTATACTAAATTCTTCACATCTCCCACACAACAAAGCATTAACACTCACTATCTCATTTACCAATGAGAAAAACAGGAAATAAAAAGTTAAATAATCCATCAAAGACCACATAGCTAAAATGAGGCAAAACTAAAATTATATCCACTTCTGGAATATTATGCCCACTTCGAAGCCTTAAATCCTTCCACTATAGTATGCTGTCTCTATCACAGATTACATAGTACTTTGACATAGCTCATATAGTCTAGTCACACTGGATTTTTACTCCCCCAAAATACCACATACTTGCTTACTTCTGTGGGTCTGCCAAAGGCTGCATTTCTTCCTGGAATGCTATTCTCCCAATCTCCACGTGCTTGTATGTCCTACCTAAAGAAGAGCTTCAATACACTTTGCTTGACAACCCCAGTACAAAATTACCTTTTCATCTAAATTATCACTGCACATGTCTCTCATACAGTTCTGAATATATAGTATAAAACAACAGAATAACTGTAAACATTTATCAAGCACTTATAAATACTTAACATGTTAATGCCTCTTACATCCTATGAGAAAATTATGACTATCTCTATTTTATAGTAAATTGATGTTCACCCCTGCTAGACTGTGAGTTCTGAATCATCATCCATACCCAGCTTTATGTGGCAGATTTAATTGTTTCTCATGATCATGCTACCCACAGATATAAAGGTATTTGACACACGCGAGTTCAAAAATTTCAGAAAACTTTACATGTTTAGTATTTTTAAAAAACAAAACCAAACTGTGTGAAATTTCAGACTCAGTAAAGTTACTGTCCTTGTTCTTTTTCCAATAAAACAGAAAATCTTTAATTTCTAAACGTGGGTCATCAAGAATAGTTAGGTATTTCATGTCTGAAAAATAGATGTAACTATTTAGATCAAACAAAGTTCTTAAATTATGAAACCATTTATCACTGAAGACTGTTTTTAATGTTTCCATCAAATGCTAAAATAAGAGCATACCTCAATAAGAAGTGGGAGGTTGAATGCTAAAACTTCAGAAATAACAGTAAAAGGATTTCTGACCCAATTTTTGGTTCCAGTTGGCTCTGGGAAAAAATATCTTCAGGTTCTATTAAAGCACTAAAATGTATTTAACTAGTGAATGTTTAAAATCAATTTCTTTCTCCACCAGGCGTAGTGGCTTACACCTGCAATCCCAGTACTATGGGAGGCCGAGGCAGGTGGATCAACTGAGGTCAGGAGTTCGAGACCAGCCTGACCAACGTGGTGAAACCCTGTCTCTACTAAAAATACAAAAAGTAGCTGGGCGTGGTGGCACACGCCTATAATCCCAGCTACTTGGGAGGCTGAGGCAGGAGAATCACTTGAACCTGGAGGGCAGAGGGTACAGAAAGCCGAGATCATGGCACTGCACTCCATCCTGGGAGATAAGACAGAAACTCTGTCTCAAAAAATAAATAAATAAAAATCAATTTATTTCTTCAATAAGCATATAATCAAATGTTAAGAGAAACACTGATTCAGCCATTTTACATGAATGATGAATGAATACATCATTTTCATGTAATGAAATACTCATTACATGAATACATGAATGATGTATAAATACATCATTCATATGTATCAATCAGCCATTCATACAGTTGAATCTTTTTAAAAAATTTTCTCGCCCAGAGCAGTGGCTTGGGCCTGTAATCCCAGCATTTTGGGCAGCTGAGGCGGGCAGATCCCTTGAGGCCAGGAGTTTGAGACCAGCCTGGCCAAGATGGTGAACCCCATCTCTACTAAAAATAGAAAAAATTAGCCGGGTATGGAGGTGTGTTCCTCTAATTCCAGCTACTGGGGAGGCTGAGGTTGCAGTGAGCTGAGACTGTGCCAATGATCTCCAACCTGAGACTCTGTATCCAAAAAAAAAAAAAAAATTCTCATCCTTAGCAATAAAAAAATCGTAATGCTTAGGCCATTAAGTGAAAGGCTCAAACTGTTCAAGATACTGTCTACTTTGCTGAGATGTTCTACTTAAGATACTCAAAATTTTAGAAAATCTTCATTATCACTATCATGGAGAGACAGACAATGTGATCAGAGGTAAAGTACTATGTCTGTAGCATACTTTCAACTGATTCCATTAAAAAAGTATATGTATATAAAGATAAAGCCAATGTGACAAAATGTTAACAGCATACGCAGGTGAAGGGTATACTATGTTCACTGCACAATTATTCCTTCAACTTCTCTAGATATTTTAAAATTTTCTAAATAAAATAGAAAGTTAGAACAGCCTACCTGTTCAAGAGGGTAGGGTATTCTAACCCCGAGATGATCTACTCATCTGAGTGAGTCTTTTTCCCCTTATCAGTCAGAATATTTCAATGTCAAAGAATGACTATGAACCAACATGCTCATTTTTTCAAAAGGTATGCTGCAAAGACTTATAGTCAGTGGACATAATTTGACAGTATTCAGAATGTTACTATTTTCTTCAGCACTGACTCAAAATAAGAAAGCATACAATTTGCTACCCAAATGTTTTATGGGAGTGAAGTAATGTGTAGACTGACATTCTTTCAACAAACTTTTCATGTGCAACATCATCCCTTGCAGTATAAACACTAGTGATCTATTAGTATCAATCTCAATGTATCTTTTACATTCAAAATAAGTAACTAAATGAAAAATCACTTCTGCTGTAGCATGAGTTTCCACTACTAAGGAAATACAATTAGCAAACACTATGTATTCCCTCACTTGTGCCAAGAGATTTCATCTGGTATCAATTTCTTCCAAATGTAAAGTGAAACATCTACCAACATTCCACACTGACTGTTAATATTCTGATGCTGAAACACGTCAATTATTTACTCTCTAAACACAATATTTTACCATTATCTTTGTGGCTGATTTTACAAGGGTGTCAGAAGTAATGTGACTTGCAACCTGTTTTTGCTCTGAGAAATGTACATTTGTTTTCTTCTCTGACTTTAGCAACGTATAGTAATCAACTTTTTCCTGTAAAGCACTATTCTATGTTTGCTCTAAAAAAAATTAATACTTCCTTGTTTTACTAAATGAGCTACCATGCTTAGTAATGGATCATAGCAAAAGTTTTCACAGCTTCATTACTACCCCAAAAAAGCCAATATACTGGAGTCTAGAGAAGAACAGCTCACTAGTCCAATCCAGTTTTTGGATACTCAACATCATTACACTTATTTGAACCTCTCCTTTGTAGTTGCTTAGACAAAATTCAACACATACACAGATTCACTTTGTCTTGGCACACAGGGATTTAAACTGAACATATATACTGCAGTCTTTATACTATCAACCTTACATTAATACAATGGTTTTGGGTTTTTTAAATTAACATTAATAGTACTGGTTAGTTGTATCTGCTACTACGTAACAATACAATGAGTCACTTTTAAATAAGTGATCTATTTTGGAAATTAGAGATATGATCCAAACAGTAACAAAAAATAATATCAAGTTTAATAAACATAAAATAATACATAAATGACAGGAAAACAGAAAAGCAAAAACAACCTGCATCTTGCTTTAAATGTTAGCCGAGACCAAATGACCAATTTAGTCCTTGCAGCACATGTACTTTAAAAACAAGTTATGGAAGATCCTTAGGAAAAAAAGGCCTAAGCTTCCTGGCACCAACTACATAATGATTTTTCCTTCTTACAAGAGAAAAGAATTTACATCCAGTGTTCTTATGAAAGGCAAAATTTACTGTATCCTTTCCTATTAGAAGATAAAGTGAAAAAATATTCAGAACCTTCAACTTCTTTGTCTAACCTCTACTTAAGAAAAACCATATCCCTTTATAGCTCCCTAGAGTGAAAGAAAGTTGTCAATGGATTTTACTATGGACAGAGGTCATGAAAAAACCTCCTGTGGGTTTTACTCTAAAAATTCTCCCTGAGCACAGAAATTCTATATACAGGTTCAGTTGTATGATATAAAACTGTTATTTGTCCCCCAATCCCCAAGCAGTTTCAGAATTCAACACCATCAGAACTGCTGAAACCATCCACCTTGAGGTAATAATGCTAGAAAGCAGTATATGTAATATGTAAATATCCCCTGGACATTGTATTTCCTTGAGAAACAAAGAACAAACAGAACCCCTGAATTAGTCTAAGTGTCATAAAATCTGTTTCATTTTTATGACAACCTCTTTTCATTTTATGAAAATAATCAAAGGATGATGTAATCCAAAAGTAGAGGTTTCCTCAAACTTGACAGATGACAGTGTATGAAAATAATAGATTGAGACATAAGAGAACTCTATAAAAATTAATAATAGCCTTATAATCACAATTTGGGAAATGTATGTAAACAAAATTTCTTTATTGTAGAATATTTTGTACACGGGGATTTATACACCATAATTTCAAAGACATTAAAGTAAATGTGATTAAATACTCATTAACTATTAACCCATTTATGCCAGAGGTTGTAATTTTTTTAATTTTTGCAATCAGACCTTAGCAATGACCTCGAATAGCAGGATAGTAATAACTCCTACATTCTTAGCATTCCAATAATGGAACAATAGGTATAGATGGGTTAAACCAAATTGACCATAGTAATAAGTATGCAATGGTGGCTCACGTCTGTAATCCCAGAACTTTGGGAAGCCAATGGGGGCAAATCACTTGAGCCCAGGAGTTTAAGAACAGCTTAGGCAACATGACAAAACCCCATCTCTACAAAGAAAAATACAAAAATTAGCAGACATGGTGGCACGCACCTGTAGTCACAGCTACTCAGCAGATTGATGTGGGAAAACTGCATAAGCCTGGGAAGTCAAGGGTGCAGTGAGCTGTGACTGCACCACTATAGCCTGGACAACAGAGTGACACCCTAGCTATCTCAAAAAAAAAAAAAAAATCAATCTCTGAAGGCTCTTCTGGTTTTACTGTGTTAAAACATTTGCTATGTGCTCCCATAACACTGTAATTCTTTGTACATGTTTAATATTCTACACTTTTTAAATAACAGTTTCTTTTGTTTTCTGGAGCAGAGACTGGAGTGCAATGGCAGATCTCAGCTCACCTCCCGAGTTCCAGCGATTCTCCTGCCTCAGCCTCCCAAGTAGCTGGGATTATAGGCAAGTGCCTCCACGCCCAGCTGATTTGTATTTTCAGTAGAGACTGGGTTTTACTACGTTGGTCAGGCTGGTCTCGAACCCCTGACTACGGTGATCCACCGACCTAGGCCTCTCAAAGTGCTGGGATTACAGGCGTGAGCCACTGCACCCGGCCTTAAATAACAGATTCTTTTCCAAGAACGTAAGCTCTTTGAGAACAGCAATATTACCTTTTTTATTTTCTTAACCACCGTCTCACCAACAGCAAATAAAACTCAAGAGTTTAAATGATCTTTCTGAGGTCATAAGACAGACTCAAACACTCATCTGATTTCAAATGTAACGTTCTCCTTCTTTGCCAAGTTGTTCCCCTAACATATTTACACAGTACCAAATCCTTACAAGGTAATCTGCAAGGCCAACCACCTTGGAAATGTTTATGTTCAGATGTTTAACAACTGAAGAAGAGGCACATCAAAATTCTGTATCTATGCTAAGAATCAGCAGATATTTCAGAATCTCACTAAATAAATGGTATTAAAATACAGTTAAGGTAAAATGTTAATCATTCAGTAGAGTCTGAAAGGTAAGAAAGAAAACAGAGCCTCATGCTTTAATTCATAATGATACTGATTTGTTACTGATTGTACATGACTAAAAATTAATATTGACTACACAGGGCAATAACTAGTAACAAAAGAATTTGCAGGAAGTTACTGCAGTCGTCTACAAAAGACTGAACTAATTTTTCTTAATTTAGAAACAGTTAAAAAATATCCTTCTATTCTGAAGTAATTATGCAGGAAAGGAATTATTTACATACTCTTCTTAATGTTTTTGGTTTGTGGATGTGGCTGAATTCCTCCAGCTGGAAGTCCATAGGTGCTTATTCGTTGTACAAGACTTGCTACATTACCATGCCTTTCCCGTTTGATGGGCAAACTGTCATCCTTGAATTCCGTCTCTCTTTTAATTTCCTACAAAAGGGGAAATATAAAGAGGCAACTTAAGCTATTTTTTTAATATTAAATCCTCAAATGTAAAATACCAAAAAGTAGCTACAGTAATTACAATATAAATCACAATATCAATAGTTTTCAACCTTTGCTCTACTCAAACATATCTGAAGAATAAAACACATTTTGGTAACAGTGACTCATGAGTTTAAGTTTCATCAGAACTGGAGATGAAGATAAAGGAAAGACAGGCTCAAATCCCAGCCCTACCACCCACCCCAACTACAAAGAAACACTGAGATACAAAGACAAACAATAATTCAGTCAGGGGTAAACAAACTTTCTATGAAGTGCCAGATAGTAAATATTTTACAATTTGCAGACCATACACTTTCTGTTGCAACCATCAACACTGCTATGTGTGGTATAAATGCAGTCATATATTTAAATGAATAAATATAACTATGTTCCAATAAAACTTTACTTATAGGAACTAAAATTTTAATTTCAAATAATTTTATGTCATAATATATTATCCTTTTGATTTTTCCCAACCATTTATAAAATTCTTGCATTCTTAGCTCATGGGTCTTACAAAAACAGGTGGTATTCAGACTTGTCCTGTGGGCTGGTAGTTTGATAGCCCCTGATCTAAGTCATGGCTATAAAATAAGACATGCGAACCATTATTGAAAAGTATAAAATATTACTGAAAGACAAGAAGACAAAAACAAAGTTATGTCACGTTCAGTAACTGAAAACTCAGTATCATAAAGATATCAGTTCTCCCTTAAAATTGATGTAATATATCAATGCAATTCAAGTATATAAAAATGTTAGATTGTTTCTAAAATTATACAGAACAAAAGGCTAAGAACAGTGAAAATACTTCAAGGAAAAGAAAGCAGGAGTTTTTGTTAACGAAAATACAAAGGAAAACTATAACGATACAATTAAACAATGTGCTATTGGTATAAAGACAGATATACTGATAAATGAAACAAAATAGGAAATCCATAAACAGACAAACTTGATTTAAAACAGAAAAAATGAGGAAAGATGGAACCTTAAGATACACTGTGCATGAAAAACATGCCATATTTAATAGGGAATGAAGCTGGATACCTACCTCACACAATTCATATTAAAAGTAACAATTTTAACTTGATATAGCAAGTATTATATATGTGTGTGTATATATATGTGTGTGTGTGTGTGTGTGTGTGTGTATACATATACTTTTTTGTTTGTTTTTCAGACAAGGTCTCCCTCTGTTACCTAGGTTGGAGCGCATGGCTCACTGCAGCCTCAACCTCCTGGGGTCAAGCAATCCTCCCACCTTGCCTCCCAAAGTACTGGGATTATGGTAGTGAGCCTCGGGAGCCAACCAAGTATATTTTTCTTAACCTTTACAATAGAATACTTCTATTTCAAGTTTATAAATTCTTATGATTACAAAAGTATTACAGACTGTTTTAAAAGTATCTTGTGAAAAGGATTCTTTTCCCTTTTTTTTTTTTTTTTGGAGACAGAGTCTCACAGTCTCACTCTGTTGCCCAGGCTGGAGTGCACTGGCACAATCTCTGGTCACTGCAACCTCCGCCTCCCAGGTTCAAGCAATTCTCCCACCTCAGCCTTCCAAGTAGCTGGGACTACAGGCACGCGCCACCACACCCGGCTAATTTTTGTATTTTTAGTAGAGATGGAGTTTCACCACGTTGGCTAGGCTGGTCACAAACTCCTGACCTCAGGGGATCCGCCCACCTAGACCTCCCAAAGTGCTGGGATTACAAGCATGAGCCACCATGCCCGGCCGAAAAGGATTCTTATAAAACATACTTCAAATACTTGAGAACTGATAATTTGTTAGTTTTTTAATACAATGCTAAATAACTATTATGTACTATAATTATTAATAGCTATATTTTTTTAAAAATCAATGTGGAACAGGAAAGAAGAGTACTAGTAACTTATCAATTTTCAAAATTTGAGAGTTGTGCTGTTGCGGGAAAGTGAGGACCAGAGAGACCAGTATGGAGAACAGGAGGATTGTTTATTTAAGGTACGCACCGGCTCAGTGGATTCATATCCAAAAAGCTGAGCTGGTACATACCTTAAATAAACAACCCTCCTGTTTCCTTCATATCGTCTCTCCAGTTCTCAGTTTTCTGCAACAGTGCAGTGCCCAAAAGGTGTACACATTTCATTAGTAATAATTCTGATTAAGAATAAAGTGTTTTTTCTTTCAGTTTCTGCGTATTATTTTTTAAATGGCTAAATTGTTAAAATATAAACATTTATTAAGTTACTTGAATCCAACAGTAACAACAACTCTTAGGTCTTCTTTTGGTATAGAAGCATCATGAAATAAGGATTGAGACAATAATGGTGTTGTGTAAACCAAGAAAGTTTCGGAATCTCTGGCATAGCAACTGAAAATTAGAATTCTTAAAGAAATTTTTTAGTCTTAAAAGCTGATTATCATCAAAAAACACTTTTTTTTTTTTTTTTTTTTTGTAGAGATAGCATCTTGGTATGTTGTCCAGGCTGGTCTTCAACTCCAGGGCTCAAGCAATCCTCTCTTCTTGGCCTCCCAGAGTGCTGGTACTAGTTTTGCCCAGCCAAAACCCACAAATTTTAAAATAACATTCAGTTTTATGTTAAAAAGGTAAAAAAGCTATTACCTTGTAAATAAGTTCCGGTGATATATATCCACAAGTATCAGCCTAAATAAGTCACTGAACGAATACTATTCCTTAATGAAATTCCTGGTTCAATAGACACTAAATTTATATTTGTACTACTTGAAATAGTATCGCCTGCCATAGAGGACAGGTTCAGGAGACAGACAAACTATATACAAATCCTGGCTCCGTTGCGTTCACTTGCTGTAAAGCAATGTGAACATGATGTATGAATTCATTGCTGAAGATCTGGAACCATTTTAGGAACCTTCAATTTTCTCTGGCACATAATCATATCTAAGAATATTAGATATAATAAATCTTCTGAGGACAAAAGATACAAATAAAAGGGGGAAGCAACTTAAAAAATCTTATAGTCTACAATGAATAGAAAACACCTCAGGTTTACAGCTTTCTAAATACATAGTGCCAACTAAGATGGTGCCACAGGTACAATTTTGCTTAGACCTCAAGGCTCTAGGCAAAATTACAAATAAGGTAAAGTTTGCTGTGAGGTCCACCACCTTCTTCTCTGGAACTCCTCCGAGCTACAATCCCCTACTACTAGAAACACACACCTATACTCTCACCAACCTACTCTTTTCCCTAGTTTCTGGAAACATAGTGCCTCTACCAGACTACTCTTTGGCTATCAATTGCAATAGCAAATTTTACCTAATATAGCAAAATTTACCTAGTACCTAAGGTATTAGTAAGGCTTCCAGTGTTTATTCCCTCCTCTGCCCTTCATTCACTTTTACCTAAAGAGCCAGGAAATAGCATACATATTAACATTGCAGTGTTTATTTCCTACCAACGTCACTTCCTTTCCTGACTTGGAAAATAACTTCAGGAGATGTAGTAAAAAAGAATCCTCACTTGGAAAGCAATCATGTATAGTCAAAGCAAACTCTGAAAAACTCTGAATCTCATACTTCAAATGAGGGAAGTCACCTGCACGATAGGTAATGTCAATACAAAACCTGTCAAGAAAAAATATAATATGAATAATCTCCATATACATAAGAATGTGCTATACTGATTGGTTTTGCTTCATAGATAAGAAGTAGGAAGTACAACAAGAGGATAAAAACTGAAATACATATGCAAATGGTGGGGGAAGCTCAAAGGGTATATCTACTCTTCATCTATTAAGATAGTCAAAGATACATAATTTTGATTGCATTAACAAAAACAACCAACTAAAAAGATAATCAACAAAATTCACAAACCACTCCTTCATACTGTAATATATCCATATAGTAATCTAGTTATCATGGCTGTAGCCACTATCATGATTTGAAAACAGAAAGCAATTTACTTGTATTCCGTAGACTCAAAGGTCGCAAAGAATAATAAAAACCAGGTGAGAAGTCAAGAACTTCGTTTCATTTCTCAAATGAAACAGGCAGGTTACCTAATCACCAAATTCCTAAACACAGTAATAATTCTGCTTAAGCTAATTAAAATCTAAGGAATATACTTATTTTTAATTTAACATTCAGGATTTCCAGAAGTATGTAAAATTAGTATCTCCTACTTTACAGGAGCATAATCAGACAATATGGAAAAGTGGTATTACTAAAAAATAAGGAAAATAATGATTAAATGTTTATCTGGTATACACTGCCAACTATTTTAGCTTTGGCTAATTTTAGGCTTACATTTTAAAACACAGTCTAGAAATGATTGATTTAGATTTTAACCTAACAAAATGGCCTACCATACTCCTGAAGTATTTTTGGTTATTTTGAATATATAAGTAATAATATATAAGGAATATCCAGGAAAAACTACTTCGAGTCATTTGATTTTCCTTTTTATTGTGATTAAATGAAACTGGGTATTCACTAAAGCACTTAAGTTCAAAGAAAAATGGCCAACAAGAAAAACTGTCCTTAATATGAAATCAATACATATTGTCTAAGTGTCAATAGATCAAAATCAGCAAGGAAAACAAAAATGACAGATATAGCAGGACTACTTTGAAAGTTTCTAAACTTCTCTCTGCAACTATGCTTTTTGTTACACAATAGCTCTCTACATTTTGGACAAAGGAATTTCCTATTTAAATGATTCCTCCTGCATTTAGAGAAGGCAAAAGTAGAAATGGGGTGGGGGAAGTTACATAAATTCACTGTCAATGGCATCCTACTCCTTTCCTTTTTTCTATCTAGGAATGTAAATGAGAGCCAAGTGAAGTACAGTGGAAAAAAACACTTAAGAACTTTTCTCTTTATTCATTCTTTCAGATATACCACAATGATTGAAATGAAATGAAAATAACCCAATATTTTATAATGGTCACATTTTTCATAATAGTTTTGTTAATCTAAAAAATGTCATTTCCACCTTCAGGCCTAGATGAAGGTGTTTAAGAATAAGAACTGCAAAAAAATGAGGGCTAATGTGTTTACAACTTCTTCTAACTGAAAAAACATCAGGGTTACATGGGAAATTCTCTCTCAAGAATGCTAGACTCCTCGAGGCCACAGATGAGAGTGACACAGCAGGCAAGTCATGCTGGGTCCAAGGAGCAAGAGCAGGAGATATCCCAGAAGCCCAGTTCTGGCACTCAACTTTCCTGATACCTAGTTTATTATTTCTACAGTAGTGACCAATCTGAAATACCTTAACAGAAACAAAATGTATTAACTCCTAAAGGGGAAAAATAAGAATTTAACTTTCCAGATTAAGTGCAAGGCAAACATTAACATCATTTATATATAATGATGTACTGAATTTCTTGAATTTGTATTTACAGTGTGAAGAATAGTATATAAAACGGGGAAATGGTACAAATAATTTCGTTTAAAAGATTTGTTTTATAGGAAACAGTCTTTAAAGCTATCTACCAAAGTTCTAAACATGGAAGAAAGCTGAGGGAGGGTTATAAAGAAAGAAAGGTACTTTTCACAATGGATACTTCTATACTGCTTTGACTTTTATTTCGACATGTATTATTTCTGTGATTTAAAATAAAATAAAAGATTTGGTGTGCCTACAATAATAGTGCTATGTCACATTGTTACAGGGCATTTGAAAAAAGACACATATGCTGTGTGAGTACACTTCACCAAATCTAAATCCTTATATATATTTTCTAGTATTACCTATCTAAAGCATTTCTCCAACTCACTGAATATAGTCTATGTGGAATTCAGAATAGTATTATCTAAAATAAGTCACAGAATGAATTACTCTTAATATGTGTAAAAGAGTTAATGCTTTAACAGTATGTAACAGAAAACATACAACGATGTATCATCAATAACTATACACAACTTTGGCATTCTTCCAACTGTATTTTATTTTTATTTTTTACTTATTTTCAATGAAAATTTATTTCTTGCTTAAGCAACATATTCAACACAAGTGGAAATCGAGATCTGTTCTTTTTTCTAAATAAAAATTGCATATACTTACGGTATACATCTTTTGACATATGTGTAGATAGTGAAATGATTACTACAGTCAAGCTAATTAATATCTACCATTTTCATTACAATTCCCAATTAGCAAGTAAACTTGTCTTCCATTTAATATTCCAATATCTGCAAGGTTTTCTCCCTTTTTTGTCTCCAATTAATGAAAGTAAATCAAACATCAAAATGTTCTCTAAATGAACTATTACAAAACTAACTCTTGAACTGTTCTATTAAAGTCGCCAATACATTTCTATAAATACTGGAAAACATCACTGAGCTCCATCCAAAAGATCTAACAGTTTCATAAAGTAAAAGGTTTTTAAAACTAAACACCATAAAACACCAAATTGTCATTTCCTTTACTTAAATATTTCTTCTTATGAAAACTGGAATACCAACAGTCAAAAATTAAATCAGCATTCTTCTAAAAAAACGTGGTCTTTTTTTTAAAATGAATGAGACTTTCCAAAGTAGCTATATACATCCATCAGATTATCTTCCTATTCTTCATATTGCTAATTTTTCAAGTAGCTTTAAAAAGGATTTTAATTATATTTAAAGATCTAATGTCTAATTAGTTATTTAATTTATGGAAATATGCAAATAAACTGAAAATAAGCATTTTTAAATACAAGATAACTTTTCAAACTAACTTTTTAAAAATCTTTTTTCTAAATGAAGAGAAAAAACTTGCTAGAAATTTAGGTTGAACCAAGAAAAACATCTGAGTGATTTTTATTCATTTGTCAGCTTCCTGAAAAACTTACTGGGTAATTTTTGTTTTCTTCTTCCTGGTTATATCAAAAAGTCTAACACTTTATATCAAGATCAAGAAAGTCTCCAAAAGGGATCAAAATTTCATTTTAAATTTAAAAATACAAGTAATAGTTCACTTACCAGCACCTGAGACATCTTCTGTTAACATATCCACTTATTTTTTAAAGCAGCAAAATAAAAACATTATAACAGTAACAGGTTGTATAGTTAAGTGGTACCACCTCCAGGATCACTATACAAAGCTCACAAAAACAAACTGCTTCACTATTCACAGACTGAATCCCCTTATCCACAAATACTGTCCTGCTAACACTCTTTTAAGTACAGCTAATAAAAATACTTTAATCTTCTCTTTTGATAACATTCCGCTGATATTGCTCCACTTTTTCCATGACTCTCTGTGCTCTGGCGCTTGTAAAATTCACTACCAAATGCACCTTCTAAGTATTCCTCCTCACCTGTTCCTCCTCAACCTCCTCAGGTGATCAGACTCTACACCCTTTTATATGAAACCCAGCAGTGAACAGAGTCCACCAATAATTATTAAATGTCTACAATTAGTCACTTGCTCTGTTAGGTTATCTTTTTTTTTTTTTTTTGAGGCAGACTTTCGCTCGTCGCCCAGGCTGGAGTGCAATGGCGTAATCTCGGCTCACTGCAACCTCCGCCTCCCAGGTTCAAGCAATTCTCCTGCCTCAGCCTCCCAAGTAGCTAGGATTACAGGCATGTATCACCATGCCCAGCTAATTTTGTATTTTTAGTAGAGACAGGGTCTCTCTATGTTGGTCAGGCTGGTCTCGAACTCCCAAACTCAGGTGATCTGCCCGCCTCGGCCTCCCAAAGTGCTGGAATTACAGGCGTGAGGGTTACCTTAAATCTCATGTGTTATCTTAATCTTCAGAAGCAAGTCATAACTTAAAGGATATCAACTATGTTTATTACCTTTTTGCTGAATGCAAATCCATTCTTCTTTTTTAATGGTAATATTTAAACTTCCAAACACTGGCTTAACAACAACAGATTACAAACAGCTATTACTATGCCATTTCTTTTCTGAGACGGAGTCTCACTCTGCAACCCAGGCTGCAGTGCAGTGGTGCGATCTCGGCTCACTGCAAACTCCGCCTCCCGGGTTCAAGTAATTCTCTCCTGTCTCAGCCTCCTGAGTAGCTGGAATTATAGGCCCCCACCACCACACCCAGCTAATTTTTGTATATTTAGTACAGACAGGGTTTCACCATGTTGGCAAAGCTGGTCTCAAACTCCTGACCTCAGGTGATCCACCCACCTTGACCTCCCAAAATGCTGGGATTACAGGCGTTAGCCACCATGCCTGGCCTACTATGCCATTTCTAATAGAAAAGAACTTTTATAATTATGAGTATTTAGACTGAGTAAACCTTACTTATGAGCAAGATAAGCAACTGTTATGGATGTGCATTACAAGCATCACCATCTAGAATTTTCCCTTACAGAAAGATGGAGTAGGTGTTTCCCTATTCTTCCTGCTAAATATAGTTTAAAGCTCTGGACCTTACATATGTAAAAAATAAATAATTAATTAAATTTTGAAAAGAAGGCAGACCAGCCAGGGACAGGAACTGAGCAAGTTCCTCAGAATCTGAGGAACAACACGGCAGTGAATTCATTAATATTCTTTTTGCCTATATCCCAGGCTAGGTACTGGAGAAGTCTGCAATCTAGAAATGCCAATGCAAGCAGAGAAGAAAAAAAAAAACTCCAAGAAAAGCCCACCAGTGTTGGCCCTAGCCAAATGACCAGGAAAACAGGCAGACTGGCAAGACAGAGAGCTCTTAAGACAATAACCACTCTGCCACAGTCAAACACCACAGGGACCAAAAAAAAAAAAAAAAAAACTGTAGCACCAGTCCTACCCCTGGTAGCAATGACCAAGTAGGGAACCTAGACTTCCTCATCAGGCTGTAATAAGGCACCCCAATCACCAACACAGACTCCATTTTCGTCCCCAACCACCACCCACCAGTAGTGTGGTTGCCAGAAAAGGCCAAGTATACAGCTGGGACTTTCCTCCACACTAGGTGAAAACAAACCACCTTCCCCCTGCTGGCTGTCAGCGGAGGCCATATGGACAGCGCGAATGAAGTACATCTGCCTCTCCAGCCAAGGCAGGTATCAGTGGAAACGTAGTGGGAAGCCCCTCCCCACAACTGTTAACAGAGACTAAGTGAGGCACTGGACTTTGACACAACTCATTTTACTTTTTTCAGCATAGATTCCCTCTTTAGGAAAACAAAGCTTATATTTAGATCCAAGGTCCTCAACCAATATTGACTGTTATAAATATTTTTACCACTAATACTTCTACCAGGATTTGAACACAAATCTTCAGCTTTTAATAACGAGGCCCCAGAGATATCTGCTTTATTCCCAGTCTCAGTAACTGAAACAACTTTCCATAGTCAATTTAGCCCCTTATCTAAAATGAACTACTTTTTTCCATTCCAAAGGACTCAACAAAAAAAAGATCATTTCCACAGATCATTTTCCTAAATACAAGACTTTAATTCCACAGAAAAGACCTAACAAAATTTGTTTTGCCCTAAGAAGTTAGAACCTATACTCAAATCCTAACACACTAAAATCTTTTTTACTATCTAGTTTAAGCAAATAGACTAATCAAGCTAACTGCTAATTCCACATTTTCTCATTTTAACTATTTTCCTCTTTATTTTTCTCCTTCCTTGAAAACTACTAACTTCTTTTAAAAGGGCAATTAGAAAAGTTCTGCATTTTTTCCTATTTTATTGTTAATACTTAACAGTATATTATAAGCATTCAAAAAAATTTGTTGACTAATTTAATAATTTAGGTGATTTTCTTCTCCAATTTGTCCTTTCAGATATGAATGGGCACTTCTTGAACAAGAAAGTAACAGGATGAAATAATAAATTTCACTATATGTCTACATGCAAGGAATATACATACAAAATCTAATTGCTACCAACAATCCTAACAGAGGAGATTCCCTGTTTTGACACAGGAAGAAACTCATGCTCTAGAGTGAAGCATCTTCAGAAAGAATACACAACAGGTACTTGTGTGGATACAGTGGCAAGAGCACACGATGATCAAAAGACGTCAAACAGAGGTCTAGACATCCTGATTCCAAAGGCCATACTCCTGTCACAACGCCAAGCTATCTTCTTCCTGAAGTAGCTCTAGTAGAGTAGTTGGAAACCCAAACCATCACATGCAGCCTACCTTTTCTAATTTCAGGGATCCTTCTCAAAGGGAATTGATTCTTTATCTACTCTGCATTCTCCTGTGTTTTACTGGCCAAATCTTGTCAGAGATGTTATTCTAGATCACCCAACTTAAGGTATCAATGACATTTTCCACCCTCCCCATTATTTTCTGTTCAAAATGCTTATGGCTATCAAAAATTAACTTTATTCTTTTGCATAGTTGTCTGCCCCCCCATTAGAACATAAACTCATTAAAAAAGAGTGAACTTACCTGTGTTATTCACAATTGTGTTCCTGCCACCTATAAAAAGTCCTAGCACAAGGAACCTCAGTAAATATCTGAATAAATAAATGAGTGGCAAATAGGTAAGAATAAAACAACTGAATTGGAACACCAAGAGGCAGAGTGTAGGGATGGATATGCCACAGTACTACCACGTCTCTTACTAAAAAATACCACAACAGAGAGTACCTGGGGAATTCAGACTCTTTTCAGGAATATTGAAGAGACGCACTATCTAAATAAAACTGAAAAGCCTGTCACAACTATTGCAAAAAGGGACATGTGGTTGATTTTTAAAAAGAAGTACACCAACTAGAACATTCATACACTGCTGATGGAAATGTGAAATGGGACAATCACTTTAGAATATAGTTTTGCAGTTTCTTATATATCCCAGCAATCCCACTCCCAAGTATTACTCAAAAGAAATGAAAATATATGTTCACACAAAGAGACATATATCAATGTTTATGACAGCTTTACCCATGATATCCAGAAACGGAAAACAATCTAAATATCCATCAACAGGTAAAAAGAGGATAAACACTGTGGTATACATAAAATGGAATGCTTCTTAGCAATAAAAAGAAACTAGTGCTACATTCCACATGGCTGAATCTCTAAAAGATCATACACAGCAAAGGAGAGCAGACACAAAAAAGACAATCGTTATTAATTACACTAAATTCTTGTAAAAGCAAAACTAATCTAGAATGACAAAAAGTCTATCAGTGGTTGCCACTAGTTCGCAAGGCACAAATGCAATAGAACAAAAGTTTTTGCAGATAATGAATGTTCCAATATCTTAATGTTATGCTAGCTGCACAGGTATATACCTTTGTCAAAACTCACAGAAATACACTTTAAAATGGGTGTATTTTACTGTGTAAATCATAACTCAATATTCTGATTTTTAAAATTCAAATCTGATCATTTCACTGTTCTCTTTGAGGTCTCCCATTTTCCTCAGAATAAAGGGGGGAAAACCTTTGTAACAACCCCAGTATATATACACATATAAACACACTTAAGGACACACACTCAGAACCTCCCCCAACAACACCTGACACAAAAGTTTTACAAAACAATATTTAACCATTCTACCTAGGGGGATAAACTGACATTTTCTATTCAACTTCATTCCACTCCATCTTATTTATGTAAAATGATGATCACAACACATTAAATTCAGTAAGCCATTAACTCTAGACCAGTCACTGTCTACTAGATTAAACGCTTAATGCATCATCTCATTGGACACTCATAACACTGTAAGATAACTACTATTAATATCCCTTTATTCAGCAGATAGAAGTGGTAGTAAAAAATCTCATAAATACTAAATAACTTACCCAGGGAGACACAAGTCTGCCAGGCTCCAAAGTCTAAATACCTAAACTATACACCAAATTGTCTATATCCACCAAAAGATCTAAAAGATGATAAAGAAATATCATGAAGACTTGGCAACTGTTATTAGTCTGTTCCTGTGTTGCTATAAAGAAGTATCTGAGGCTGTGTAATTTATTTTAAAAAAAGGTTTAGGGCCAGGCGCGGTAGCTCACGCCTGCAAACCCAGCACTTTGAGAGATCAAGGCAGGCATATCACCTGAGCCCAGGAGTTCAAGACCAGCCTGGGCAACATGGCAAACCCAATCTCCAAAAATAATAGAAAAAACATTAGCCAGGCATGGTGGCACACACCTGTAGTCGCAGCTACTTGTCAGGCTGAGGTGAGAGGATCACTTGAGCCCAGAATACCGATGCTGCAGTGAGCCATGATTGTACCACTGTACTCCAGATTGGGTGGCAGAGTGAGAAACTGTCTCAAAAAAAAAAAAAAAAAAAAAAGAGGTTTAATTGGCTCACAGTTCTGCAAGCTATACAAGCATGGCTCCAGCATCTCTTCCTGGTGATGGCCTGAGGAAGCTTCCAATCACGGCAGAAGAAGAAAGGGGAGCAGGTGCATCACATAGTGAGAGCAGGAACAAGAGAAAGAGGAGGAAGGTTCCAAACTCTTTTAAATAACCAGATCCCAAGTGAACTGGGTGAGAATTCATTTATTACCAAGGGCGTGGTGCTAAATCATTCATGACAGATCCACCTCCATGGGTTATTCACCTCCCACCAGGCCCCACCTCCCATATTAGGAATCACATTTCAACATGAGATTTGGAGGGGACAACTATTAGCAACTAATTCATATTGGCAGAAATAAAAAACTACAGAACTGATATACACTGAAGTGCTGCACTAAATGTAGAATCATATGCTACGATCTAACTTTTTTTTTTTTTTTTGAGACGGAGTCTTGCTCTGTCGCCCAGGCTGGAGTGCAGTGGCACAATCTTGGCTCAACGCAAGCTCCGCCTCCCGGGTTCACAGCATTCTCCTGCCTCAGCCTCCTGAGTAGCTGGGACTACAGGCACCCACCACCACGACCAGCTAATTTTTTGTATTTTTAGTACAGACGGGGTTTCACCATGTTAGCCAGGATGGTCTCGATCTCCTGACCTCGTGATCTGCCCACCTCAGCTTCCCAAAGTGCTGGGATTACAGGCGGCTATGATCTAACTTTAATAAAGAACAACAGTTAATTGTCCATGACTTTCCTATTTACATCTCAATTACTCTGAAACTAAAAATCTCAGCCTCTAGTGTCCTTTCTGTTTTCTAACTTTTCATAAGCAAACCAAAACATCATTTGTCACTCGCACTGAAAAAAAATGGGAAGTATATAAATGGGAAAATTTATTTTATTTGGTGTCACCTCTAACTTTCTGTTCCAGTATTATGGCCCAATTCTAACCAATTCAGGATCTTCTCTCAATCCAGAAGCTATAAAATCAAGTAAACAAAGCATCCATTGCACATCATGAAAACAACTTCATGAGTACCAGTCAACACATACGCTTGGTGTGATAGGCATTACTAATGCTCACCAGTGTTTCTAGTTTTACTGTCCTTTTGCGTATATAGCAAGATCGTATTTTTCTGCCCCTTTGATGGTACACATGACGACATCATTGCTATGTCCAGTGAAATGCAAAAGTAATGTGTATCACTTCCACAGGGAAACATTTAAAACTGGAACGTGATTTTCTACGCTCTGTTGCTCTGTCCTCAAAAATTACAAAAGTACAGATTGATAAGGACTTGCCACAAGACTAAAACAGCCCGGACGGTTGTGCTGCCACATGAAAAGTAGCACAGAGACCTGGCTAGCTGGACCAAACAAACTCTGCATGAAAGGATGTAGTATTTCCCTGTGCTACGCCACCATTAAGATTTTGATGTTAGTACCCCAAAGTAAGCTATCCTGTCTTACAAAATGAACTTCCTAATTTCCTTAAACTGTATAATAAAATACTAGTTTTCAGCAAAATTTCCAGAGATGGAGGTAGACCACAATGATTAAATCCATTTTACAAAGTTTTCTAGAAACAACTATGCATTTCAAGCCCAGCTTCATTTTCTAATTACCTGTATTTTTACTTTTTTCCCACATATTTTGCATTCCATCTTTAGTCTTTGAAATTCCCTTATGTCAAATGTCTTTCTTCTGAAATTTGTTTAGTTTAAAAAAAAAATGTACTTCCATCAAATTGCAATTTGAGAAAACAGTTCGATTTTTTTTTTCCTTTTCCAGAGTCCATTCTAAAAGTGATCAAAAACACTTTTAATTTTATAATGCTAAGATCTTTCAACTATGCTGATGCTACTGGAAAATTTCAATGACTAGGATTTATATCACTTGCCCTTAGAGTCTCGAAAGCACAGGATGTTACAGAATGATCACATTTCTCTAATAACCAGCACATATCATAGACGCATTTTTTCATCTAAAAAGAGCCCTGACATTGGCCTGTCATAGAGTTAACTACTATCAAGTCTTTAGCCCATATTACCAGCGAGACTTTGGGTAAAAATGACCATTCCCTACACCTAATTTTCAAAGACATGAGAATAAAGTGAAGTAACGTATGTGAACACGTAAAGTATTCACACAGACATAAAGTGTTATTAGCCCATTATCTATCCCTTCATTTACACTCTCAATGTAGAGCTCTGATCTCTATTATACTTCATAGCCCCAACTCTCTTTTCTGGAAAACCTTTCCTTCTCATTCAGATTTATTAAATAATTTTAAATATCTTTAAGCAACCTTCAAAATATACTGTATCCCCTACCCAAGGTTTTAGTCTTAAATCCCATTACTCCCCCATACGAAAACTTTCATTCAGCCAAAGTAGTTTGCCTAATTATCTTCTTACCATAAATTATCTAATACCTTTGCCAGACCTACAATGCACTCAGTACTCTAACCGTCTACCTTAAGAACCAATTAAGTTTTACTTTTTTTTTTTTTTTTTTAAGATAGAGTCTCACTCTGTCACCCAGGCTGGAGTACAGTGGTATGATCTTGGCTCACTGCAACCTCCGCCTCCTGGGTTCAAGTGATTCTCCTGCCTCAGCCTCCCCAGTAGCTGGGATGACAGGTGCGTGCCATCATGCCCGGCTAATTTTTGTATTTTGAGTAGAGACTGGGTTTCACCATGTTGGCCAGGCTGGTCACCAACTCCTGACCTCAGGTGATCCACCTGCCTCGGCCTCCCAAAGGGCTGGGATTACAGGTGTGAGCCACTGCACCCAGCCTAATTTTACTTTTAATCCCCTTTCTGAAAGATGTTTTTTCAAAGATTCTGTAGCACCTATCATCTTATCACATGTCTGCCATTCAGTCATGTAAGGCATTACAATTTATCCTCTTTTACACCGGTATTTCCCCCAATAAATTGTGGGAAAGATTCTTCCCACCACACCCCAAAGTATGTCATAGTCAACTGCTAAGCATTTGTTTACTGGAATGTGTTTTATCTCAATTACAAAGTAGCAACTCCAATGACCAAGTGCCAAATATGAACCAGCTAAGACATTGATACTGAATCAAAGTTACACCCACAAATAAATCTTTATTCTCTACTTTAGTCTAAAACATTGAAGTTAAGAATGTAGTAACATCTGCTAAGTTAGCCTGGTTTCTCCTCAATTTTAGCTTACTTCTTAAACATAACAAATAAATAAGATATAGTTTATGATTTGTAGCTACAAAATAAAAATAAAATGACTTAAAAAAGTAAATCAATGAAGTAGACTATTTATTATCTTTCCAAGTGAAAAACATTTAATCATACTAAACACAAAAAAGATTAATGACATACTAAAAATAAAAATTTTACAACTAATAGTAAAGTTGTTTATACTCAGACAAGTCACAGAAAGCATTTATGAGGAATAAAAGACACATAAGCAGAAAGAAGACAAAAGTCTAGCGGTTAGAATACATAGAGAACTACTAGAAATTAACTAGAATATGAACAAGAACTCAAAGTAAAAATAGAAGAAATATCTGAACAAGCTGTACACAAGGAAATGAAATGTGAAAAGATGCCTAGCTTCACTAGTAATCATGAAAATGAAACATCACAACATGGTGGATACTACTGTACCTCTGTAAGGTTGCCCCGCCCGCCAAAAAAAAATTTTTTTTAAGTTTTATGGTATCAGATGTTTTTAAATTGGTATAATTACTTCAGAGAGAAATCCAAAAACATCTAGTATAGTTGAACATGTGCACACCCTAGGAGTCAGCAAATCTTCAGTTATACACATACCCCAAAAAAGATGTTTACTGAAGTTCTAGTAGCTAAAAATTTCTTAATAGCTAAAAATTGAAAAACAGTACTAAATATCCAAAAATTATGTAATACTTAGCCAGACAATGGAATACTATGCAGAGATTAGAAAGTAACTGGTAGTAAAGGGGTCTCCCCTGTAATACTGTATGGACAGTCTTAAACACCTTACATTCTGGGAGAAAAAAAAAAAAAAAACTAAAATACCACTTATTATGTGAAAACTTCAGAATCAAACACTAAAAATACCAGTGACTATATAAAAAACAGAGTTTGCAGACCACTCTAAACCTATGCAACTTTGGGAACTCAACACTATAAACGAAAACAAATAATAACTAGAACCTACAAAGATAGGCAATAACTGACCAAGCAGTCATGACTGAAGAATTCCTCAGTAGCTATTAAAAATGTAAAACAAAAAACAATTAAGTAGGAATGTTGGTTGGCTTATGGATGCTGAGACAGTGAAGGTGAGCACCAGGATTTAAGAGCCTTCAATGCCAGAACTGTAAACTTTGAGGAAGATATCCTTAGAGATACAGATGGTTACTTTAAAAAAAAAAAAAAAGTATTAAGATACAAAAGAACTCCAAGCTGCTTCCCTTTTCTTGCTGAAATCATAATCCTACTATCTTTATTACAGCTCTTCTTACCTAGAAAATAAACAAACACACTTTCTCATTGTCCTGACATCATTCTCTCTACTAATTACCTATAAGCTAACTAGTGTTATAAAACCCATTTGTAACAGATGCAACTATACTATGTATCCATGTTGAAATCTCACCTTAAATATAAAGAAAAGGTGCAATGTGATACAATTATGTAAATGTCTAAATCACACAAAATACTATTTGTTTATGCACAGGCAAATAGGTGTAAAACTATGGACTAAAGGATACATACAGCTTAAGAACACAGGTGGTCCTGCAAAGGAAGAGAAATGAGAAGGAGATGATGAGAACTCAACTTCATCTGTAACGTTCTCTTTATTACAAAGTAACACCGAAACAAGGTGGCAAAATGATAATATTCTGTACATTAAGTTCATAGATCCTTGTGTTCAATATCCTTTGTAAAATACTTTTAAAACTGGAAGACAAACACATTGCAAAGGGACAATGAAATGGGCATAAGTTTGTCACAAAACAAACATACGGTGTCTGAAGTTTTTCATAATAAGCCACAAAGACAATTTGGCATTTCTATTCATCTTCCAGCCCAATTTGACTACCATGGTTCTTCAGTATAGCTATCTGAAATAGTAATAGGGACATGAGCTTTTTACAAGAAGCCTAGTGCCACCATCCACACTCCATATTCACAGATTTACAAAATAACATGCACCTTTGTGTGTGTGTGTGTGTTTTTGAGACGGAGTCTCGTTCTGCAACCCAGGCTGGAGTGCAGTGGTGCGATCTCGGCTCACTGCAACCTCCACCTCCCACGTTCAAGCGATTCTCCTGCCTCAGTCTCCCAGATGGCTGGGACCTGGGAGTCACCACTCCCATGCCACCACTCCCGGCTAATTTTCTGTATTTTTAGTAGAGACGAGGTTTCACTGAGTTAGCCAGGATGAACATGCACCTTAATGTCCCAATAGGAAGCTTATTTTCAATGGACAGTGAATTTTAAATTACAGCTTTCCCCTGAATTTTAACATAAACATCTGAAAAACTACCTTATTAATTTGTGTATTATCCATTGTTGTTGATCACCTATGGGTAATTTTTTTTTTTTAATAAAAGTTTTGCTTCGGAATAAAAAGATTTACAGAAGAGTTACAAAGGTAGTAGAAAGTTCCCACAGTCTTAATTCAGTTTTACCTAATGTTAACAGCATGTATAACCACATTCCACTTCAAAATTGAGAAATTAACACTGGTACGTTATTATTAAACTACTGACTGTATGTGGATTTAATCAATTTTTCCACTAATGTCCTTTTTCTGTTTCAGAATCCAATCCAGGAAACCACAATGTATTTGGTCATTATGTCTCCTTTGCCTCTTCTGGTCAATGTCAGTTTCTCAGGCTTTCCTTGTTTTTCATGACCTTGACATTTTTGAAGAGTACTGGTCAGGTATTTTGTAGAATGTCTCTCAATTTAGTTTGTCTGAGGTTTTCCCCAACCAGGCTCATGGACTTGGGGGAAGAATATCACAGAGGTGAAGGGAATACATGGTATCAATATAACCTATCACTGGTGACATTAACCTGGATCACTTGGTAAAGGCAGTACTTGCAAAGTTTCTCCATTATAAAGCTACTAAGCTACTAAGCTACTATTTTTCCCTATCCATCTATTCCTTTTATTTTATTTATTTTTATTTTTTTTTTTTTTTGGAGACACAGTCTCACTCTGTCACCTGGCTGGAGTGCAGGGGCACTATCTCAGCTCATTGCAACCTCCACCTCCCCGGTTCAAGCAATTCTCCTGCCTCAGCCTCCTGAGTAGCTAGGACTACAGGTGCGTGCCACGATGCCCAGCTAATTTTTGTATTTTTAGTAGAGACAGGGTTTCACCATGCTGGCCAGGGTGGTCTCGATCTCTTGACCTCGTAATCCGCCCACCTCAGCCTCCCAAAGTGCTGGGATTACAGGCATGAGCCACCACGCCTGGCTCTATCTATTCTTTAGTCTATTTCACGCCCGAGGAAAGCTTTTGGAAGGGAGACAGGGGGTGTGCGGAAAAGGAAATAAGTATTTAGAATTATCACTTGGAATTTTTGTTTCGATTTATCCTTTCTCCCCTGTTTATTCAACCATTTATTTATATCAGTATGGACTGATGTATACTTATGCTCTATTTTACATAATAATCAAACACTAGATTATTGTGCTGCTCAAACTGTTCCAGCTCTAGATATTGGGAACTCCTTCAGGTTGGGTTCTAAGTTGCTTTGACATAGGCCCACCTTCTGTTTTTTTAACCACTTAATTTTCTGCCACCACAACATGCTCCAGGCTTATTTTGTATCTTCATTACCCCAAACACTAGAATCAGTCATTTCTCCAAGGAGTCCTTCCTTTTATCAGAGAGTAGTATTTGGAAATCAAGATCTGAGCACTGGATGTACTCACGGCTACTGAGGTACTGCTTCTAGGCCCTCTGAGCAATATGAGCTGAGGAATACAAATATTTGTGTGTGCACGCTAACCCACATATATAAACACACACACATATATACTCAAAACTATTCCTGTATCTACCTGCACACGTTTTAACTAAACATAAATTCATACTGCTGTCTCTGACTATAATCTAGTAACCTGTGGTTAATTTTTAATCCCAGATTAAACTTTTCTCTATTACCTACCATACTCATAAACTATATACTCTGCTAGCAGGCATTTCATTAAATTTAACTTCTAGTATTAGTTATACTGAAACAGGAAAGAAAAATGTATTTCAAAATGGAGTCCCATGATAAATCATTCCTAATAGTAGAAATATACATTAGCACACACTCAAGAGAGCTATATAAATACTTTGTATTTAACTTTTAACTTATTTTTGAAATCAGTGTTCCATAACTGCAACAAATTTTCTCTAAAAAGCCACTTTTCTTTCCAAAAATATATATATATATATTAGAGCCCATCTTACTGTAGTCCGTCAAAATACCACTTTAAAGTGGAGAAAACAGGGAAATTATGTGATTTGTCTAATACCATACTGCCAGCAAAGGGCAAAGCTGGAACTTGACTGCATTTAAATCCAGTTATTCTGACTTCAGTTTCCATGGTATCTGCATGACAATCTATTATAGATCAAAAAAAGAAGTAAATTCATTAAAAAAAAAAAAAAGTGACCTTGCTCCAAATATTCAATTCCCTACTATAGCTGCTCTCAGTTGTTTCAAGAGATAAAATATAGTTAAAGCGCAGGTACTTCACCTCTGAAAACAGTTACAGGCATACCTCGTTTTACTCCACTTAGCTTTACTGCACATCACAGATAACTGAATTTTTTTAAACAAATTGAAGATCTGTGCAACGCTGTGTCAAGCAAGCCCATCAATGCCATTTTTCCAACAGCATGTGCTCCTTCTGTGTCTCTGTATTACCTTTTCGTCATTCTTGTAATATTTCAAACTTCTTCATTGTGTCTGTTATGATGATCTGTGATTAGTGATCTTTAGTGTTACCATTTTAATTGTTTTGAGGTACCTCAAACTGTGTCCTTATAAGACAGTAAATTTAATAAATACTGTGTGTCTTCTAACTGTTCCACCAACTGGTCATTTCCTACCCTTTCCCGCTCCTCAGGGCTCCCTATTCTCTGAGACACAATAATACTGAAATCAGACTAATGAATAACCCTACAACAACCTCTAGTATTCAAGTGAAAGGAAGAATCACACATCTCTGAATTAAATCAAAAGCTAGAAATGACTAAGTTTAGTGAGGAAGTAATGTTGAAAGCTGAGATAGGCTAAAAGCTAGGCTCCTGCAACTAACAGCCAAGTTGCAAATACAAAGACAAAGTTATTGAAGGAAATTAAAAGTGCTACTCCAGTGAACACATGAATGATAAGAAAGTAAAAGTCTTATTGTTGATATGAAGGAAGTTTGAGGCCAGGCTCACACCTGTAATCCCAGCACTCTGGGAGGCCGAGGCAAGAGGATCACCAGAGGTCAGGAGTTCAAGACCAGCCTGGCCAACATGGTGAAACCCCATCTCTAGTACGAATACAGAAATTAGCTGGGCATGGTGGCAGGCGCCTGTAATCCCAGCTACTCAGGAGACTGAGCAGGAGAATCACTTGAACCTGGGAGGCAGAGGCTGCAGTGAGCCAAGATCGCGTCATTGCACTCCACCCTCAGCAACAGAGCGAGACTCTGTCTCAAAAAAAAAAAAAAAGTTTGAGTCATCAGATCGAAGATCAAACCAGCCACAACTTTTCCTTAAGCTAAAGCCTAATCTAGAGCAAGCCCCTAATTCTCTTCAACTCACTGAATACAGAGAGGTCAGGAAGTTGCAGAAGAAAAGTTTGAAGCTAACAGAGGATGGTTCATGAGGTTCAAGGAAAGAAGTCATTTCTATAACATAAAAGTGCAAGATGAAGCACCTAGTGCTGACAGAGAAGCTGCAGCAAGTTAACCAGAAGATCTAGCTAAGATCACTGATGAAGGTGGCTATGCTAAATGGATTTTCAAAGGAGATGAAAACTTCCATTGGAAAAAGGTGCCACCTAGGACTTTCGTAAGTAGAAAGAAGTCAAAGCCTAGCTTCAAAGCTTCAAAGGACAGGCTCACTCTCTTGCTAGGGGCTAATGCAGCTGGTACTTCAAGTGGAAGTCATTGCTTATTCACCATTCTGAGAATCCAAGGGTCCTTAAGAATTACGCTACATTGGCTGGGCGCCGTGGCTCACGCCTGTAATCCCAGCATTTTGGGAGGCCGAGGCAGGCGGATCACAACGTCAGGAGATCAAGACCATCCTATTTAACATGGTGAAACTCTGTCTCTACTAAAAATACAAAAAATTAGCCGGGCGTGGTGGCAGGCGCCTGTAGTCCCAGCTACTCGGGAGGCTGAGGCAGGAGAATAGCGTGAACCCGGGAGGCAGAACTTGCAGTGAGCCGAGATCGCGCCACTGCACTCTAGCCTGGGCGACAGAGCAAGACTCCATCTCAAAAAAAAAAAAAAAGGATTATGCTACATCTATTCTGCCTATGCTCTATAAATGGAAAACCAAAGCCTAGATGACAGCACATCTATTTACAGCATAGTTTATTGAGTACTATAAGCCCACTGTTGAGACCTACTGCAGAAAGATTCTTTTCAAAATACTAATGCATATTGATGATGCATCTGATCAACCAAGAGTTCTGTTGGAAGGTACAAGAAGATGAATGTTGTTTTCATGTCTGCTAACATAATATCCATTTTGCAGCCCATTGATCAAAGAGTATTTCAACTTTCAAGTATTCTTATTTAAGAAATACATTTCGGCCAGGCGCGGTGGCTCACACCTGTAATCCCCACACTTTGGGAGGCCAAGGCAGGCAGATCACAAGGTCACGAGTTTGAGACCAGTCTGGCCAACATAGTGAAAGCCCGTCTCTACTAAAAATACAAGTAGCTGGGAGCCTGTAATCCCAGCTACTGGGGAGGCGAGGAGAATCGCTTGAACCTGAAAGGCGGAGGTTGCAGTGAGCCAAGATCACCCCACTAAACTCCAGCCCACATTTCGTAAGGCTATTGCTGCCATAGATAGTGATTTTTCTGCTCAATCTGGACAAAGTAAATTGAAAACCTTCTGGAAAGGTTTCTAGAGTCACCATTCTAGATGCCATTAATAACATTTGTGATTCATGAGAGGAAGTAAAAATATCAACATTAATGGGAGTTTGGAAGAAACAGATCACAACCCTAAAGGATGACTTTGAAGGCTTCAAGACTAAGTGGGGGAAGTAACTGTATATGTGGTGAAAATAGAGAACTAGAATTAGAAGTGAAGCATAAGATGTGACTGAATTACTGCAACCTTGTGATAAAATTTGAACAGATGAGGAGTTGCTTCCTATGGATGAGCAAAGAAAGTGGCTTCTTGAGCTGGAATCTACTCCTGGTGAAGACACTGTGAATACTGTTGAAATGACAATGAAGGATTCAAAATATTACATAAACTTAGTTGACAAAGCAGAAGGAGGGTTTGAAACGACTACAATTTTGAAAGATCTACTGTGAGTAAAATGCTATCAAACAGTGTCACATGCTACAGGGAAATCTTTCACTAAATGAGCAAACTGATGCAGCAAACTTCATTGTTGTCTCATCTTAAGAAACTGCCACAGCCACCCCAGCCTTCAGCAACCACTAAGTCAACGGCCATCAACATCAAGGCAAGATCCTACACCAGCAAAAAGATGGTGACTCACTGAAGGCTCAGATGATCGTTAGCAATCTTTAGCAATATTTTAAAATTAATGTATCCACATTGCTTTTTTTTTTATAATACGATTGAACTCTTAATACAGTATAATGTAAACATAACTTTTACATCACTGGGAAATCAAAACATTCATGTGACTCACTTTACTGAGATATCTGCTGTATTGTGACATTTGGTCTATTGCGGTGGTCTGGAACTGAACCTGCAGTATCTCCAAGGCACCCCGGTAGCAGAATAAAATACAGTTGGCCCTCCACATCCGCAGGCTCCACAACTGTGGACTCACCAATTGTGACACTGCATAACAACTATTTACATAACATTTACACTGTCTTAGGTATTATATGCACCCAATACAGGAGCACCCAGATTCATAAAGCAAGTCCTTAGAGACTTACAAAGAGACTTAGACTCCCATACAATAATAATGGGAGA
>NW_012103142.1:15453102-15506116 GCF_000951045.1 Mandrillus leucophaeus | reverse complement strand
ACCGCATGTTCTCACTCATAGGTGGGAACTGAACAATGAGATCACTTGGACACAGGAAAGGGAGCATCACACACTGGGTCCTATTGTGGGGAGGGGGTAGAGCGGAGGGACAGTATTAGGAGATATGCCTAATGTAAATGATGAGTTAATGGGTGTAGCACACCAACATGGCACATGTATACATATGTAACAAACCTGCACGTTGTACACATGTACCCTAGAACTTAAAGTATAATTAAAAAAAAAAAAAATTTTGAATTGAATCATCAAAATCATGCTATAACTACAATTTTAAGAAATCTTTGTGAGACCATCTGATATAGTTTGGCTATTTCCCCACCAAATCTCATCTTGAATTTCCACATGTGTGAGGGACCCAGTGGGAGGTAACTGAATCACAGAGGCAGGTCTTTCCTATGCTGTTCTCATGGTAATGAATAAGTCTCACAAGATCGGATAGTTCCTTAAGGAGGAGTTTCCCTGCACAAAATAGCTCTCTCATTGCCTGCCACCATCCACGTACGATGTGACTGGTTCCTCCATGCCTTCCACCATGATTGTGAGGCCTTCCTAGCTATGTGGAACTGTAAGTCCAATAAATCTTTCTTTTGTAAAAAAAAAAAAAAAGAAAGAAAGAAAACTAATACATAGAAAACAAGACAATTATAACTGATACGTAAATATACAGATACTCTTTACTCTTTTTTTTCTTCCTAAACTACTGAGAATTTTATAAGTTTGTAATTGATAAGAGTCCTAAAGATTGTTTTCTGGCAGAAGTGACTAGAATATTTACTAAAAAATGAATGTTTGGTAGTAGTTGAAGAAGACAGTTTGGCTGATAACTGCTAGAATGCTGAAATACAAAAAGTATAACCAAATGCATTTTGTTGTCAGAAAAGCAACAAAAAACAATGAGAAGACCAGTGAGGTAACTGTCCCAGACTTCAGTTCAAAGTCTGCTGTCTTAGCTAACCAACAGTAGACAAAATCACTTAACCTCTCAATCTAAAAACCCAGATATTTAAAATGGGGCTACTATCTGTCATAGCTATTTCGTAAGAATACTACAGGCTGAAATGAGAATATATACAGCAAGTCTGCTTTATAAATTACTAAGTGCCACCCAAATGAAAGCTATTATTTATTTTAAAACAATCAGTAACCAGGTAGATACACACAACCATATACAAGCATATATACACAAACATATACATAGAGGATTACTATCCACCAGTACACAGAGCAACAATGATATCCATTATAGAGGTACTTGGACTGTATTTTCTCAAATGTTACAAAGAAAACATTTACCTAAAACATTTTAATTTTAAAAGTATATCTACTTCTTAACATTTAAAGATTAAATCTTATGAAGCAACAGCTAGAAATTTAACTGAAAATACTTACCTTAACAAAATTATCAGGGAACATTCCTCTTCTCCCATTTAGTTCTCCTTCTAGCCATCCTTCCTCCTGTAGTTTTTTCACATTCCTGATGATTTCTCCAACTCGAATAGTTAATTCATCGTCATGTACAGCATCATAGTCATACTCCACAATATAGTCAACTAAAAAAGGGGGGAAAAACGAAATGTCTAAAATCTAATTCACAAAATACTATAAACTATATTAATAAACTTATAACTATGGAATCTATTTAGCAACAATATTTAATACCACAAAGACATCAGCAAGGCTTGTTTCAATTACTTTAAATATTTGGCTACATCAGCAAATTTCTTGAATACCTTAGTATAGAGTACAATACAGCTATTAAGTGGGAGCCTCAAAAGAAAAATAATGCATAATTCATGCCATCAGACACTCTTACAATCACATGCATATCCTTTGTAGCAGACAGAGTCTGAGGTGGTCTCCATGATCCCCACTTCCTCGTATTCATGTCCTTATGTAATTCTCTCTCTTTGACTGCCAATGTGACCTGTGATTGACCTCTAACCAACAGAATATGACAGCAGGCACCTGTAATCCCAGCACTTTGGGAGGTCGAGGCAGACAGATCACTTAAACTCAGGAGTTCGGGCCGGGTGCAGTGGGTCACACCTGTAATCCCAGAACTTTGGGAGGTTGAGGCGGGTGGATCACGGGGTCAAGAGATGGAGACCATCCTGGCCAACCTGGTGAAATCCCGTCTCTACTAAAAATACAAAAATTAGCCAGGTGTGGTGGTGGGCACCTGTTATCCGAGCTACTCAGGAGGCTGAAGTAGAAGAATCGCTTGAACCTGGGAGGCAGAAGTTGCAGTGAGCCGAGAACGCGTCACTGCGCTCCAGGCTGGCGACAAGAGCGAGACTCAGTCTCAAGAAAAAAACAAAAAAAAACTCAGTAGTTCAAGACCAGCCTGGGCAACACAACAAAACCCCGTCTCTACAAAAATGCAAAAACTAGCCAGACATGGTAGTGTGGGCCTGTAGTCCCAGCTACTTGGGAGCACTGCTTGACCCCAGGAGGTCGAGGCATCAGTGAGCCTAGCCTGGGCAACAGACTCAAAAAAAAAAAAAAGATGATGACAAAGACAATGATTTGCACGTAATTACTTAAGGCTGTAATGCATATCTTAATAGGAGACTTCTTCCCTTGCTGGCTTTCAAGACACAAGCTGCTATGCTGTAAGCTAATCTACAGAGAGGGCCACAAGCTAGCAACTTAAGGAGGTCTCTGACTGACATCAGGAAACTGAGGCCCTTACTCCCACAACCCAAAAGTAAATGAATGATACGAACGAACACATGAGCTTGGAAGCAGACCCTTCCCCAGTAGAGCCCCAAATGTGAACCCAACCCTGGCCAACATCTTCAGTGCAACCTAGAAGAGGACCCAGCTGGCCATGCCCAGACTCTTAAACCACAGAAACTATTAGCTAATAAATACATATAGTTGTAAACTACTAAGTTTGTGTTACTACTGTATGTAAAAACAGAAAACAAACTCTAAAGTGAAGATTAATATACATTTAATTTACCTCTTTTAATAACAGGATTTTAGATTACAGGATCACATAAGCGTATTTTTAGTATTTTACAAGGTTCAATTTTTAAAAAGCATTAACAGCTTTCCTGCTCAAGATGGCAGACTAGCCATATCCCCATTCATCTTTTCTTCCTCCACAAGACTGATTAAAAAGAAAATACACACACACACACCAACCACCACAACAATCACAACCACAAACACCAAAAAAAAAGGAAAGTGAGTATGGTCAGACACTGTCGTTTGTTAAACCAAGAGCCATTCCCACACATTGCCCATTCCCCTCCTTCCTTTCTCATAGAACCTTAATTTTGTTCAGTATTTTGAGACCCTGTATTTTACAGGCGAAGATTCTCTCAGCCCCAGCGGGTTACATATTCACTAGTCTAGGTATGTACTGCTCAGACACTAAGTACAATCAGGTCAGCTGAAAAATCTTGTGTTTAAATGCCAACTACAGTTAAGTAAGTGCCAGCATATCTAATTTCCAAAGAGGCAAAGGTCTAGAGATAGTCTACGTATAGCAACTTTAATCACATACAATTAAATATACACAGTGAATGGTTTTCAAATAAGCATGGGATGAATGAATTCTTTTCATTTTTATTTTTTTAATAGAGATGGGTGTCTGGCTATATTTATATTGCTCAGCCTGGTCTCAAACTCCTGGGCTCAAGCGATCCTCCCACCTCACTCTCTCGAAGTGCTAGGATTACGGGCGTGAGCAACCATGCCCAGCCAAGATGAATGAATTCTAACTTTCTTCTGGGAAGGTTTTACTTGACTTTAAAAACAAAATACAGGCTGGACTCGGTGGCTCATGCCTGTAATCCCAGCACTTTGGGAGGCCGAGGCAGGCGGATCACAAGGTCAAGAGATCAAGACCAACCTGGCTAACACAGCGAAATCCCATCTCTACTAAAAACATAAAAAATTAGCTGGGTGTGGTGGCGGGTGCCTGTAGTCTCAGCTATCAGGAGGCTGAGGCAGGAGAATGGCGTGAACCCGGAAGGCGGAGGTTGTGAGCCGAGTCGCGCCACTGCACAGCAGCTTGGGCGACAGAGCGAGACTCTATCTCAAAAAAAACAAGGAAGGAAAGGCCTCCTGTAGACTTTGGATGTTCTTTAATGACAATTTGATACCCACAATTGCTATAACCACTTGAGACGAGAAGAATAGCAGATACCTGATTAACATAGAAGAGAAAAAAGATGAAAATGACCTGCATCTTTGCTGGATTCATCAAACTGCTAGATTAACCACCTTTAACTATAATACCTTCAGATTCGTTACATGAAGTAGTTTCTTAACTTTTTAGACAGGATTTCTATTTGCAGCTGAAAACATCCCAACATGATTTAAGGGACCCGGCAAGAAATGTTAACAAATGTCTGAAAGTGGACGCACAGCTGATAAAGCCAAGAAGAGGAAGCCTAGAGAACTTAAGAGAGCTATAAATGAAATACCAAACTGCTCTGTAGACCTCAAAAACACCAGAAATTCAGAAAACATAGGCTCACATGAAATGCATGCAGGGCTAAAATAAGGGAAATTACTCAATCTCTATATCAACCACAATAATTCAATGAGATAAAATGCTAAATAGTATGACATTTTCCTTCCAAAGCAAAAAACTGAAGGGTTAATCTACAAAATAAAAATAAAAAATAGTTTAGGGAAACTAGTACAGCTATTATGGATGAATGCTGGTTTCCCAGAGCAATGAATACTGAGAAATTCAGAGGCCCCCAAAGCAATGGGCAGTTCCTGACTTGCTAATTCCAAAATAAAATTCTTAACATCTGCAGGGGCAGTGGCTCAGGCCTGTAATCCCAGCACTTTGGGAGGCTGAGGTGGGCAGATCACCCGAGGTCAGGAGTTCGAGACCAGCCTGGCCAATATTGTGAAACTCAGTCTCTACTAAAAACACAAAAATTAGCCAGGTATAGTGGCAGGAGCCTGTAATCCCAGCAACTCAGGAGGCTGAGGCAGAAGAATGGCTTGAACCCGGGAGGCAGAGGCTGCAGTGAGCTGAGGTCACGCCATTGCGACAGAGCAAGACTCTGTCTCAAAAACAACAACAACAAAACTCTTAACTCCTACCCACATAAACAGAGTTTCCAATTAGCTTTTTATCCATTTATTATTTACTCTTATGAGCAGACAATAGTTGATCATGAAAGACCCATCATAAACTGAAAAACTACTTGGAGAAAGGGTAAGCAAGGGTGGGGAGTAACAACAGAGATGGGAGAATGGTTACATGCAGGGAGACTAATCAAATTTTAAATATTTCAAGGATAATGGAAGCTAAGTTTCGCTATGTCGGGGAAAGGAGTTACAAACATATATGGAAAAAGCTACTTTCAATCCTGTGATATTGAATTGTAATGAGCAGTATCAGCATGAACTTAACAGTTTTGAATACATAACATGGAGAAATAAACAGATACAAATATATGTATACATGTACATATATACAGATACACATATAATCAACACACACACATATACACATACACCCTAGCTCTGTCCAATGAATGGATCTGAAACCAGCAACATTCCAATGGTAATGAGCAAACCAAATGCCAAGACTTCATAAACACCACCTACTACTAAAAGGAATCAGGACTCTTTAGGAAAATGGCCAATTCCAAGGCTAAGCAGGAAAAGTATAAGATTAGCCTGGAACATTTTGTTGTGCCAGAAAGCAAGGAAGTTGTCAGAAAAATGAAATGGTATCAAACTGACCCACAGAAGTGATATCAAAAGGGTTCTTACTGGCCAAATCAGGCCATTTTGAGCATCAAAATAATGAAATTAAAAGAATATACCCCACTGAATAAAATAAGCCATGAGTCCATACAGATTACAAATTAATGTTAATTTCTTAAATGTTATGGTTGTATTGTGATATGGTCCTGGTTTATAAAAAAAATACACTAAAATACTTGTATGAAAGATAATCAGTCAGGAAAAAAATTATTTGTGCTATACAAATAACATTTCTACAACTTCGTGATTACTTCAAAATTAAGAAGTTAAAATACACGCACAAATGTATATCCTCAAGAGATGTAAAGTTTCTAAAAGGACAGAATGCTTTAAGAAGTGAGAAAATTTTAAAGTTTTTAAAGTTTATGTCTTACAAAATATCTTACTGTTTTTTGAAGAGGTGGAGACAAATCCAAGAAAATGTTCCAAAACAGGTAAAACAAAGGCACAAAGAAAAAGATGAAAACAAGGAAAAGGCACAATCAATCTAACATCCAATTAACAGAAATTCAAGAAAGAGAAAAAAATGGGGAATTAACCATGAAATAACACAAGAAAATAATCCTAAAACAATCTTCAAACAGAAACAGGTCTGAGGGAATCCAATGAAATGAACAAATTTTAAAACATATTCATATTCAGTGAAATTTCATAATAACAATAAACAGATCCTAGAAAGCTCTCTGACAAGAAATAAAAATTTCATCTACAAAAGATTAAGAATCATTTTGGAACACTTCTCATTGGCAATACTGGATTCTAGAAAAAGAAAAATTAAAAGTCACTGAAGTATTGAAGTATTGTATACTCTGCCAAATCAGCAGGCAAGCATAGGATATAACATTTTCACACATTCAACAATAAAGAAAATTAACTCCCACATATGAAATTACATAATGTTATCCAGCAAACTTAAAATATGAACCAAAACAGAGGAAGACATGAAATCCTAGAAATAGTAGCACCAACCTCGGAATAAAATAAGCACTAAACTTGCAGCTGTGCAACAAATCTAAGGAACAAACAGTCTATACTAAACAGGAGACACAAAGTTCTAGGAAGTATCTGACAGAAAAGCAGCATGGGGTACAAACTTTGAAATTGTATGCTATCCTTATAAATCTGGAACTCAGAGAGACAGGAAAGTCAGTTAAGGACAAAAAAACTAAAGATGATTAGAAACTTTTGAAAAGGCAAAGAACTGTACAATGCTGAAAATGCAATTGGCCGGGTGCAGTTGCAGCTCACACCTGTAATCCCAATACTTTGGGAGGTTGAGGTGGGTGAATCCCTTGAGCCCAGGAGTTCAAGACCAGCCTGGGCAACATGGCAACCCCCATCTCTACAAAAAAATACCAAAAAAATGTAGTCAGGAGTGGTGATAACGTGCCTATAGTCCCAGTTACCGGGGAAGCTGAAGTGAGAGGATGGCTTGAGTGACAGAATGGCTTGAGCCCAGAAGGTGGAGGGTGCAATGAGCAGAGATCACATCACTGCACTCCAGTTTGGGCAACAGAGCAAGACAGGAAGGACAGAAAGGAAAGGAAAAAGGGAAGGCAACGGAGAAGGGTAAGGGAAGGAAAAAAGGAAAGACGAAAGTGAAAGGGAAAAGGGAAAGGAAAGGGAAAAAAAAGGAAGAAAAGGAAAGGAAGTAAAGCAAAAAAGAAAAGGAAAAGGAAAGGAAACAAAAAAGGAGAAACGAAAAATATAATCATCATATGTACTACTTGGCTTCACAGTAAAAAAAACACTACATGGTCATAATAATGTGAAGTAATTATTTTAACTTTGACAATTATTGTATAGCAAAACAAAAGGACCAAATTATGGCTGTAGAACAAAATATAAATGTTAACAGCCTTGACATTATAAAGGATAATAATTCTGAAAAAGAACTGAAAGAGGGAGGTTGGTAAAGGAAAGAGTAAAGGGATGAATATCATTATCATACAAAGTGCTAAGTCCACAAATACTCTATTAGTTGCTAGAAAAAGAAATAAAAGTATAAACCCTTACTATGTTCGGATAAAGAGAAAACGTGAGATTGTAAATAAGCTAAATATTTTCAAGTTAAAAATAAACCAAAATCAACAACAGAAACTAATTATTTAGAAATACAAAAGCCAAAACATTAAAACAGATAGATTTAGACAGTGTTTTCCCTATGGAGAATGAGAATAGGAGCAGAGAACAATGAGGCAAGGAAATAGTGTTTGTTAAGTCATTTAATATTTTTTGTATTTGTATATCATGTGCAGAATTACTTTGATAAGATTTTTAAGCAGTAAATATTAAAGTGGTTTGTTCAATATTACAGCAAAAACGTTTATAGCATCACATAACTGCATACATGTGTGATAATTAAGAAGTTCACTGAGTCAAAGAAAATCTATTTTACTTCCCTAAGAGAAAATGCCATACGGTAAATAGGGTTAAATTCCCTGTTCTTTTAAACTTATTCACAATTAAGTTTGTAATATTAAACTGCAAAAAGTGAAAGACAAAGAGGAAAGAAAATCTTAAACAAAGGTTATCAGAGAAGCAACATTTAGACTAATGGGTGAAGCCAGAAGGCAGATTAGTATTTTAAATGTGTGGAAAGAAAATACCTACAAATCTTAAACTCTCTATACCCGAGAAAATATCCTTAAAAAAAGAAGGAAAAATAAAGACACTTCGGACAAACCAGAAGTGGGACTTTGCTACACAAAAAGAAAACTCTGAGGGATGTTCTCTGAGAAGAGCAAAGGAAAGAAAAAAGATTCAATATGAAGTATCAGCAAAGTAGAAAGGAAAGCAAAAACAAAAGAAACAGTAAGTATACAGGTATACAAACATTGAATGAATAAAAACGGTAACATCATATAGGAAATTAAAAATACAGAAAGATTAAAATAACAAAGTAACAAAGTTGGGAGTTAAAACTGTTCCAAGATCCTTGTATGGTATAACAGAGTAAAGTTATTAACATCAGATTTGTATAAGTTGAGAATGCATGTAGTGATCACTAAAATAAAAGAAAAAGCATAAAAATGCCAAAAATCGTGGGGAGAAAGAATAAACAAATTTTTAAAATACTCGACTGGCAGTTTCAGCTCCAACAAGTAAAAGGCTTTAAAGTTATCACTCCCACCCTGACAAGAAAAAGGCTAAACCAACTTAAAATCAATTAATTTCCTCGGATCCATTAGAAAATTGAGGACACAGAGCAAACTACCACCTAAAGATATGGAGAGGAAGCAGGTAAAGCCAGAGAGTCATGGATGAGCTCTATTTATTACCTAGAGTAGAAGCTGCTGGAGTCATAAATTAGCAGGAACACCATTAGTCTCCTAGAGCAGTTCTAACAAACCACCACAAAGTGAGTAGCTTGAAAGAAGAGAAATTTATTCTCCTCTTTCGGGAGGCGAGAGGGCAAAATCAAGGTATCAGCAGGGTTAGTTCTTTCTAGAGACTCTGAAGAAATCACTCCATGCTTCTATCTGGCTTCTGGTGGCTGCCAGCAATTTTTAGCATTCCTTTGCTTACATAATTCCAACCTCTACCTCCATCTTGACATGACCGTTCCACTGTTATGTCTCCATCTCAAATCTCACCCTCTCCTTACTCTTTTCCAAGGACACTAATCATTCAATTTATTAAGAATTTCTTCATCTCTGAATCCTTAATCACATCTGAAAAGACTATTTCTCTCTCTTTTTTTGATGCAAAGTCTTACTCTGTCACCCAGGCTGGAGTGCAGTAGAGTAATTTCGGTTCACTGCAACCTCCACCTCCCAGGTTCAAGTGATCCTCCCACTTCAATCTCCTAAGTAGCTGGGACTATAGGGATGCACCAACATGCCTGGCTAATTTTTTGAAATTTTTCTGTAGAGACATAGTCTCATTATATTGCCCAGACTTGTCTCAAACTCCTGGGCTCAAGTGATCCTCCCATTTGGCCTCCCAAAGTACTGAGATTACAAGCGTGAGCCACCATGCCCAGCCAACTATTTGTATTTATATGTATGAAGGGTTAAGACTCAGACATACCTTTTTTGGGGACAAAAATTCAATCCAGTACAAACACTTAAGTGGTAATTTTGATGACTTGCTGGAGGTTGACTGTGGAATAGCATGAAAGTGGGAAACTCCTAAGGGAATGCTGTCCTATCGGGGAGTCCCCACACTTTTGTGAGTTTTATGGTACTGCCAGATTCTAACAGTAAAGAGCCAAGAAAAATCGCCTTATAGTTCTAGCAAGGAGGAAAAAAAAAGTAATCACTGTGAAATACAACCTGAGTATTCTCTGCAACAAAGGCCTACACTCCAGGGGAAAGACTGTCAGGGGCTTTATACCACCTAGGAATGGGAATTTCCCTGATTCTAGTCCGCTCCACAGCTCCAGGACATCGATCTACTAAAAAACAGAAATTTAATAATTAAGATTATAGTATATTTCCCCTCTCCCACATGCTACCACCACATCAATGAGGCTCCAGCATTTACAGCTGAAAGAGCTGCAAGATGCAGATTCTATCTGAGAAAGAGTTCTAAGGGAAACCCAAAGAAAGCAAGGAAGACAGAAACAAAGACACTACAGGAATGTGAACCCTCTGGCACCTACAGCTAGAGCAAACATTAAACACAATCCAACACCTAGGCAGATAAACATAAAGCCTCACACTAACGATTTAACTACCACAGTTCCTATTACCTAATAGGACATATCCAACCTTCAAAAAATTTCAAGTCATGCTAAGAAGGCAAGAAAAAGCAAGTCTAAAGAGACAAAGCAAGCATCTGAACCAGACTCAGATATAACACATTATTTTTTAGTTATCTGGCAGGAAATTTAAAATAACTATGATTTATATGCTAAGGGTGATGATATAAAAAGCAAACAACATGCAAGAAAAAATGGATATGGTAAGCACATAGAATCTCTAGAAAAGAAACAGAAGGAAAAGCTGGAAATCAAAAACAATACAACAAATAATCGATAACACTGACACATTCATCAGTAGACTATATATAGTCAAGGAAAGAATCAGTAAGCTTGAAGAGAGGTCAAAAGAAATTTTCCAAACTGAAATGCAAAGAGAAAAAGAATTATAAAAAACAAAAAAATCCCAGGACAGAATATCCAAGAACTGTGAAAAACTTCAAGAGGTACAAACACACATAATTGGAATTCCAGAAGAAGATGGGAAACAGAGCAGAAGAAATATATGAACTAATAATAATAATGGCTGAGAATTTTCCAAAAATAGTAAGGTACACCAAACCACACATTAGGAAAACTAAGAGAACAAAATTAGGATACAAACAAAAAACATCTACACCTGGATGTATCACATTCAATGGAAGAAAATCAAAGGCAGAGAAAATCTTGAAAGAAGCCATCACAAAATATCACCCTATCTGTTGAGGTACAAGGATAAGAATTTCTCATCAGAAAACATGAAGGCAAGAAAGCATGGAATAAAATATTTAAAGCATTGGGAGAAAAAAAAAAAAAAAAAAAAAAAACACCAACCTAGAAATCTGTATCAAGTAAAACTATCCTTCAAAGGGAAAGAGAAATAAAGACTTTTTCAAACAAAAACAAGAATTCACTGCCAGCAGACCTGCCACGGAAGAAATGTTAAAAGAAGTTCTTCAGAGAAAACGAAAATTATACAGGTCAGAAACTCAAATCAATATGAAGAAGGAGCATAGAAGGAATAAATGAAGATAAAACAAAATAACTTTTTTATTCTTAATAGATCTAAAAGATAACTGCTTAAAAGTCGTAATAGTAACAACGTATTGCATGATTCTAGCATACGAAAAGGTGAAATTAATGAATGTCATAAGGGACAAGCGGAATAAGGAATACCCTATGGTACCGGCACTACACATGAAGTGTTGCAGTGTTATTTAAAGCTGAATTTAACACTACTTATAAATGTATATTGCAAACTCCAGGGCAAGCACTAAAAATAAAAATTAAGTATAACTGAATGTTAAAAGAGAACCTAAAATGGAATCATATAAAACGCTCAAACAGAAAAATGGAGAAAAAATAATGCAACCAAAAACTATTATTTGAAAACATCAATAAAATCAATAAATCTCTAGAATGACCAAGAGGAAAAAACAGAAGGCCCAAATTACTAATATCAGGAATAAAAGAGGGAATATCTCTACAGACCTTACATTCATTAGAACAATAGTAACTTGCGGCCAGGACTTCAAGGCCAGCCTGGGTAACATAGCAAGATGCTATCTCTACAAAAAACAAAAATACGTGTGTGGGGCAGCACCTATAGTCCTAGCTACTTGGGAGCCTAACGGGGGAGGATCCCTCGAACCCAGGAATTTGAGGTTGCAGTGAGCTACAATCACACATTTGCACTCCAGCCTGGGCAACAGAGCAAGACCCTGTCTCAAAAAAAAAAAAAGATTACAGGTGTGAGCCCCCAAGCCCAGCCTTCCATGTACCAAGAAGGCACCATCTTTGAACTCTCCTCACTAGACACCAAATTTGTCAGTGCCTAGATCCTGGACTTTCCAGCCTGTGAGCAATACATTTCTGTTGTTCATAAATTACGTAGTCTAAGGTATTTTGTCATAACAGCTTCAAGGAATTATGATGGAAATTCGTAACAAAACTGTGTAGAGAGGGGAAATTTCTAAACTTAAAGTAAAATGGTCAAAGCTTCAAAGTAACTAAACTGGAAACAGGCAGTAAATACTTGCAACAAACAAGAAAATGAATTAAAAGCATTTATAAGAACCAAAAAAAGGAAATCTCAACTGAAAGCAGGTAAAAGAAAGTAAAGTACATTACTTAAAATGAAGTACAGCAAACTCTAAGAACTTAATCCTTACCTAAAAAAAAAGTTTGGCTTAAGTTGGTTCTGCTTGTGGGTGCTGGTTAGGCATTTTTTAAATGGATTTACTAGCTGTTAATAACTTTAAAAAAAAAATCAGTATTTAAACAAAAAGGATATCTGAAAATCAAGCTTAAAAATCTTAAAATCCATAATTTTTTAAATTATTACTTGCAAAAATATTGGTGGCAATATTATAAAAGATTTTCTACTAGTCTGCTTTAATAAATATGCATTATTTTGATAATAAAAAATCACTTCAAAAAAATAAACAACTTACACAAATTCCAAATAGGCATAAGTTGTATGGGCACTGACTACTTTTAATTCTTGTCAACACAATACAGATAAATATCACAATGGCATCTAACAGAGTCTGTCAAATTAACCTTACCTATATTATACCACTGATCATAGTATACTATTGAGTATTAACCTTTATTACAGCAGATGACAAAATATAAAAAATTACACAAAAATATATTTCAGTATGAGGTAAAAAAATAATTACAAGCTTTACTCTCAAAGAAGTAGTAATATGATGAAAATAACGGTTCCACCTCTTATTTCCTGATTTTATATATATTACACACACACACTCACACCCAGGCACACATGTATCAGGAAGAAAGAAATATACGTATTTACTTTTTATTCCCAGGGCTAAGTATTTCTTACCACAAACCAAGACTTTACCATAATTATTCCCAGAACTAAATATTTACTCTTTACCATAAATAGAGAAATGCAAAACTGATTAGCATTTCTCAATGTCATTAATAACATTTCCTTATTTAAGTCCTCTAAAGTTAGGTACCAGATCCATTAGTCAAAATACTACTAATAAAAACGACAATATCATCCTAAAGTCCTTTTAATTACATATTAGAAATTCCATCATGTATTTTCTCAAGCTTGTTAAATACGGAACTGATAAGCAGCATTTCTTACATGTTTTTCAACAGAGATAAGTAAATCTAGTCATTCTTAAGATAGTGAACAAATTACACACAAAACCCACCCTTCCTCTTTGTACTTCAAATAGCATACAAAGGTTTGCATAGTACAATGCACTCTTAGCACATATCCAAAGAGAAAAAGAGAAGGAAATTTGATACAAGGAAATTTTTACACAGTATTATATTCTTCCTAATGTTACTAAATTAGAATAAGTGACAGATATCCACAAAAAAAAACCGTAAAGTTTAAAAAACAAAAAAGATTTTTATCTCGAAGACTGATTACTTGAGACAATTCTAAAAACAAAGAAAGTACCACGTACATGTGATTAATGACTTGTCCTAAAATAATAAATCTTAAAAACAAAAAACATACAAAAATCTAAAGAGCAAACAAGTTGGAAAATTCAATTAAATATTCTCATTCCTCATCTTTATTCCCACTATTAACTTCAAAAAAAAATAGAAATTATGTTTAAGCATGTTTCAAGTCAGATCAAAAAAAAAAATACCATATGAATTGCCATCATAAAGTTTTATAGAACTCACCAAAAAACAACCCTAGGAAAACTTTTGGGTATGTAAGTAAAAGACCAATGTGTCACAGTTAAAATTTGTCAAAAGTCTCTTAAGAGGCCAGGCATGGTGGCTCTTGCCTGCAATCCCAGCACTTAAGGAGGCCCAGGTAAGAGGACTGCTTGAAGCCCAAGAGTTCAAGACCAGCCTTGGCAATATGGCAACCCTATATCTACAGTTTTTGTTTTGTTTTGTTTTTAATTAGCCAGGCATCGTGATGGCACATGCCTTAGTCCCAGCTACTCAGGAGACTAAGGTGGAAGGATCGCTTGACTCCAGGAGGTCAAGGTTGCAGTGAACTATGATAGTACCCCTATACTCCAGCCTAGGCGACAGAACAAGACCCTGTTCCTTAAAAAAACAAACCAAAAAAAAGTCTCTTTAGAGAAAATAGTTACTCAAACAAACGAATACCAACCTACAGTTTCTAGATGATAAATATTTAAATTTCTTCATTTTTTAAAGCACACTACGAAAGTCATTTCAATTCATATTACTTGCTTTGTTTAACTCAACAATCTTCCTTCTCAAAATGTTTTAAGATATAATTAAGAGAACGAGTTTTAACATCAGACCAATGAAAGTTTGATTCTGTCTCCTCCACATCTTATCTCTGACTTGGACAAGTAACAATCCCTCTAACCTCATTTCCTGAACCTGAAGAATGGGAAGACTAATGTTTTACCTCATGTTCTTGTGGGGAACTGAATGCTCCGTACATTCAGCCTAGCATAGTAAGAATTCCCTAAACATTAATAATTAAGTATCAACTAAAAATGAATTTTAAAATTACCAAAAAATAGGAAGTTGCTATGTAAGAATTTCCCTCAGTTTCCAAACAGACTTCTATTTTTTAAAAAACTAGTCGAGTGCAGCCGGGCACAGTGGCTCACGCCTGTAATCCCAGCACTTTGGAAGGCCGAGGCGGGCGGATCACCTGAGGTCAGGAGTTCGAAACCAGCCTGGCCAACCTGGTGAAACCCCATCACTACTGAAAAAAAAAAAAAATACAAAAATTAGCCAGGCATGGTGGCAGGTGCCTGTAATCCCAGCTATTCGGGAGGCTGAGGCAAGAGAATCGCTTGAACCCAGGAGGCGGAGGTTGCAGTGAGCCGAGATCATGCCATTGCACTCCAGCCTAGGGGACAAGAGCAAGACTTCGTCTCAAAAAAAAAAAACACTAGTTGAGTACAGTAATGAAAAGCAGGGAAGAGGGAAGAGTAGAAAAAAGAAGTTCAGGCCGGGCACGATGGCTCAAGCCTGTAATCCCAGCACTTTGGGAGGCCGAGACGGGCGAATCACGAGGTCAGGAAATCAAGACCTTCCTGGCTAACACGGTGAAACCCCGTCTCTACTAAAAAATACAAAAAACTAGCCGGGCGAGGTGGCGGGCACCTGTAGTCCCAGCTACTCTGGAGGCTGAGCCAGGAGAATGGCGTGAACCCGGGAGGCGGAGCTTGCAGTGAGCTGAGATCCGGCCACTGCACTCCAGGCCGGGCGACAGAGCGAGACTCCGTCTCAAAAAAAAAAGAAAAAAGAAGTTCAATCTGTAGCTGACTAAACAATCGAGATAACTCACTACCTGAGGACCAAACTAAAGATTTTTAAAACATAATTAAGTTATATAGACAACTACAAGAACCTGTAAGAACAACAGCAGTAAGAATCATTAAAAATTCAGAAGTAATCATTTGAGTCTCTCCATGGTTCCAAGCATCCACCCAAAATAAACACATACAGAAAACAAAAATCTAAACTCTTCATTATTTTTTAAGAAACAAAGTCTCACTCAGTTGCATAGGCTGGAGTGCAATGGCACAACCATGGCTCACTGTAGCCTCAAACTTCCAGGCTCAAGTAATGCTCCCACCTCAGCCTCCCAACTAGCTGGGACTACAGGTGCATGCCACCACACCCGGCTATCTCTTTTTTTTTTTTTTTTGTAGAGATGGAGTCTTGCTTTGTTGCCCATGCTGGTCTCAAACCCCTGGTCTCAAGCAATCCTCCTGCCTCAGTAAATTCTCATAATCAAAAAATATTGAGCACTTGAAACGTGGCTAGTCCAAACTGAAATGTTATATAAATGTAAAATATACATCAGATTTCAAGATTTCTTTCATATATAAGAAAAAAGGTAAGCTATCTCATTAATAACTTTTTATACTGAATACATTATGAAATAATGTACTTTCTTTAACCCAACATACATTCAAAATATTATTAAAATTAATTTCATCTGTTCCTTTTTAAGTGTGGCTACTAGAAAATTTAAAATTACATATATGTAACTTAACCCAGTATGTCTCAAAGAATATATATGTATACTTGCTTCACAACACCTACCTTAAAGATTTTATCATTTTATAGTTCAAACATTAAGTTATTTTGAATGAACTCTTTAAACTAAAAATTAAGCCTTTATGCCTAAATGTGTTTAACAAGTTAAATTGGAGACCCATACAGAAATGTCTCTCTCTGCCAAACTTTCCCTTTATTTATATGCACGGAGTAGGCAATCAGCAGATTCACCTGACAAGATTCTTAACATCCCTGATTACTGATTCTCTATTAAAGGGATTTAAGAGCTTCACTGAGCCATACAGAAAGGATTAAAGAGTTTATTTCTAAAAAAAAGTTAGATCTCATCCATGATCTTGAAACAGTAATTTCATTAGGCAACATCCTATTAGTCTGCTTTAGGTGGACATATTTCAATATATTTAAATTTTGTATCATTTGTTAGGTTGGCCCTCTCTACCCAATTACTCCAAATTAAAGTATTATTGAATCAGACTTAGTGGATACATAGCAGGCTCCCAATTTTCTGCCAGTCAATACAAGTGTTAAATTTTGTAAGTACACTAAAATAAGTGATACAGTCTCCAGCATCAATGAGCTCAGATCAAGAAAGGTCATTTACACACTAAGAGAATAACAAAGAAGTTTTTATTTAAGTTTTAAACTATGAAGTTCTAAGCATAAGTTCAACTGCATTTTGTAGCATATAATCTAGGAATTTAGAATAATTTGTGAGAAAAAGGGTTATATTGAGATGTGAAATACAGCCGTTTATTTCCATTTGACACTCATTCTGAAAATTTAACAAATTTATTTTCATCATTAAATAAATTGTTTTGATCTGCTTCCTAAAATGTGTTTGATAAGAACGGCCAAATTAGTAGGTAAGTCAAAATGAATTCCTCTTAAATGGTTGTGCACAAATGCCCACACACACACCAAAACAGTCAGGCAAAATACTCACCAGACTGCAACCTGCTACAGCACAACAGGAATTTTAATTAAAGTTTAAGGCAAAACTTGGATCTTAGGAGAACATACTTCTAAATAAACCGAAAGTTGTTTCTAACACAAAGAATTAGAAAACCCCTAGAGAACAGTATACACATTTGAAAGACCAACTTTAAATGTCTCCTAAAAACACTCTAACCAAGACTATGCAGTCTCAATTTTACAAATACAGTATATGAACTTCTACATTTACAATCCAAAAAACTTTGGCACTTGATTATTACAATAATCGTGATAAATACTCCAGGAATGACACTTTTAAAGTCAGTCTAGATGTTAGGTAAATACCCAGCCTCTTTAGTACTGGGAACACTGACAGGACAGTAAGAAGGATAAGACAGTTTTAATATTTCAGGTAAAAGTACACATCTCAAAGGATCAGCTCAAGAGAAGGCTTGCTTAATTCTAAAGACTCTTTGCCAGAAGTGGAGGAAAAAATACCTTAGCTACTGCCAGTACTCAGTATATCATCACTGGTCAAACTAATGAGCGATGAACAAATCCCATTTCCTTCAGTGCAGGAGTCTATATTCTAATATTCCATATACTTCTCCTATTACATTTTAACATTTCTGACATTGACCCTATACTCTCATTTATTTGTCTAATGGATTCACATATTAACTTTCATTGTTACTATGTTGTCTTACTCCTATCACATAAGCCATCCCAGCACATTCATGACATTCATCAAAAACTGGAGGGAGGAAGAGGCAGAAGCATTTATGTCAGAACCCAGGGGTTGTGAGAAGTTTAAAAAAAAAAAACATGTGATTCTAATAATATGCCCAATTCTTAACACTTGTAAACTACTTAAGGCACCAAAACTTTTATTTATTCTAAATCCCCAAGCATTTAACATGACATTAATCACATTCCTCACATTAAGGAAAATACTTCTTGATTAATCTCTCATCAGCAGCTTCTTTGCTTGATGATGTGCCATTGTGACAGGCCCTTTTTCTTAATATTGGTGTTAACTGTAACTATCACCACACTTAAAAGTGAAGTTATGCATCACTTAACAAAGGGGATGTATCCTGGGAAATGTGTCATAAGGCGATTTGGTCCATGTGTGAACATCACAGAGTGTACTTAAACCTAGATGGTACAGTACAGCCCACTACCCGCCTAAGCTATAGGGGATAGCCTACTGCTCTTAGGCTACAAACCTGTACAGCATGCTATTGTACTCAATACTGTAGGCAACTGTAACACAATGGTAAGTATCTGTATATTTAAACATAAAAAGGTATAGTAAAAATACAGTATAAGTAATAAAAATGGTACACCTACATAGGGTGCACCTACCATGAATAGAGATTACAGAACTGGAAGTGGCACTGGGTGAGTCAGTGATTGGTGAGCAAATGTGAAGGCCTACGACATTAGTATACACTACTACAGATTTTATAAACACTATACACTAAAGCTAACTACACTTTTTTTCTTTCTTTCTTTCTAATTTTCTTTCAAAATTAACCTTAGCTTACTGTTTTTTACTTTATAAACTTTCTTACTTTTTTGTAATAATATTTACAACACCAACACATTGTATAGTTGTACAAAAATATTTTCTTTCTTTATATCCATATTCTATAAGCTTTTTTCCATTTAAAAATTCTTTCCGTTTTAATCTTTTTTGTTATAAGACACAAACACACATTAGCCTAGGCCTGCAAAGATCAGGATCATCAATATCACTGTCTTCCGCCTCCATGTTTCACCCCACTGGTAAAAAGCGTGCATAGCGCTGTCATCACCTACAATAACAATGCCTTTTTCTGGAACACCCCCTGAAGGACCTGCCTGAGGATGTTTTACAGTTAACTTCTTTTAATAAGTAGAAGATGTACTCTCTAAAATAACAATTAAAAAACATAGTATAGTAAATATATAAGCCAGTAACACAGCCATTTATTGTCAATATATGTACCATATATAAATGTATGTATGTGCTATACTTTTATACAACTGGTAGTGCGGGTTTGTTGACACCAGCATCATCACAAACACAGTGAGTAATGCGCTGCACTACTATAGTGGGATGGCTACAACTCACTAGAGAAGAGGAATTTTTCAGCTTCATTATAATCTTAGGGGACCACCACCCAATACGTGGTTTATTATTGACCAAAACGTTCCTAAGGGGCTCATGATTGCATTCTACTAGAAACCCCTAATGATTACACAGTCACACCCTTGGAATTATCCAGATGCTGAATCATCAAAAAGAACCTAACCTAAGTGGCACTAATAAGGTACTAAAACAGGTACTGGAATCCAGGCTCCCATGCTAGTTACCTCTGTTTTGCAAATGAGTTGAGAAACTGAACAAGATCATGATGGGAAGTTTAACCAGCTACATAGTATTTGAAAGATTATAAAATACAAGTCTACTGGAGCCACTGGAAAGGACAGGTTCTAGGAAAGAAAAAATCCGTAACAATACCTGACACTGGAACAACATCTTAAGCCATTATCAATTTAGAATAGTGAATTTTTTTAAAAGCAGTGTTTCTTCTAGGGTAAAAGCACCTTTAAGTGCAAACAATTAGTAAATATGCTTTCAGTAAATCAAATAGGGTTCAATGAAAATGGTCAGGAAGAGTGTAGAACATCTAGCAACCTGAGACCTTCAGAAACAAAAACCAAAACATAACCAAAAAAAAAAAAAAAAAAAAAGAGGTAATATCAAGTTTAGTCCAAAGAAGAAAACATTTAGGAGCCCAGAAGGAAAATGCCTACTTCACTTGTGGTTAAAACCAAGGTTATGATTCAAAAATGAGTACAGCATAGTCTCGGGTTAGTGAAGTCCTAGTAAAATTTTATCTGTTTAAGAGACATAAATGTCTCTACTGTGAGCTACTGTCTAAATATCTACCTAACGTAAGCCAAAAAAAAAAAAAAAAGCAGGGAGGAGTGTGAGGGAGTATTGCCAAAGACAGGTACACACTATCAAAACAAAATTTAAAAAGCAACAACAGAAAAGGTCTTTCTAATAGCCAACCACCATTTCAGTGAAACCAAGAGACTCATAATTACTAATACTTTCAAGTTTTTTGTGCCTTATGTGGCCATTTATTATTATATTTACAGTTATAACTGCTTAACACCCTAAAGGATTGTGTACTTGTTTCTGAAACAGAAAGATATGCTGAGGTTTTGTAATCTGCTTCACATTGGGTATGAAAGGAAAAGGAACCTAGATGAAAAAGAGACAGAGCAAAAAAAAAAAAAAAAAAAAAAGGCACATCAAATCCCTGGGACCAAATAAACAGAGGGGGTGGCAATCTATACCCAGGGAATATCCTCCAGCGTTTGAGAGAGGATCCCATTTCACTCCAATAATTCTGGACCATTAGTACCATACTTACGGATTTAGCTACTAATGTAGACTACTAATATAGTCCCAGGACAGAAAATACATAAGCTTAGGGGATCACTATCTTGTATCACCTCTTGGTTCATCCTAAATAATTCCAATAACTAAGCTCACTTTTGTTCCTACAAATACCCACCTTGTACTTCTCCAATAAGAAATCCGGACCCTGTCTCATTTTGTTTCCCTGTGACTAGGTTTTCAAGGCCTACTGCCAGACCCCATTTCCTCCCTTTTCCCCCAGGATGCCAGTCTGAATCTCTACCTAGCGCCTGGTACCAGCCACCATTCCACTCCCAAACATACATGTACACACTGCACTTTGCCAAACATATCCCTGATGCTGACAAGCTGACTGTAGGCACATATAGACTTCCATCCAGACTTCCCAAACTAGTGCTCTGCCCCTCCCCCAACTAGAAAGACTTACTGCCTGACTGCTGAGATAATTTGGTCCCTGAATCCTGCTTGTGTTAAATCTGAATAGCAGTCAGATAGCGCATGTACAACTAAGCAGTAACAGCTGCATCATAACAATTACCCAATTTACCTAAATTTCAATCACATCTTACTAGTTTTTATTTGCTCTTTCTTTTCTGAATGTAAAATCTGAAACCTTTCAGATCTTTCACAACTTGCTTCATCAGTTTACCCAAGAAACAGGTCTGCAGCTCCACCCAATTCTCACCCAAATGAAAAATCATTGTACTTTTTTCTCTACCTAGCTGCAAGCCCTTGACACAATGACAATTTTTTATATACATTAAAGTAAGCATTTTTATCATTCAAAATATATTTAATAACAGGGAATGATAATCTCTGACAGAGGAAGATTCTCTGACAGATCTGGATTATGAATAAACAAAAATGTAGCACTTTGGGTTTTATAACTATTTATTTTAAATGTCTTAAAAATTAGATTTTAGTTAATATGATGTCATTTTAGTTTGCAAATCCCTCAATCAGAAAGGTACATGCTGGGCATGGTGGCTCACACCTATAATCCCAGTACTTTGGGAGGCTGAGGCGGGCAGATCACGAGGTCAGGAGATCCAGACCATCCTGGCCGACACGGTGAAACCCATCTCTACTAAAAACACAAAAAATTAACCAGGCGTGGTGGTACATGCCTCTAGTCCCAGCTACTCGGGAAGCTGAGGCAGACTTGCTTAAACCCGGGAGGCAGAGGTTGCAGTGAGCCAAGATCGCGCCACTGCACTCCAGCCTGGGCGACAGAGCAAGACTCTTATCTCAAAAAAAAAAAAATGTACAAAGCAAACTTCCAGCTCATTTCTACAGGAAACTATGAAATATTATAAATGTGAATTTTCAGCCTTAATGTGATTTTACAAAATTTAAACTACTCAAATTTTGAAACCTCAAAAAAAAATCTGATGAGTACTTAAATAAGGAAAAGAATTACCACATTTGCCAGTGATTCAACTTTGAAACAAAAATTTCCTAATATTCTTTTTTCATGCTCTGGAGTAGTTTAATTGAAGTAAATCCTGATACAGAAAGGTGAACCAATAGCAGGCAATTTCCATTTGCAACTACTTATCTGTACGAATCAAGATTTTATCCAGGCCAGGTACAGTGGTTCGGCTGTAATCCCAGCACTTTGGGAGGCCAAAGCAGGTGAATTGCTTGAGGCCAAGAGTTTGAGACTAGCCTGGGCAAGATAGGGAGAGCCCATATCTACAAAAAAATTTAAAACTAGACCAGAGGTGATGGTGCGCACCTGTAGCCCTGGCTACCTGGGAAGCAGAGGCATGAGTTTGAGGTTGCAGTGAGCTATGATCACGCCACTGAACTCCAGCCTGGGTAACAGAGTAAGACCCTGTCTCTAAAAATAAGTAAATAAATAACATATAAATAAAAAATTTTAAAATATTTTCTCCAAACAGTACAACAAAGTAACATAAAGAAATCACTCTATTATACAAGTGCATATATCATCTAAACCAACTGCAAAATTTGTCTATTAAAACCACCATGAGGCCAGGCACAGTGGCTCATGCTTATAATCCCAGCACTTTGGGAGACTGAGGCGGGCGGATCACCTGAGGTTAGGTGTTCAAGACCAGCCTGACCAACATGGTGAAACCCTGTCTCTACTAAAAATGCAAAAATTAGGTGGGCGTGGTGGCACACACCTGTAATCCAGCTACTCGAGATGCTGAGACAGGAGAATCACTTGAACCCAAGAGGCGGAGGTTGCAGTGAGCTGAGATCACACCACTGCACTCCAGCCTGAGCAACAGAGCAAGACTCCATCTTGGCGGGGGGGGGACACATGACTGATATGTTTTATATACGTGAGCTTATAAAATAAACTAAAAAGTTCACCACCTTATCTAAAATCATTAAAGAGAAATTCTGCCCTTAGAAATCTGCTTAATCTTTCAAAAATAAAAATTCACAAATATTCCTTTTTCGGGCTCTAGAAACGCTGACACTTTGTGCCATTTGCTTTCTGCCTAATTCTGCTTCAAAATGCCAATCTGTATTTTTGGAATAAGAAAAATAAGCATTGCCTATCTGTCTCCCTAGAGCTCTTCCCTAATTCTTTCACACAGAATACCTCAAATTTCTCAACAGGCACTTTACCACATTTAAAAAAGGTAGACACTAAAAACATTACTTTAACATAAAATTCAAATAAGTCTACTAGTAGTCATCCCACTTAAGAGTTTTTCCTAAGCACCTGAAGTTCTTACCAATAATGGACTTTGGCACAGTACCTCCAACATTGAAAAAAGTATCTACATGATTTCTGTAAGGTTATGTCACATAAAATTCAATTTCTGCATTAGTGCAATATCATCTCATCCCACTGGTCCTTTACTTAAAGAAAATATCCTACTTCTAACAAAGGTTAAAAATTGAGGATTTTTTTTTCCAAGTTGGTACAAGAATTAGGGAAATCATTTGAAAATGAAAATAACCACCAGCACTGGCAATGTTCTAAGCACTTTACAAGTAGTAACTCACTCAATCCTCCTAACCACCTATGAGGTTGATATTTTATTCCATTTATAGATTAAGAAACTGAAGCACAGAGAAGTGATGCGCTCAGTCACACAGCTAGTAGGCAGAAGAGAATTTGACCTCAAGTAGTCTCCGTCCAGAGCCCATGCTTTTCACTCTCTAGCTGTACCACCTAAGCATAAGAACCATCACTTAATAGGCATCCAAGTTATCATACACCAAAAAATTTAATATTTTTTCATTTTGTGACAAATTAGATAAAATATCATGTAAATATTTTAGGCTGCATTTAAAATCGTAAGGAAAAAGGACGGCTGATAAAACCAAATAAATGAGATTTATATTAAAGAGCAAACTCCCTTTAAGTGAACTTGAGAATTTTATTATTACATGACCAATAAACTTAAAGAATACACTGATATGGAAATGTTTCACAAACACTTTACAAAAACTTCACCACAAATGCCCTAAGTAATATACCCTCAAAACACATTCTAAGTAGTCGAGAGTATACCAACATTGATATCCAAGTCTATACGAAAACTCAGCTAAACAGAACACAACAAATAAATCACAAAGAAAAAGCCTCTGGACAATCAAAACAGGTATTCCAATGTCCAAGTATTGGTACACAACTATTTTTCTCAAGAGATGACTTCACACATTAAGTAAGGGCGTACTCATTTTTCTCCTATGCAGAATCACAAACCTGAACATGATTTCCGCAATTCTAAAAAAAAAATAAGAAAAGGAAAGATGACGGGGACACTAATCAGTTACAAGCACATCCAATAGCAAAGCAAAAAAAAAAAAAAGTACTTAAATAATTTCAAAATGCAAACAAATATTTAGAATTTAGCTCAACAGCCCTATACGCAAAACAAGATTGCATCCCCAGGTCATCCAAAGAAGTTTCATTTTATTCTGCATCCCATTTAAGACAGAGAAGAACTGTACATTTAACTTTAGTATTATCTTAATCCAAAGCGGTTAAAGTGATTTTATAATTTCATGCTTAAAAGAATACGCCCACAATTACCCTGCAAGCTCAACTAATCAATTATAAAATAATTCATTTGAAAATTCCAAATAGCGAATGTTTTATTTCACTGTTTTTGAGCTCAAGAGCACTTTGAGTATAAATGTTACCTGAAAGCAGGAGGGAAGTGCAGGAGGGAACTTAAAATTAGGTAAGTCTAAGAAAACAGAGGATAGCTAGGCGAGTGTCTGTAAACAATATGCTCAAAACATCCCCCACAAAGCAAAGTGTGGACAGAGGGTGCCACATCAGCAGTAGTCTGTAATCGTCCTGCTTCTAAATCATTTGTTAGTTACATGAATTATTCATTTCGGTAATGGTTTGTTGATATGAAGCAGCACCAACACTCAAATGCAAAAAGTGATTGGGTCCTCCTGATCCGCTCTACAAAAATCAAACTTGGGTTTACTCTGACAGAACACTCTCCGCCTTATAGTGACAGAGCGTGTTTTGATTTTTTTAAGCTATCCTTTTTTAAGTTGCTTTTAATTTTTAAAGGATTGAGGGAGTTAATGCCTAGCCCACACTGAACTTCGTTATCAAAAGAATTGTTACACCACTTAACAAAATTCCTTTTCAACCCGGACTGCCACACATTCTGCCTTCTCCAACTTCAAACAAAACTATAAAGCGCATAGTAAATAACATGTATTTTTCTCTCCTCCGGCAAGGAAGTCTAACTCCAAACAGGAAACTGCTCCTCAAAGGATCCAACCCTGAAGTTCAAACCCAGTCCTCGGGAGCAGACTGCATGCTTAAGTGCCAACACACTTGCCTAGGTAGAACCCGAGTAAAACAAATAAGCTTTCTTGTCCTTAAGGCACCCCTTGCGAGTTTTAGCAGGGAAAAAAAAAAAGTTTTTGAACAAATTTCTCTCTCTCCTTAAATGTATACAAAGCCTCGCAGAAAATAAAGAAGTTGAAAGTGCTACTTTATCAAGTTTTTCGATCGCCCTCCCCCATTCCACGAGGAGGGGGAGGGAAGGAAGGGGATGAGGAAGGGAGGGAAGGTCAGGTCCGATTTTAGCTGGGCAAGGGGTTAGGAGAGGAGGCCAAGCGCCCCCGCCCCACATTCCGCACCTTTCTGGTGAACAGGAAAAGAGGCGGAGAAGGGAGCGCGAGGAAAAGCACCCGCGAGCTCTCCCACCAGTTTCTCCGTGAGAAGAGCAAGGTGGAAGGCAGGGCGAGAAGGGGCGGTGGGGAGAATGGAGAGGGTGGGATGCTGCCGCTCTGGGGCTGACCGCCGTCGCCTCCCCATAAGGCCGAGAAAGGGCACAGCCTCCCCGGATCTGGAAGGTCCGGACGGGCGACTGGAAGAGCCCGAGTCTCTTACCCATGCTGGGGGCTCTCGCGGGGAGAAGCCGACGTCTGCTCCTCCTCCTCCTCCTCCGGTGGCTCGCGCGGCCGCTCCCGCGGCTGGAGGCGGGACCCGCGCTCCGCGCTAGCCCCTCCTGAGCTCAGGCGGGGCGAAGACTCGCCTCCATCCGCCCGCAGCGCTCTCCTACCAGTCCCTTCAGCGCGGCCCGCCAGGCAGAGGCAGAGGCGGCGACAGCTCCTCACCCCTGGCCTCCGCAGAAGCCACGGCGGCGGGAGGGCCCTCCCCCGCCCGCCCAGACCGCGGTTTTCCCACCCTGGCAACTCCCGTAGTGGGGAGGAACCCGCCGGTTCGCCCAGGCCCTCGGCTCCAACCGCGAGCGCCCGCCCAGCCTCGGAGCCCGCCCCTCGCCTCTTAGCACCCGCAGTTTAAAAAGGCGACACCGTAGACTAAGGTGGAGACCCAGACAGAGGCCGAGAAGGTGCGGGGAACTGGGTCCGGGAGGAGGCAAATCTCGCGAGAACGCCCTCGTTCTCCCCGCCCCACCCCGCCCCGTCGCGTTAGGGCTCTCTCCCGGACCCCCAGGCCGGTGCCAGGTGCGGTGACGTCACGGCCGGGGGTCGTGCGCCGCCCGCGTCCAGGTGCAGCGAGCGGATGAGGAAGCGGTGCAGAGAAGGTTGGGCTCGCTTTCCCCCCGGAGGCTCGGAACAGCTTGGGCGGGCGTTGGGTCTGGTTTGTCGCTTCAGACGGATCAAAAGGTTTCTGCTAACAGGCAAAGTTGCCCCACTTTCCGCGGCGGCGACGCGTTGTTACTTTCTGCAGCGAAGCAGCCTCTGGAGGACCTTAAACGGAAAAGGCGGAGAGGAGGGCGAGCGCGCTTCATTTCGACCTTCAAGGGAGGCCCAGATGCTGCCAGGACCCTCAGTCTACCTTGCGAAGTTACTTACGGATCAGAAGCATTTGGTCTTCGTCGGGAGGGGGAGAAACCTAGGCATCAGATAAATTGTTTCACAGAAATAAATTACTGGATTCCTTTAGTCTCTTGTCAGCTGAAGGCAACTTTATCTAATTTTCTTTATTTCTTTTTAAAGTATAATTTGAGTTGTTGCTTGATCGAGAGAAAAATAGGCATCATGATTTGAAATATTGCCAGCATTTTTTTTCTAGCGCGAATGTGAAGGAGGGCATAGGATTATTATAATCAGTCAAACATGAGTCTGGGAGTTACGAAGAAGTATAATTATTTCAGCAAGCTTTATTTCCCCCTCCTGTTTAAATAGACCCAATTTCCAGGACAGATGTGTGTGAGCGTTTGTTGAACGCCAACTATTGTGCCTAGTGCTTTTTGAAGAAATTATGTAATTCTCAGTCATCCAGCACTGCAACTGACTTGCCCTTTGGAACCAGGCAGACATGGGTTCTTGAAACTCAACACAGCCATTTACTTTTTGTGGGACCTTGGATAAATTAACCTGGCTGAACTTCAATTTCTTGAGTATGTTGAAACCAATCTTGCAATGCAGAGCACAGTGGCCCGTAGTAGTAACCTTGTACGTATCCATTACCACTATTTCCTTTTGCCATCTTTTAATTCTAATACTTCTCAAAAGGTTGCGTGTGGTAATTTTATAACAAGAATGATCAAACTCACAAACAGCAGCCAAAAAGGAGAAAAGAAAAAAGTTTAATATACTCACCTAAACAAGATTACATTGACATCATGGAACATGTGCCTTTTTTAGGTAACAAATATGTGTTGAGCATTGCGTTCGTTGTCCCCTACCAAGCGAAAAAAAAAAAAAAAAAAAAGCTGAAGTACAGCGCTAATCCTCAGGGACTTTGCATTCTACTGGGGGGGTGAGATACGAACACAAAGTTAATAGTATGAGGTAGTGAGAGTCAAATGCTTGAGAATCTAAAGGAAAACGAATTACTGTGGGCAAAGCAAGCTGTAAAGAGAAGATGTGAGTTGAACGAAAGCTCGGAGAAGGCAATAATTCAGTCTGGAGGAGTCCTAGAACTGAGAAGTAGAGGTGGATATGCAGAGTATTTCTGAGTCTTTAAGAAATGTGTGTGGCTCAAGCAGCCCATAAGGAAGGCCATTTATGCTTTGGAAGAATGAGGCTGGTGATGGGCTAAGAAGAATTTATGAAAGGACACAAAAATATAAACTATTGGAAGCACATACATAGGTAGTAAATTCAAGGCCCAGAGACCTTAAGGTTCTAGAGACTTTAAATTTCCAGATCTCTAGAATCCTTAATATTTAAAGAAGAAAGGCCAATGAATAGAATGGAAAAGAGGCTAAGTAAAACAGAAGGGGGAATAAAGACTATCAGATTTAATAATAAGGACATCTTTGAAAATGTAATTTCAGCATATATATAAAATAGAATATGTAATATATAACTACATATTCAGAATATATATATATTAGAAAATTCAGATTAAAGATTTTATCAATTGAATGATAAGGAAGTGGAGGCCACAGGTAAGGTAGATATTTTCTGAGAAGTCAGGTGACATGATCTGACAACATGATAAAACGTTTACAATCATTTCTGTCCTAGAAATTCCGGGATCTTCACACTTGTAATCCCAGCAATTTGGGAGGCCAAGGGAGGAGGATCACTTGAGCCCAGGAGTTTTAGAGACCAGCCTGGGCAATATAGCAAGACTCCATCTCTACCAAAAAAAAAATACAAAAATTAGCCCACATGTGGTGGCACAGGCCTGTGGTCTCAACTACTTGGGAGGCTGAAGTGAGAGGATCACCTGAGTCCAGGGAAGTTGAGGCTGCAGTGAATTGTGATCCTGCCACTGCACTCCATTCAGCCTAGGTGACAGAGTGAGACCCTGTCTCAAAGAAAAACAAAAAAATTCTAGGATCTGTTATTGCCATAATAAACATATTTTACAAGTTTAAAACTTAAATTCACTTTGCAAATTCAGAGGCATTATCCTCTGAGGTAATAATGAGATGTTGAATCATAGAAATTGGAAGCATTAGGGACCAGAACCCCTAAGAATTGGTTGAGAAAACTGAAGTAAAGCTAAGAAGTAATCGCAATTCCAAATTTAATGTTGTTTTCCAAAGACAAAGCTAAAGGAAATTCTAACAGAAGAATGAAATCTAGAAATTTACTTTTAAACTTACAAAATGGCACGTAAAAATACCTTCTACACTTTTGAGTGCTATGCAATATTAGTTATTAATTATTCCGTTAAGCTCTTTTCATCTTTTAAATCTTACCTTCTCAGCTATAAGAGGCCTTCAAGGTATGACAGTATATTTTATACGTTTTTATATGGCTAGCACTGTCTGCAGCTCAAAACATTGCGTTCCCTGGCAATAATTATTAGTTGAATGAGAGAAAATATGGTGAGAAGATAATTTCTACTTACCACATATATTAAATTTAAATTCCTTTAATCTAAAAACAAATTATCTTTTACTTTTCCCTTTATTTTATTGTTACCTTTATGCTAGATTAGGTTTGTTTCCATCCATCTGTCCTTATTCTTTGTATTCCAGTACAAATGGACTAACACCACTCTAATCATTCACTTTCTTTTTTTTCTGCCAAGCACTGAACATGTTGATCTGACATCAAGGAGAACATTACAATTTCTGTGTGAATGACACAATTTCAGACCAACGTAATTCATGCTAAACTGCCATGATTTCTTCCTGAAGTTTTCTTAGAAATGTATCTGAAGATATCTATATTTTAAAAAATCATCTGCCTTCTTTCCTTTTGGTAAAAACTATTATAACCATGAAGATTATGCTAAAGAAAAATACATGTTAACTGAATTGTATTATTTTTAAAGCTCTCATTTAGCTAAAATCTTGTAACTAATTCTTTTTTGTTTCTTTGTTTTCATTCAAAAGTACTAGGTTTCCTGGGAAGTTTTCTTACTGCTACCTTGTTTTGGCCTGGCTAATTTACTGTAAACTTAAGCCCAAATTACATCGATGTGTAACCTGAATTTTAAAAATCATTCTTTAGAAAACAATTGCTGGAAATAATAACCTCAATCAGAATGCCTATACTGTGAGATCATTGAAGCTGAAAAATCCCCCAGCTCAAACTGGTGGCCCATTCAGCTTGCAACAAAATCCTGTTCCTCTGCTAGCAACTTGGGGGATGTCCTCAGGCCTATGACCACTCTAAGCACTTTTTATTATTGCATAGTAGGAAAGAGTTTAATTAAAAACATGATGACCCATCTAAATGAATTACTACTTGCCAACTGCAAGGACCTTTTTAATGGTGTTATTTGCACTTTATTCACATGCTAGTGTCATAGGCCTTTAAAGGGAATCTCTTTCAAGAAGCATTACTCCTCCCAAATATTAAAGCTAGCTCCTTTTGAAGGGTCACATATTTTAAGTAATCTCAAATAACAAATACATTTGCATTTTCAAATATCAGGCAGTTAAATTATACACGTGGTATTATGTAAATAATTTCCAGTCATGAGTACACATTTATTCAACTCAACAGATGTTTTCCTGATCACCCATTACAAATGAGCAGCTTCTGGATCATAAATGTAGAGACAGAAAATAAAGTCCTTGGCCTTAAAAGACAAAGGATTGGGGAACCTGTCCAAGGTACATTGGAATTCCCAGTAAGGACAAGGAAGGGTAGTCAGGTAGCCAGGACAACAGGCAGGTATACAATCAAAAGCCCAGGTTGGACGTGGTGGCTCACACCTGTAATCCCAATACTTTGGGAGGGCGAGGCAGATGGATCACCTGAGGTCAGGAGTTCAAGACCAGCCTGGCCAACATGGTGAAACCCTATCTCTCTACTAAAAATACAAAAAGTAGCTGGGCGTGGTGATGGGTGCCTGTAATCCCAGCTACTTAGGAGGCTGAGGCAGGAGGGTCACTTGAACCTGGGAAGCAGAGGTTGCAGCGAGCCAAGATCGTGCCACTGCACTCTAACCTGGGTGGCAGAGTAAGACTCCATCTCAAAAAAAAAAAAGCCCAGGATGTCTTTGAGGGGTTCTGAGACCACACTCCAATATGGAGAGCCCTGTGTGCTAGGGAAGTAATTTGATGTCTTGTCCTAGAAGTAAGAGGCAATTAATGAAGTATTTTAAGTAGGCAACTGATTTGCTTTTCCAGCTACATCCACGGTCATAGAAAAAAATGCATACAAGTCACAAAAAATGAGGTACCAAAAAATTTGGTTAAATAAGCATTGATTAAGCACCCACTACCCTAAAATAATTAGTAAATATGTATTTTTACTAATATAATAAATGTTTAAACTAATATAATATACAAGGGATTTCATATGACACTGGGAGAGATTCATTGCAACAAACACAAACTCTGCCTTCAAGGAATGTGATTTCCAGCTAAGAAGGCTAAGATATACTCAACAATTTTAACTTGCACTTATTTAAATAAAATGTACCTTATTGAGGAGAACCTGCATTTAGAATCAACATGGCACAGACCAGTAAACTGGGCAAATTTTCAATTTAGTAATTAATTTGCAGTATTCTTATTTGAATCTCTGCAAATTTTTTGTTACATAAATTTTTAATTTCTAATTTTTGTGGGTATATAGTAGGTATATAGATTTATGGGGTACCTGATATATTTTTATACAGCCATACAGTGCATAATAATCACATCAGGGTAAATGGGATATTCATCACCTCAAACATTTATCCATTCTTTGTGTTGCAAACAATTCAATTATATTATTTTAGCAATCTTAAGATGTGTAATAAATTATTGTTGACTGTGCTCTCCCTGTTATTCTATTTAATCATACTCATTCTATCTAACTATATTTTTGTACTCGTTAACCAGTCCCACTCTCTCCACCCCTGCCCAGCCTCTTGTAACCATCATTCTACACTCTATGAGTTCAATTGTTTTAAATTTTTTACCTCCCACAAATAAGTGAGAACATGCAAAGTTTGTCTTTCTGTTCCTGGCTTATTTCACTTAGCATGACGACTTCCAGTTCCATTCATGTTTTTGCAGATGACAGGATTCCATTCTTTTCTATGACTGAATAGTACTCCATTATGTATATGTACCACATTTTCTTTATCCATTCATCTGTTGATGGACACTTAGGTTGATTTCAAATATTAGCTCTTGTGAATAGTGCTGCAATAAACATGAGAGGACAGATATCTCTTTGATATAAGATTTCCTTTCTTTTGGGTATATGCTTAGCAGTAGAATTGCTGGATCATATGGCAGTTCTATTTTTAGTTTTATGAGGACTCTCCAAAACTGTTCTTCATAGTGGCTATACTAATTTACATTCCCACCAACAGTGTACAAAGGTTCTCTTTTCTCCACATTCTCATCAGCATTTGTCATTACTTGTCTTTTAGATAAAAGCCATTTTAACTGGGGTGAGATGATATCTCACTGTAGCTTTCATTTGCATTTCTCTGATGATCAATGATGTTGAGCATATTTTCATATACCTGTTAGCTTTTTTTTTTTTTTTTTTTTTTTGAGATGGAGTTTTGCTCTTGTTGCCCAGGCTGGAGTGCAATGGCATAACCTTGGCTCACCACAACCTCCATCTCCCAGGTTCAAGCGATTCTCCTGCCTCAGTCTCCCAAGTAGCTGGGATTACAGGAATGCGTCACCATGCCCAGCTAATTTTTGTATTTTTATTAGAGACAGGGTTTCTCCATATTGGTCAGGCTGGTCTTGAACTCCTAACCTCAGGTGATCTGCCCACCTCAGCCTCCCAAAGTGTTGGGGTTACAGGCGTGAGCCACTGCAGCCGGCCTCCTGTTTGCCATTTTTATGTCTTCTTTTGAGAAATGTCTATTCAGATCTTTTGCCCATTTTTAATCAAATTATTAAATTTTTCTGTAGAGTTATTTAAGCTCTTTATATACTGTAGTTATTTATCCCTTGTCAGGCAGATAGTTTGCAAATATTTTCTCCCATTCTGTGGGTTGCCTCTTCACTTTGTTGATTGTTTCTTTTGCAGGGCAGACACTCTTTAACATGATGTAATCCCATTTGCCACTTTTGCTTTGGTTTCCTGTGCTTGTGAGGGTAGTAATCAAGAAATCTTTGCCCAGTCCAATGTCCTAAAAAGTTTCTCCCAGTGTTTTCTTTTTGTAGTTTCATAGGTTCAGGTCTTAGAAATTTAAATCTTTACTCCATTTTAATTTGATTTTTGTGTATGGCAACGGATGGGGTCTAGTTTCATTCTTGTACATATGGGTATCCAGTTTTCCCAGCACTATTTATTGAAAAAACCATTCTTTCCCCAAAGTATGTTCTTGGCACCTTTGTTGAAAATGAGTTCACTGTAGATGTATGGATTAATTTCTATGTTCTCTATTTTATTCCATTGGTCTATGTGTCTGTTTTTATGCCGGTGCCATGCTGTTTTGGTTAGTACGGCTCTGTAGTATAATTTGAAGTCACGTAATGTAATGCCTCCAGTTTTGTTCTTTTTGGCTCAAGATAGCTTTGGATATTCTGGGTCTTTTGTGGTTCCATATTAATTTTATGATTGTTTTCTCCATTTCTGTGAAGAATGTCATTGTTGTTTTGATAGGAATTGCATTAAATTTGTACATAACTTTGGGTGGTATGGACATTTTAACAATATTGATTCTTCCAATCCATGAACATGGAATATCTTCCTATTTGTGTGTGTGTGTGTGTGTGTGTGTGTGTGTGTCTTCTTCAATTTCTTTCATCAATGTTTTATAGTTTTCCTTGTAAAGAACTTTCTCTTCTTTGGTTAATTCCCAAATACATTATTTTATATGTAGTTATTATAAATGGAATTACTTTCTTGATTTCTTTTTCAGATTGTTTGCTGTTGGCATATAGAAATGCTACTGATTTTTGTATGTTGATTTCGTATCCTGCAACTTTACTGAATTTGATTATCAGTTCTAATAGTTTTTTGGTGACATCTTTAGATTTTTCCAAATAAAAATTATATCTTCTGCAAGCAAGGATAATTTGACTTCTTCCTTTCCAATTCGGGTGCCCTTTATTCCTTTCTCTTGCCTGATTGCTCTAGATAGAACTTCCAGCACCATTTTGAACAACAGTTGTGAATGTGGACATCTTTTTCTTGTTCTAGATCTTAGAGGAAAGGCCATTTTTTCCTCTCATCAGTTTTTTCCCATTCAGTATGATACTAGCTGTGAGTCTGTCATACATGACTTTTATGGTGTATGCACAGTTTTTTGGGGGGTTTTTATCATGATGTTGAAATTTATCAAATGGTTTTTAGGCATCAGTTAAAATTATCATATGGTTTTTGTCCTTCATTCTGCTTATATGATGAATCACATTGATTTATTTACTTATGTTGAACCATCTTTGCATACTTGGGATAAATCCCATATGGTCATGATGAATGCTGTTTTTAATGTGTTGTTGGATTCTGTTTGCTAGTATTTTATTGAGGATTTTCACATGAATATTCATCAGAGATATTGACCTGTAGTTTTCTTTTCTTGATGGGTCCTTGTCTGGTTTTGGTATCAGGGTAGTATTGGTTTCACAGAATGAGTTTGGAAGTATTCCCTCCTTCTCTATATTTTGGAATAGTTTGAGAAGCACTGATACTAGTTCTTCTTTAAATGTTTGGTGAAATTCACCAGTGAGAACATTGAATCTTGGACTTTTCTTGGCTGGAAGATTCTTTATTTTGGCTTCAATCTTGTTACTTTTTATTGCCCTGTTCAGGTTTTGAATTTCATCAGCTTCAATCTTAGTAGGTTGCAGGTGTCTAGAAATTTGTCCCTGTCTTCTAGGTTTTCCAATTTATTGGCATATAGTTGCCCATGGTAGCCCCTAAAGATCCTTTGAATTTCTGCAGTATCAGTTGTAATGTCTCCTTTTTCATCTCTGAATTTATTTATTGAGGTCTTCTCTCTTTTTTCTTAGTCTGCCTAAGGGTTTCTCAATTTATCTTTTTAAAAAACAACTTTTTTTCATTAATTTTTTAATTTTAATTTCATTTATCTCTGCTCTGATCTTTATTGTTTCTTTTCTTCACTAATTTTGGGTTTGGTTTGCTCTTGCTTTTCTAGTTTATAAAGATGCATTGTTAGATTTTTTATTTGATGTTTTTCTACTTTTTTGATGTAGATGCTTATTGGTAAAAATGTTCGTTTTAGTACTGCTTTTGCTGTATCCCATAGATTTTGCTATGTCTTGTTTCCGTTTTCATTTGTTTCAAGACAGTTTTTAATTTGCTTCTTTAAGTTTTTATTGACTCACTGGTTATTTAGGAGCACACTGTTTAATTTCCATGTGTTTGTATAGTTTCCAAAGTTCCTTTTGTTATTGATTTCTAGTTTTGCTCCATTGTGGTCAGAAAAGATACTTGATATGATTTCAATTTTTTGAATTTTTTAAGACTTGTTTTGTGGCTTAACATATGTGTCTGTTAAGGAGAAGAATGTGTATTCTTCAGCTGTTGGACAAAATATTCTGTAACTATCTTATTAGATTAATTTGGCCTATAGTCCAGATTAAGTTCAATGTTTCTTTGTTGGTTTTCTGTCAGGATGATCTCTCCGATGCTGAAAGTTGGGTGTTGAAGTCTCCAGCTATTATTGTTTTAGGGTCTATCTCTCTTTAGCTCTAATATTATTTGCTTTCTATATCTGCATGCTGCAGTGTTGAGTACCTATATATTTACAACTGTTATATCCTCTTGCTGAATTCACCTTTTTATCATTGTACCATGACCATTTTTTTTCTCTTTTTGTGGATTTTGTCTTGAAATCTATTTTGTCTAGTATAAGTATAGCTATTCCTGCTCTTTTTTGGCTCTCTTTGGGATGGAATATCTTTTTCCATCCCTTTATTTTCAGTCTATGTGTGTCTTTATAGATGACGTATGTTTCTTGTAGACATAGTTCACTGGGTCTCGTTTTTTTATATCCATTTAGCCACTATCTATGTCTTTTGATTAGAGAGTTTAGTCCATTTACATTCAATGTCATTATTGATAAGTAAGGACTTATTCCTGGCCCAGCCAATTATTATTTCCAAAATAATAAATGGAAATTTTATTTCAGATCCCAGTCTAACTTCCTTAACTGCACAGACTACAATAAGGGCTATATCCCATCTGATACTGGAGCTTTTAAGCTACCTGTTCTGACATTATCTTGGTGCCCAAAATTAAATGCCTACCAAAGCAAAAGAGTCTCATACACTAAGATGTTTCTCTCTGCTTATTCCTGATAATTAACATTTTGTTCTTTAGGTTTCCAGGCCAGGTCTCACCACTCCCACAACTGCCTCACATTCTATATGTGGCTCATAAACAAGTCTCAACCTCCTTGTCACCCCATACCTCCCCAGCCGTCATCTGCCTTGTCTCACATTTACTTAAATATCAAGTAAATTAGAGTGCACTTCAACCTCCTGACCCCTGAGGCCTATACCAATACTTCCACTTCGTAACCAGGGAAACTGAGGCATTCTGAATAGTCCCCTGCACACTCTGCCAACCTTCTTCTGTACGAAATTGCTTCTTTGAAATGGTCCATGCCCTCTGTTCCTCCTCAATAGTTATATCTCTGATTTGGACTTAACAATGTTACACTTGGGCTACATTTTTCCCTTTCCATTTTCTAGGCTGTAATCTTCATCCTTTTTTCACTTCTTCCTTTCTTATCCTCTTTCTCTATCTTACACTGTGTCTTTCCTGACTCTTTAACACCATCCTTAGATTGTCAATCCGGTTTAACTGGTTTTGTAAATGCTACAAAGGTAAACGCTCTTTGATTTCCTAATCCTCCCTCACTGCCAAATGTATTTTCACAGAATAATCTTGGGCCTTACTGAGACCACTGTAAGGTGACAAAGCTTTCTCACAGTACACAATCTCAATATACTCCTTAAGACAAATTAGTGAAGGAGGTAATACTATTTCTAGTTTGACAATGTTGGCAATGACAACAATGTCAATAACAGCTAACACCATCTGACCATTTTAAGTCTCAAGCATGGACTTAGACAATTCATAGACCTCATCTGACATGACCTTCATTACAATGCTACGAGTGATAAAATTATCTATCACCCCATTTAAAGAGTAGGAAGCTGAGACTGGTTAATTAACTTGCCTAAGGTCACATAACCATTAAGAGGCAGAGCCTGTGAGAATTCAGGGCTAATTCCATAGCTGATGCTCCAACCTATCTTAGGTCAATTCACTCCTTGAGCTGTGATTTCTTCCTTTGTTTAAAAGGAAGGAAAAGGAGGAGGAGGAGAGAGAGAAAGAGGTCAGTGGAGGAGCTGAAGGAACACTTCTTCAGTGGTTTTTATATGGATCAACCAGGAAAGGACCTGGCGCAGACTAGACACTTGATGCTAATTTATTTTCCCTGCTTCATTCATTGATGACCAGATTCATTGTGTCAGGTATTGTGCTAGGTACTTGTGTAGATGGCTGGAGAGAGGTGATAAAGGAGACATGATTCTTATCCTCATGGAGCTTATGGTCTAAGAGAGAAAGCCAAATTTCATGAGAACACAACGTTAATCATCTATTTTACTTCTCACATATCCCCTCCTACATGACTGCTCTCCTGAATGTGTTCTCCCCTTCCTTTTAAAACACATTCTTATACCCTTTCTAGTATATTATTTTATAACACAGCTACTTTCATGCAACTTTCATTTCCTGTTACGTAGGTGATGTCCTTAAACACTGGGTGCTATAATTTGGATGTTTGTCCCTCAAAGCTCATGTTGAAATTTGACCCCAGTGAGGGAGGTAGGGGCCTAATGGGAGGTGTGTGGGTCATGGGGGCAAAGATGGCTTGGTGTCATCTTGGAGGTAATGAGTGAACTGGTTGTTAAAAAGGGCACCCGCTGCCTTTTCTTCCTCTCCCACCATGTGATCTCTGAACATCCTGGCTCCCCTACACTGTCCGCCATGAGTGGAAACAGCCTGAAGCCCCCACTGGAAGCAGATGCTGGCATCGTGTTTCTTATACCACCTGCAAAACTGTCTGCCAAATAAACCTGTTTTCATTATAAATTACCCAGCCTCAGGTATTTCTTTTTAGCAACCCTAAATGGACTAAGACACTGGGACTCTATCCTACTTATGTTTACATTCATGCTAGTTATTAGCATATAAGAGGCTTTCAATAATTATATGTTACATTCAACATTAGGAAAAAAGCAAAATTACTTCCCTGTGTCCTCAAGATTTCAAGTCAAGGAATTCTTACTATGGTGATTAGATTAAAATGTTCTTCTGTCTTATAAATAAGTGATATTCCACTCTGTGACAAACTTTTGCTGGAGATAATCAGCCAAGATGTGATTACAATGTATGCTTAACTTAGTGTCCCATTACCATTTTTAGTGAAGGCAGCCCTTGTTAAACAAGTAATAAGCTTGACAATTTTTATGTATCTGACTATTCTTAGAAATATCATCTCAAAAAAAGTTGAGGAAATATATTCAACATAAATATATGCTATCTATTACAAGTTCACATTTTTTCTAAGAATTGTTGAATGGGAAGGAGTAGTGAAATAAATGCCAATAGTGTGAAGGAAATGCTGGAACAGTCTTATCTACCCAATAGTCTACATCTGAGCAGCCATTTCTGACAAGTGAAATCTGGGCTTCATTAGCCTGGCCTCTCTGCACATAGACACGTATCTCTGCTTATACTCATATGCATGTCCTCTTTTCACTATGAAATCATCACCTTACTCTTATAATCTTACCTCTCACCCCTAAAAAAGAATATGAAGAGTGAAGAAAGCCAGGCTGTTAACAACGCTACAAGGTGTTGCTCAAAACATATTAGTGTCATGACTTGCTGGTTATAAATCTAGTCACTATCTATGTGCTTTAAATCATGTAAGAAACAATAACCCAGGATTCAGAGATGCATTGAATGTTTCAGAACCTGAAAAAACAATTAAACAAAACCTTTAGGCTGTTGTGGTGGCTCATGCCTATAATCTCGACACTTTGGGAGGCTGAGGCAGGAGGACTACTTGAGTCCATGTGTTCAAGACCAGCCTGAGCAACAGAGTAAGACCCTGTCTCTACAAGAAAAAAAAAAAAAAAATGGCAAGTATGGTGGTACATACCTGTAGTCCCAGCTGCCCAGGAGGCTGAGGTGGGAGGATTGCTTGATCCTAGGATGCTGAAGCTGCAGTGAACCATGATTATGCTACTGTGTTCCAGCCTGGGAGACAAAGCAAGACTCCGTCTCAAAAAACAAAACAAAATAACAGAAAAACTTTTACGGAATGTAAAGATATTGTGATCACTATGCATTGGAATGGTGTTAAAAAAGACTGGAAGTTTTCCAAGGCTCAGGGAAATGATATTATCCAAGAGAAACAGCTGTAGAGGAATTTCTATCCCTAATATAAGTTCATTTTACATACCAATCTCTCTTCCCCAGATGAAAGTGTTAGTTAACGGATCTAGTTGAATATTATGTAAACCAAAATGAAAGGGAAAGGAACTTCAGGATACTTAGTAGAGACAGGAATTGAAAGTACAAGGGGACAAAGTTTCATTTTTGGCAGAGAACCCTGAAAAAGAGGAACTCTCTAATTTAAACACATTTAGTAAAAGAGAGAAATTTATAAGTCAACAAGAGGGCTGAGAGAAAAATCTCTCTTATTTACTAATTAATTCATTCATTTGTTCATTCATCTTGAGGGAGAGAATGTTTTATCCATGACTCAGAGTTGATTTTTTTATGTAGAGATAAATTTAAACCAAATTTACCCAGTACAGATAAAAGCTTGACCAATTCTTAAACAAATATATTAAACACAGTCCACGATTTTATACTCTTCTTCTGATATAAAATTTTATGTAAAAATTGCTTGTTGTACAAAATTCAAACAATACAAAAATATGTAAAATAAAAAGTCAAAGTCCCAAGAATACCACATCTCAGAATGATCATTTTCGTGCTAACACCCTGTCAATTGCAATGGGGATGGCACCAGGTTGAAGAGGTTGTAGAAGAGACCCAGAACTGGTAAATGAGATATGGGGTCTTATTGGGGGCTTAAATACAGGGAAGAGAGTCCAGTGGTAGCAGACAGGGCAGGAGAACCACCTTACCTACCGTCCAGTGGTAGCAGACTGGGCAGGATAACCACCTTACCTACAGTCCAGTGGCAGTGGGCTGGGTAGAAAAACTGCAATTGCTTGCAAAAAGTATGCAGTTTATATAGCATTGCTACTCAGCACTTTTCTCCTAACAACCTCCACCTGGGAATTTTCACTCATCTCAAAACTTGGGGTTGTGATTCCCTGTATGGCCCATGTTCTATGGGATGGGCTGGGGTTCAGTTGTTCCTTATACACACTGAATGAATCTCTCAGCTTGCCCCTCCTGGATTCCCCAGATCAGAACACACATTCAGGTGTGTCTGCCATGCAGGGTCATTTTAAGGGTATGCTTAAGTTATTGCTATCAACTCTGTTTACCATTCAACCATTACTAACAGGTTGATTTATATTCACCGGCACTTTCATTCATGTCCTAACATGTAAATGGTTTATAATTATTCTATGCATTCTGCCTTGCAACTTATTTTTTCCACCTAACAATAGATATATTTCCATGCAGTGCATTCTATTTGCATATCAGGTCATTCCTTCAAAAGGTGCATTTTATTGTTTCACCAAACCATAACCAATCCTATATTAACGGACATGTGAATTACATCCAGATCGTTTGTTTTTTGGTATCATAAATACTATCTCAATGAACGTCTTTATATAAACTTTTTCTCACTTGTGGGTGTGAGATTTTTTTCATAGAAGTGGAGTTTCTAAGTCAGGCCAGAATCAGTGGCCTGTGGCTTATAATTCCATCTACTTGGGAGGCTGAGGTGGGAGGATTGCTTGAGCCCAGGAATCCAAAGCTGCAATGAACTAGGATAGTGCCACAGCACTCCAGCCTGGGTGACAGAGCCTTGCTCCATATCTTTTTTTCTTTTTTTAAAAAAAGTGGAATTACTAAATCAAAAGGCAAAACATTTACATTTTGATTATATTTTGCCAAACTGCCTTCCAAAAATGTTTCATCAGTTACTGTTTTCAATAGTCTATACTGTCATCAAAACTGGATATTAACAATCTTTTGAGTGTAGCCCATAGGATACAAAAAAAATTATAGCTTGTTGTTTCAATTTAGATTAAAGAGGTTGAGAATCTTTACATATGTATACTATTTTCATATGTTTGCCTAAAAATTGCCAGCCTGCCAGCACGTATCCTTGGCTCATTTGTCTTTTTTGTTATAATTTTCTCATTGATTTCTAAGAACTCTTTATTCTAGGGATATTAGTTAATTTTCCGGGTACCCATCTGCTCTTAGATCCATTCCTGTCTTTCTCCTGGATTTGTGTGGGATGGGAGTTGGGATGTGGAGCACTGGCCCTTGAAGACTGCTATCCCAGTCAGTCGGTTTCCAGTTGAATCTGGACGGAGAGAGGCACTGGTGAGAGACTGGAGGGTATGGAAGGCATTCAAAGATGCCTGCTTCCCAATCCCTGAAACCTGTGAACACATCATATTATATGGTAAAAGAGAATTGAGTTACAGATGCAATTATGTTTGCAAATCAGTTGACCTTAAAATGAGATTACCCTACATGGGACCTTAAAAAGGTGATAGCATGAGAAGGATTTGACTGGCCATTGCTGCCTTTGAAAATAGAGGAAAGAGGAGCTAGGAAAAGTAGCCCCAAGAAACTGGAAAAGCCAAGGAAAACAGATTCTTCTCTAGAGCCTTGGAAAGAAATGCAGTTCTGACATCTTGTTTTTAGCCCAGTGAGAGCCATTTCAGATTTCTGATCTCTAGAACTGTAAAAATATAAATTTGTGTTGCTCCAAGTCAGCTAGTATGTAGTAATTTGTTATAGCAGCAATTAGGAAACTAATACAGAGGTCAAGAGGGAGGGAAGAGCCAGGATATTTGCACTCCACCCCATCCTCTACTTCAAGTAGCATCTCTAACATCCACTGCATATTCCCTATGGCTTCTGCTCCCATCAGAGAGGGCTGTGTGGTTTTGGCTCCAGCAGGGCCATGGGCACTGGGAACACTACATCCTCCTTTTTGCCTTCCAGTTTAGGGGCAAAGAGGCTACCTGCTGTTGATAACTTCTAAAGGGCTTATCAACCCCTTTTTTGCTTCTTTTCTCTTCCATCACCTCTAAAAACAATTCCTTTATTAGATTATCTTTGTTTCAGGTGTTTAGAGTGATCTCTCATTTCCTGGTTAGACCCTGACTGATATAGTCTGTCAATTTGTTTTTCCCAATTTGATGTTTTTTTTTTTTTAATGGGTTACGGTGTTTTTATGTCATTTAGAAAGTTTAAACTTGCATGTAGTTTAAACTTGCCAATCTTTCTATGTGTGTTTTTTTTTTTTTTTTGAGTTTTCATTATAGTTGAAAGGCCTTTTCTCCTCCAAAATTAAAAACATTACCTATCATTTTATCAAAATTAAAATTTTTTACTGATAATGTATAATCACACAAGTATACATGTCTTAAATGTATAGCTTGCTGAATTTTCACAAACTATAAAACTTATAGTCATCTTGTAATTTTATTTTTTACATTTAAAGTTGTAACATATATGGATTTTATTTGAGTGTGCATGGAGTAAGATTGAAATTCAGGTTTGCTTTTGTTTTCCCTTTGATGACTAGCTATTCAAAGTGTTTGAGAATAGTAATCCATATTTCTCCTATGGATTTGAAATTCTGCCTTTATCATACATTTAATTCATATAATTGATTAATTTCTGGACTCTGATCTATTCCTATATTTATATTTCACTGCTTCCTAATATTTTAATATGCAATTGTGCTAAACATCCTCCTCATTCTTCCTACTCATCTTCAAAAAATAAACTGGTTTAAACGTTTACAATTACAAAACTGCCTTGCCCTTGCAGGAAAGGGTGAGTCAATATCAAAAACAAGCTCTAGGCCAGGTAATGGAGTTAATAAATTGTCTTGGGTAACTTTGTGCAGATGTTTGTCTTTCTATTGCCAGATTACCCAGGATTTGGCACATGTAAATATTCAGTAAATGAGTGGTTTCCAAGCCTGGCTAAGCATTAAAAGCATATCAAACACACATTTTGGCTAAATTCCAACAGGTAGAATATTACAACCAATATTCATCGAAACTCATGGTCAGAGCTGGATTGTCATAGACTGAAATTCTGGCATATAAGAATAAATCTGAATTTGTCATTAAAAAGTGTTTCAATTTAGTTATTTAAAATTTTTAGACTGGACACAGTGGCTAATGCCTGTAATTCCAGCACTGTGGGAGGCCAAGGCAGGTGGATTGCTTCAGCCCAGGAGTTTGAGATCAGCCTGGGCAACATGGCAAGATCCCATCCTACAAAAAGTATAAAAATTAGCTGGGCATGGTGGTGTGCACCTGTAGTCTTAGCTACTCCAGAGGCTGAGATAGGAGGATCACTTGAGCCTGGGAAGTTGAGGCTGCAGTGAGCCATGATCTCGCCATTGTGCTCCAGCCTGAGTGACAGAGTGTGACGCCTTCTCAGAAAAATAAATGAAATAAAATAAAATTTTAGAAGTTGAATTTTTAGTTTTGACATTGTAGGGCAGAAAAAATAATCTTTTAGCACTCTTGCTTGCTTCTGTGGTCATTTTATGCGTATTTTGCAATACTAAATACATGCTCATGGTAACAGAAGTTAGAGAACGAGCAAGATACTTTTTTAGACTGGCCTTGTCAGTATACGGTGCTGATATAATATTGAACTTTCCCATAATATTGAAGTTTTTAAGCTTCCCTCCTTTTCCAAAGGAAATTGACTAGGGCGATGTCTCCATAGATTTAAAAATATATGAAATTGTCTTCTCAGAGCATTCTTTTAAAATCTTTTGTTGTTTCATTAAAGAGAATATTCTGTTTCTTGTATCTTTTTATTATTTATTTATTTATTTACTATGGCTTAATGAAGATAATTTCACATGGATATTATTGTAGTGATTTTGAACTATTTCTTCCCCCACGAAATGTTGAAATGGTAGAATTGGCATCTTTCCTTTAACTTCATCACACAATAGAAAGCATTCCCAAATATGATTTTTTTTCTTGAAAGATTAATTATTGGCCAGATGCGGTGGCTCATGCCCGTAATCCCCGCACTTTGAGAGGCTGAGATGGGTGGATCACCTGAGGTCAGGAGTTCAAGATCAGCCTGACCAACATGGTGAAACTCCATCCCCACTAAAAATACAAAACTTAGCCAGGCATGGTGGCACATGCCTGTAATCCCAGCTACTTGGGAGGCTAAGGGATGAGAATCGCTTGAACCCAGGAGGCAGAGGTTGTGGTGAGCTGAGATCACACCATTGCACTACTGCCTGGGCAATAACAGTGAAACTCCATCTCAAAAGAAAAAAAAAAAGAGAGAGAGAGAGAAAGATGAATTGTTTTAAATAGAAAGATAACTAAAATGTAAGTACAGTTCATACACATTACTTTCTTTAGTGCAACAGATGTCAGTATTTTCAGTACTTCTACAAAAATTCAAGTTAAAGAAAACATAATCTCAATTTTTCATCCTTACATTACTTGAAACTTTATGAACATTTATTGGCATAGAAAAGATACAATATTCTTCCCAAACTCTTTTTCAATTTTTACTCTCAATATAGTTCACTGAGTTTTGGCTCATGATCCCTTTCTCTATCCTTAAACTCAGCAACTTTGCATCTCTGATCATTCTTCAGTAACTTGCACGTGTTCTGGTTATTCATAACTAAGTAATTTTTAAAATAATATAGGGCAAAACAAAATCAAGTAAACTAAAATAAGAAGATAGCCAATGATTCTGATACAGGTGGTCCACAGACCAGGGTTTAGTAACCGCATCCATTGCTACTTGTTGAAGTAAGTGTGTTTTCTATTTGGTCCACTTGAGGAAGATCATAGTTAGGTGAATCAGTAATTGATAATTACTGAAATTCAGTTTTACATCATTGTTATCGTTTATCAGTTAAAAAATGATCTCTACTCTTACTTAGATTTTTTTCTTTATCTGCATTTTGTCCTGATTTGCTATTTTTTAACTCATAGTTTAGTGTGACTAATTAACTAATATATACACACAAGGCTGACTTTGGTAATAAATTCTTACTTTCAATTACCCATCACTTATATAAGGCTAACCACTTGGACTGAACTCCCGAAGCCAGGAAGCCCAATTCCACCATTGACACTTGTAAGGTTGCAGGTATGATGCCGAAAGGGGAACAGTTGTCTAGGATAGTCTTGTAAAATCAAACCTATTACACTGTGAAAATATTTTAGAAGTAAATGAAATATAATGCAATTCTGAGAGCCTAGAAAAAGGATTTATTTAAAGAAATGGGGACAGAAACGGGGAATCCAGAGGAAGTGCTGTTTTGTCTGGGGAAGATACTGAGTTGATTTATGCAGAGTTTGGGTTAATAGTTGGCTGGGCGCCGTGGCTCACACCTGTAATCCCAGCACTTTGGGAGGCCAACGCGGGCAGATCACAAGGTCAGGAGATCAAGACCATCCTGGCTAACACGATGAAACCCCATCTCTACTAAAACTACACAAACAAAATCAACCAGGCGTGGTGGCAGGTGCCTATAGTCCCAGCTACTTGGGAGGCTGAGGTGGGAGAATGGCGTGAACCTGGGAGGCAGAGCTTTCAGTGAGCAGAGATCACGCCACTGCACTCCAGCCTGGGAGACAGAGTAAGACTCTCTTAAAAAAAAAAAAAAATAGTTGGAGATTGTCTCTCAAATAGCAGAGTCTGAGCAGTCAGTTGAAATGAGGAACTGAAATTTAAGAGAGCAGCAATGCTGCTGGGCTCATGTGTTTAATAATCACCAAACACATTTGGAACCTTTATTAAATATACAGCTAAATATGCCTTACCACAAGCCAACGTGCATACTAATGTCTCTTTGTCATAGAAGTATAAAGTGAAAATTCTCAGTGAAAAATGAGTAGAAATGAATGGAGGCTTTCTCTCTGAGAAATGTATTGTGAATACAACTGTAACTGCAATTGTATTGTTGACTCCTCTGAGCATATGTCATTGAATTGGCCTGTGGATTCCCAGAGGCTGAAGGAGTAGGTAGAAAACAGTGTATTCAGCCCCTAGGTGATCACAGCGCAGCATCCTGGTAAACATCTGGTGATTTCTATGGCAATGAGAGATTTCTGGGAGGGTAGGATTTTATTTCTTTTGTTTGTTTGTTTGTTTGTTTGAGACAGAATTTCACTCTTGTTGCCCAGGCTGGAGTGCAGTGGCACAATCTCGGCTCACTGCAACCTCCACCTCCCGGATTAAGGGATTCTCCTGCCTCAGTCTCCCCAGTAGCTGGGACTATAGGTGTGCACCACCACGGCCGGCTAATGTTGTATCTTTAGTAGAGATGGGGGTTTCACCATGTTGGTCAGGCTGATCTCGAACTCCTGACCTCAGGTGATCCACCTGCCTCGGCCTCCCAAAGTGCTGGGATTACAGGCGCGAGCCACTGCGCCCGGCTGGTAGGATTTTATTCTTTACTATTGGCTCAGTGGTAGCTTCAACTCTTTGTAGTTAGGTCATTGATTGACTAGAAAAACAGATGTTTAACTTTGTGTGGGAACACTTAAAACAAGTCCTTTCTGTCACACCACACATACACAGAGAGGCTGCCTTCAAAAGTTAATCATTGACGAGAACCAGGAAGACAACTCCCAGCTGCTCTCATTAATACAAATATGTACCTAAAGAAATCTACCTATCCCCGCATGATTCCCTGAAGAATTTATTGGGTGTGGAGGAAGAAATTGCTTCAGGCAGTGAGTGATCTGACCCATGGCCAGAAACCTGACTCCAGCAAAGGACAAAGTTGTGCACATTGTGTCAGATACCGTTTCCGCCATTTACTGGGAAGAACTAGGGGAAACAAGAGAAGGGCTACCTGCTTGGGGCGGGCGAGTCCAGGATCCCAGATAACTTGGGCCTTTTCTAAGAGTGACCGGAGGAATGCTACCATGGGACTATGCATTGAGGTAGCTGGTGATTTTCCTGTGATTGTAATGCCCAGTAGAAAAGTTTTGCTTTTTCAGTAAATCCCCTTTTGCGTCCAAGATGCTGGGAAATGTGGCTGTTGGTAACAGATATCAAACAGAATAATCCTGTTGCTGGGATGGTGATCCCTGCAGCATGCTTTCACATTACTGAGAGGCTCAACACATCTACTCAAAAGTACTTTCTGGATCTCTTCCTGAAGTTCTTCGAACCCAGAGACGTTCTGCTCTGTTCTGTGAGCCTCTAAGCGCTTCTTTATCAAGGAGGGCAGGTGCATGCAATGTGTCTGACGGAGGTGAGGGGAAGAAGAGCCAGAAAGTTCACTGGCCTAGTGGATTAGAGGGGTGGTTCAGTTTATTGTTATTTTAAGCAGCAGAGTCCCCTTTATTTTCCCGAATGAAATTTTATGCACAGCCATCACATAGAAAAGCAGAACTTTGTGTATTTGAGGCTGGATTTTGGGGATCTAGAAACCTCCAGCTGGACCCTGAAAGCTGACTCTTTTGAATTTTGAAAACCACTACAATTGAGATTAATTCTTTTAAAATAGCAATTGTGCTCCTTTCAAGTTGAAAGCCTGTGCAATAATGACTATGTCAAGCCAGAATCTATCCACAATTGGATGCCCCTTGGTATGAATTAGTTTAAATCAGATTTCTTTTTTTTCCCTAATAACTGGCTGAAATAAATGCACTAAAGAATATTAATGAAATAGAGGGAAAACAAAATTACTTTTGAAGCATGAGGCACTGTGACATAGGGAGACATAATAAAATGTCTTGGGAAGGGATTTGAGCACTGGATTTGGTCAGCAGAGCCATACGGTAGAATACTGTGATCATGAAGAGTGACTTATTGTCACTTTCTGTGGCACTTATGCCATTTATTGCCTCTGTGACCTTGGTCAAGTTACTTGACCTCTCTGTGCCTTGGTTTCCTCATTTATAACATGACCTCATATCTTATAGGGTTCTTTTGAGAATCAAATATGTTGGGTTTTTTTTTAAGTCTTAGGACAATGTCTGACACATAGTAAGTACCTGTAAGTGTGCAAAATAACCCTTTTTGAATCAGGGTTCATAGTACCTAAAGGTGTCTTTGCCTTAAAGTTACACACACTAAGGCAGTTACACAGAATTTATCATTTCTCTGACACCAGCATGTAGTTTTTTGCTTTACTCAGACATAACGTAATAAAAGTTGGTCTCAGCTGAGTGAGAGAGATAGAGTAAACCAGTGACAGAGTAATAAAGGGGTACATCTGAGACCCATTAGCCACAGCTCTGTAGATAAAATAAAAATGGAATGCTAAAGAAGATGTTTTAAGTTAAAATGTTTTATTTTAAGTTGGCATAGTATTTAATATTGTATTAGAAAACTCTTACATATTCCTTAACTGTGGTCATCACATATAGACACATTTTTACTCTTTCCTCATTTAATGAGAGATATGTTATTAGATTATTTATGGAAGGAAGCTTATCAACAAATTTTAGAAGCTATATCATGCTTATTTTTCAGAAGCATTTAAGAAGGAAATGTAGATAAAATTTAACTGTTATAGAATCGAGAATTAATAAATCATTTCATAAATTGGTTTTTGGAATTTTTACATTTTCCACTAAGGGAAAATCAACTGTTCTGTTTTAATTTGTGTTTTGTTTATTAATGATGTGATCACAGAAGTTGTAAGAACCTCCCTGCAAATGACACATTGTGTAAGTAGAGATGTCTAATGTGTGAACAGTCATGGTGGCCATAATCCTCATGATAGTTCTATGTCTAACTTTGATTTTTGAAGCAGTCAATACATCTGGATCTGTTTTTTAAGAGTTTGGTTTGATAACTGCATCTGATGGATATGGAGAGGATCAGTCTGAAATCAGCTTAGAGAATTATCATATTAATGGTCCTCCACTGATATCTTGTTCTTTGCCATTGGTGTTTCTCTAGTTTCTAGGTTTTTAACAAACAACCTGTGATGAGCATAAATTTAACAATATATGACTAAAAATTATATAAAGCTCTATATTGATCAAAAACTTGTAGCAGCTAGTAGTTCTTAGCTGAGTGATAAACCAAATGACAGAGTAATGAGTAAACTCATCTGAGCTCCATTAACCACAATCCTATAAACTTTTAAATAAATAGAAATGGAAGTAGATCCTTTAACAATTTGATCTCCTTTATTACTGGTTGGGAAACATTTCACAGTTTGGCCTAGATTTGAGAAGTTTTCAGAGTAATAAAGCCTCAATTTCTTGAAACGAGTGTGGTAAAGAGAAAATACTTCTGCCTACTGTCATTCTAATGAATGCATTATAGTGTTTCCAAAGTTACAAAAAGGCAGCTAGCATTGTGCACCATCCAGAAGATGTTGTATAAACTTATTCTAAATGTTGTGGTTGAATACAGCCACAATTAAATTAAAAGACATCTCAAGACAGTTGTCATTTTTGTACCCGGTAAGTCAAAGACTTAACTGTTCCCTCGGTCAGAGCTTCTCAAACTGTGTAGTTCATCCAAACCACCTTTTAATATTTTATACACACAGACACACACACACAAACACACACACACACACACACACATTTTAGAGACAGGGATCTCGCTGGTCTCAAACTCTTGGTGTCAAGTGACTCTCCAACCCTGGCCTCCTAAAGGAAGTGCTGGGATCACAGGTGTGAGCCTTGGTGCTAGGCCAGGCATGTTATTTAAATGCAAATTTCGATTTAGCAGCTTGGGAGACGGCAGCTGAGATTCTGGCTCTCTAAGTTTCCAGGTGATGCTGATGCTGCTGGTCCACCCCTAAAGAACTCCAAGACTCTCTCCAGAGCTGGCAGGAGAATGCTTTTTAAAATTTTTATTTTATTGTATTAAATCTATTTTTTTTTTCCTTAGACACAAGGTCTCACTCTGTTGCCGAGGCTGGTCTCAAACTTCTGATCTCAAGTGATCCTCCTGCCTTGGCCTCTCAGAGTGCTGGGATTGCAGGCATGAGCTACCATGCCTGGTCAGGAGAATGCTTAACTTTTTTCATGAGGCACAGTATACAGGAAAATTATAAAGTACCAAAACCATGGCACATATTACATTAGTAAAACTTACCTGTTTCCTTGTTTCATTTCAGTCAGTCCCTGGACTGTATATGTTTCTAGCAGGCCTGAAATGGTATCATTAGCAACAAAAAAACTCATGATTATCCCAAATCCATCTGTCTCCTTTCTAAACACACCACCCACTGAAACGTTATTTGAGTTTTGTGAAGCTGTGAAGGCTGTGGCTACATATAAATAAATACCAGTGAATAAAGATGGGTATAGAAACAGTAGGTGATAAGGAAAAGCCAGCAGAAAAAAAATCAGAGAACATTTGTTAACTAGAAAAAATCCTGTGTAATATAATTCCTATTTGCCTTAGGATTCAGACTGCTATACTCTGTTCAAAAAGTGTACATATATTTTTTACATTTGTAATGAAAAAACTCACATATTTACTTGAAAATGATATAAATAAATGAATTCAAGATGTTGTAAATGACCCCGTCTTGTGAGTTCAGGAAGAGGGATTAGGGTAGCTGATGACTAAAAAACCATTTTTGAATACCCACTATATAAAACTGACATGGATCATATAATTTAAAATTTAATTTTCACCCAATCTCAAAAAGTAAGTACATTCTTAAAGCTCCCATTTCACAGTTGAATCTGAGGCTCAGAGAGGTTATAGAACTTGCCTAAATTTTTACAACAGCAGAGCAGGCTTTCAAATTCATTTTTATCAAGTTTATAATACCAATTCAATATATTTAAAACTGTACATTGATTTGTTTTGGTGTGGGCAGGCATTTTGAGTATCCATAATAAAACTGTAACTACTGGTAAGTATGGTGTGGTTAGGAAAGACCACATTGAGGACAAATGCTTTTCAAATTAATTTAAAAAGATAATTTACAAACATGAACAATTAAAACAATATACAAAAAGTTATCAGATGAAATGTAAAATATCTTATGATGCCTTCCTAGAAAGGAAATGGTTGGGTCCATTATTCAGAATCTTTAGGAATGGGGCTCCAGTACCTGTATGTCGCAGGAGCCCTCCAGGTGGTTCTGAGGCACAGTGCAAGGAGAACACTGACTCAGATCACCCCTAAAACAAATTTTTCACTTTCAGGTGGCCACCACACAGCTTATTTGATTTGAGGTTTGTTCTCTTTCCTTTTTCAAAGGTACCTCGAATCCACAAACATTTGTGTAAAAGATGCAAATGGCATCATTTTCCAACAACCAGGTGGGTGCTATAGTTGAAATCCCAGAACAAAGTTAGCAAACAGGTAAGGTCTGTATCCACCTGTCTGTACTCCCAGCAGAAGCGTCATATATCTGAGTCACAAGATTTGGCAGGCTGCCTCTGGCATTTCAACTAAATCCCAAATCTGTAGGTGATAGGGAGACAACAAATGAAGAGATTAAAAAAAAAATCTTGTTGATGTTTTTTTAATGATCCTGGAGGGAAGTTTCCCAGAAACTATGGGAAGGTTTATGTGCACTTTCCAAGATATGTGATGGCTTCTCGTTGTGTATCAAAATCCCACTGACTCTGTTCTAGTCTCATTTAATTTCTTAGAGCTCAGAGACCCCAGCTGACAATAGTGGTTTGATCAGGAAACTATTGGCCCAGGGAAACAATGGATATACATTGTAATTTGTCAGTGTCTTCTTCATGGTCTAAAACTGAAGATGCCTTGCTTACCATGCAATTTAATGTGGAAATGGTTCAATGACTATAGTTCTTAAAACATGAAGATCAAAAAGAGTCTTTCCTTTCACAGTTGCAGTTAATAAAACTTGGCTGTGAGAATAAATTCACTTTGTTATGTGAACACTGAGGTGCAGGAAAAAAATATGGATCAGCTGCCACATGACGCACTTTAGGGCTATAGGTGCACACCACCACAATAGGCTAGTTTCAAAAAAAAAATATTCTTTTGTAGAGACAGGAGTCTTGCTATGTTGCCCACACTTACCTCGAACTCCTGGCCTCAAGTGATTCTCCTACCACAGCCTCCAAAAGCATTGGGATTACAGATATGAACCGCTGTGCCCACCTGTGACATACTTTTGGATCCTTGCTAGTTATACTTTAAAAAGAGGACAAGTTCTTTTCAATCAGTCTTTAAATCGTTGTGCAAAAGTACCACTGGATACACACAAGTAGGTCAAGAAAACTCAGCTGAGGCAAAGAAGCATGGATGTTGCTGAATGAAACTTGAATGCATTTTCCTTTTCAGTTTTTGATCAAGGTGTCAATTCTTTTCAAAGAAATTCTTTTGTTTCTAGCATAAGTAAAGAAGACATTGAGTACTATTAAAATATAAAATCAACCCGTGCACCAGTGACTACTCTTGGCTAACTTTGAAGGTTGGGGTGCTGAATTTTTAGAATTTTAAACCCATAATTTAGAAATTCAGAACTGCAGTGTCTAGAATGTTCATATCCAGTTACAGACTATGGTTTCTAGAAAAGTATGAATGATCAAGTAAATTGATGCAAATAAAATGATAATTTTCCCATCTCAAGTTCTTGACCATAATGAAGGAATGGCCATACATTTAGATGTAATGCCAATTGTACCTGTAAGGTAGTAAGCAAATTAAACCCTGAAATGATTCAAGTTTTAAAGCCATTCAAGCAACAACAA
>NW_012103142.1:15391112-15452402 GCF_000951045.1 Mandrillus leucophaeus | reverse complement strand
AAAAAAAAAAAAAAAAAAATGCTCAACAGTGTGGCTCCACAGCAAACTTGGAAAACTTCAGAAGTCAAAGGTTTGACATTTTACGAGCCAACTGTAAAACTCCTATTGATTTTATTGATTCAAGTCACAACATATGGAAGGGTGTCAAGAAAGTGATGTGTCCATGTGAAAGAAGACTTCTGTAGCAATTTAGATAAACTGTAGCACTACTTGCTCCTCCCACCCTCAGGAAGAAAACGATACTTTCTAAAGGTTCCTTGCATCATGGTATCCCCAAACACCATGGCATAATATCCAGAATGAGGGCAGTCTTACTATCTGTCCAACTCTGTCACTAACTGGTAAGTCAAATGATAACATCCCATACACAAAGCACCAACTTTGACAGCACGGTTTATCATTTACTGTCATATATATTAATTTGAAATTTTGAAGGTTCAACATTAAATGGGCCTGAGAGGTAATTTTTAAGATAAAATTATTCAGCAACTTGCAATGCATAAATATAGAACAAATTCTATCTTAATCATTCATTCAATAAATATTTACTCAGTGAATATTTATTTGTCATATATTACATGCCAGGCACAGTTTGAGGTTCTGGGAAGATTACTCTGCTCTTGTTATACTCATAGCATGGTTTTTATAAACAACATTTAAATTTGACAATCTCTACTCATAATTCAGCTTGCCAAGATTTAAAAGAAAGAATTCATTCATGAAGCATGCTTTAGAATGTATGAAATGAGAACATCTCAATGTAACTTTTTCCATTTTCTAGAACAAAAATGTTAATGTAAATGAGATACAGTGGTTTGAAGCTGTCAAGAAGTTTAAAGTGGCTAACCATGGTAAAATTCCCACTTCTCCAAATGATGAGTATGAATTTTCCATATAGGGGAGCAGCACAGTCTATATTCTCTTAAAACATGTCTTAAGCACTTAAAATGTGAGCTACTTTGAACATATCATTATCTATTACTGGTGATGGAAGAGTATGAATATAAAAACTGAGGCATTCAAATCTGGACAGAAGTGCACATGGGCTACTCCCAGGTGCAAGAATGTATGGAACAGCACAGGAGTCTTGAGACCTGTAAGCAGCAGGCAATGAGAGAAACAGCAGGGCTAAATACTGGATAGGGCAAGCCCCTGCTAATGAGGCTAAAGATAAAGCTGGAAAAAGGGGTACTAGAATTGACTTACTGATGCAAGGAGCTAATTTTCAGATTTTTTGCCTTTCCCAATACTTCCAGTTCTCCTCACTTTAGCCTCTCTGGATTGATCAGAGATAAGAGTAAATGTTTTGTTCATTCTAGTCACGAAACTGTTGACTTGGATGATCAGTCCTCTGCATCTGTGGCTTCTGTATCTGTGGATTCAACCAACTGTGAATTGAAAATATTAGGGAAGGCTGGGCACGGTGGCTTACGCTTATAATCCCAGCACTTTGAGAGGCCAAGGCGGGTGGATCATCTGAGGTTGGGAGTTTGAGACAAGCCTGGCTAACATGGTGAAACCTCATCTCTACTAAAAATATAAAAATTAGCTGGGCATGGTGGCAGGTGCCTGTAATCCCAGCTACTTGGGAGCCTGAGGCAGGAGAATCGCTTGAACCTGGAAGGCAGAGGTTGCAGTGAGCCAAGACTGCGCCATTGCACTCAAGCCTGGGCAACAAGAATGAAAATCCATCTCAAAAAAGAAAAAAAAGAGTAAAGGAAAGAAAATATTAGGGAAAAATAATTATGCAAAGTTCCAAAAAGCAAAACTTGCCGTGCTCTGAGGACTATTTTGACTCCACATGAATGAAGTGATGTGTAGGCATTGTATTAGGTAATACACTTAATAGAGATGATTTATATAGGAGGATGTGCATAGATTATATGCAATTACTACACCATTTCATACAAAGGACTTGAGTTTTGGTGTCCTCTGGGGTGGGGTGGGGTGGAAGGGTGAGTTCTAGAACCAGTCTCCCACAGATACCAAGAGATGACTGTACTATTTCTACCAATTATGCATATACCCTCAATCTTTGAGGAAAGATAATTATTTCAAATTCTGTAATCTATGTTTACATTTGAAGAAGCCTGAGCTCTCTGTGTAAAATGAAGAGGTTGGTAACATCACATACAACAGAGACTGTAAGTAACAGAAAACTGGGCCCTAACTGGCCTAAATAACTCAGAAGACTCACTGGATCACTTAATGGCCCAAATGGGTCTTATTCCAATGCCCAGTCCCATCGTATTAGTTTGCTAGTGCTGCCGTCATAATAAAGTACCACAGACTGGTGGCTTAAACAACAGAAGGTTATTTTCCCACAGTCCTGTAAGGTAAAAGATGGATATGAAAGTGTCAACAGGGTTGGTTTTTCCTGTGGCCTCTCTCCTTGACTTGTAATGGCCATCTTGCCATCTTCTCCTCCCTGTACCCTCACATGGTCTTCCCTCAGAGTTTATCTGAGTCCTAATCTCTTTTTCTCCTAAGGACACCAGTGATATTTGATTAGGACCCACCCAGATGACCTCATTTTAACCTAAAATCCTCTTTAAAGACCCTCTCCCCAAATACAGTCGCATTCTGAGATTCTAAGGGTTAGGACATTAACACATGAATTTTGGGAGGACCCAATTCAGCCTATAATACCCACCCTAATGACACAGACCTGACTGTGCTAATTAACTTAGGCTTGGGTTTCTGAGTCAATGAGATAACCTCCACTGCTAAGTCAGGTCCATCCCCAAAGTACATTGGCAGCATCAGGGAGGACTGGGTGAAAATGAGGCTGGCAGAGGGAAATCAGCAGAGCTGGCAGCAACCACCATAGGAAGATTGGCCTAAGCGATTGCTAAGATTACTTCTAGCTCTAAAATGCAATGACTCAAAATTCCAACAATTTTTTCTCACAATGTACTAAATTTTTTTTTTTTTTTTTTTTGAGATGGAGTCTCGCTCGTCGCCCAGGCTGGAGTGCGGTGGCCAGATCTCGGCTCACTGCAAGCTCCGCCTCCCGGGTTTACCTGCCTCAGCCTCCCAAGTAGCTGGGACTACAGGCGCCCGCCCCCTCGCCCGGCTAGTTTTTTGTATTTTTTAGTAGAGACGGGGTTTCACCGGGTTAGCCAGGATGGTCTCGATCTCCTGACCTCGTGATCCGCCCGTCTCGGCCTCCCAAAGTGCTGGGATACAATATACTAAATGTTAACTCAATACACAGCAATAGGTGGAATTTTGATGACAGTAAATCAGAGATAGGGGATTTAAAAAGTTATATTGCCAGAGAAGCCAGCAGGGAAGGATGACAATCCACGAGAGGCATACCTCTATTATCTCTTTATAGTGGTAATGGAAAATAAGAGCATGAGCTCCAGACAAGTATGGATTAAGGAGAGAAGGAATCATTTGGCTGAATGTAGGGAGGGAACAATGTGGTTCAGCATGTCCTACATTTCATCCCATTGCATGTGGTAAGGGTTCTGTAAATGTCAAAGGGTATTGGTAAAGACAGTTGATGAAAAAGTTCTTCACCTTTTGACTTAATCTTTGATTGTGTTAGGTTAAACCAAGAGGAATTCATATTTTGTGGGTTAAAATGATTAAATATTGGCAAATTCATGGTCTACCCTGGTAAAGACCCTTCTTAGTAAGCTTTAAAGGTATGTATTCTAAAATAAAGCAGCAACAATAAAAGGTTTATAAAAGGAAATGTCTCAGAACTCAAATTCCCTTTCAGCCTGATGGCTCCTATAGACTTTGTTTATGATACAATGCAAAATTATGACAATGACAATCTTGGCTGATTTAGGAAAAGCTTAATTATATTTTACATGATCTGTTGTCTACGTCTGAGTAATATATATAATAAATCTAAAAGCATTCAGCAAAGTAATAAAAATTGTGACATTTGTTAGTTTTAATTATCTTAAACATCTTTCCTACTTGTTGTAAGTAAATGAATTTCAAACTATAGATGGGAAAATATGATTTTCTGAGTTTTACATGAATAGTAGATAAATGACTTGTCTCCCAATTTCACTCTCTCTACCTTCTCTAGCTTCTAACTATATTGGCACTGAAACCTCAAGACTGATTTGATGGGTCATTTGTTTTGTTTGGACCTCAAGTTAGAATTTTTAAAAAATGTTTTTAGGTATAAAGTAAAAGTCCTATATAGGCCTTAATAGAAAAGAAAAATTGGCCCTAGACTAGAAGAACCCTATAATATTCTTATTATATTATGTTTGATTTAGCCTTTAGTGTCATGTTCTTTCCCCCACATATGGGAAGATTTATATGTGTGTGTGTGTGTGTGTGTGTGTGTATATATATATATTTTTTGAGATGGAGTCTCACTCTGTCACTCAGGCTGGAGGGCAGTGGTGTGATTTTGGCTCACCACAACCTCCAGGGTTCAAGTGATTCTCTTGCCTCAGCCTCCCGAGTAGCTGGGACTACAAACATGTGCTACCATGCCCAGCTAATTTTTGTATTTTTAGTAGAGACAAGGTTTTCACCATGTTGACCAGGCTGGTCTCAAACTCCTGACCTCAGGCAACCTGCCCACCTCGGCCTCCCAAAGTGCTGGCATTAAAGATGTAAGCCACTGCACCCGGCCTAAAACAAAATTTTTTATTAGGATTTTCTTCTTCACTCTACTAAAATTATTGTTATTATTTTGAGACAGAGTTCCACTCTTGTTTCTTAGGCTGGAGTGCAATGGTGTGATCTCGGCTCACCACAACCTCCGCCTCCTGGGTTCAAGCGATTCTCCTGCCTCAGCCTCCTGAGTAGCTGGGATTACAGGATGCACCACCATGCTTGGCTAATTTTGTAATTTTAGTAGAGATAGGGTTTCTCCATGTTGGTCAGGTTGGTCTCGAACTCCTGATCTCGGGTGATCCACCTGCTTCGGCCTCCCACAGTGCTGGGATTACAGGCGTGAGCCACTGTGCCCAGCAATTATTTTACTTTAACAGAAATTTTGTGTTTCAAAAGTTTCTCTTTATTACTTCATCTCTCTCCCTTTAAAGCTATATTTTGTCTGGGCATGGTGGCTCATGTCTGTAATCCCAACACTTTGGGAGGCTGAGGCAGGAGGATTACTTGAGGCCAGGTGTTCAAGACTAGCCTAGGCAACATGATGAAACCCTGTCTCTATAAACAGTTTATTAAAAATTAATAAATAAATAAAATAAAGTTATATTTAATATTTGTGGGCTTTACGTTGATATTTCTTGGTCAGTTTAGACTGCTATAGATTACCATACATTGGGAGGCTTAAACAATAATTTCTCACACTTCTAGAGGCTGAGTTCAGGCTACTGTTGTGGTTGAGATCTTGGTGAGGGCCCTTTTCCTGGTTTACAGAGGGTCATCTTCTTGCTGTGCCTTCACATGGCAGACAGAGAGGTAACTAGCTTTCTGGCTTCTTAGAAGGGCACTAATGCCATTTATAAGGGCTCCACCTTTATGATCTAATTAATCCTCAAAGGCCCCACCTCAAGTACATTAGGATTTCTGTTTCAGTATATAAATTTTGGGAGAACACAAATATTCAGCCCATATGATAAGGAAAAATAGGCTCCCAAGAATATTTCCCATAAATTTCTAACAAGAAAAACATCACTCATGGCTCCCATATGGAAACGATATTGAGAAGATCCTCAGTAAAAGTTTAAATTTAGATTGCTTTGCTTATTTCACATGTTTATTAAGAAAAATATAACACTATCTGCATACAACCTGAGAAACTTAAACTAGATTTTTGCAGTAGAGCAAGGGTTGCTAATCAGAGTTTTTGGTGGAATAGTACAATATTCGATTAAAAAATAAGATAATTGTTTCCGTTTTGAGACATTAAAGAAACATCATTTTTCTCCTTTTCTTTTCCCCAAAGTGGTCTCTAGAAAATATTTCTATTATTTAATTGCTAAGTTTGTTGAAGTTTAGTTTAATTACTCAAGTGGCTATTATTGGCAGAGGCAAAGTGCAAAAGTCATCCTTTTTCCTCCACATAGACACAAATGCTGGCCTGCATTACAGGTCACCGTGGGAGCTGTTTATTTTGCAATTAAGTAAGAGTAAGGCAAATGTCTCAAGTTATTACTTAGAGTCCCTCCCATCATCCTCCCTCCTATACCTCTTTAAAGATTATTAAAATCATTACTGAAAGGGATTTGGGTAAGATAAAATTCTGGGCTTAAATAAATTAGTTGAAACTTAACAGAGATCAGTAGAATTACGTGCATTTACGTTTATGTGTAAAATAGACATGTGATCTGGAAGTAGATTGCTCTAAAAAACTTGATTTTGGATAGTTACAAACTTAATATAAGCAAAGTGTAATAAGGCTATCTTGTATTACAAAATAGAAGTATTGTGATGAGATTGTACCAAATAATATTCTCAGTGTTCTGTGAACTGGTCAGGTCACACTTGGGTTATCTTAATGTTCAGATTTTTAAGAACAATGTGGATAAAATGATGTTGATGAGCAGACTAAAAAACTGTCCCGTAAGAAACAATAGATGGAATTAGAAATATTAAGGCTGAAGAAGAGAAGACTAAGGGAGAAAAAAATCACTAACATTCAGTTAGCATCTCTTTTGTATCAGGAATTCTAAGTTACCTTCTAGAACCTTACTTAATTCTCAAAATAATCCTATGCTATAAGGATTATTATCTCTTACTACCAATGCCTCTTTGTGATTAAGCAACATGTCAAAAGATTCATCAGTCAGCACAAGTTGTGACTCCAACTCCTACGTGTCTGAGATCAAAGCCTGTACTTTTCCTACCACAACATAGGTCACTATCACCTGCTTTAGGTTCTACAGGAAATTATGTGTCAAGAATTGTTTCATTCAACCCTTTGTTCAAAACTATTTTGGGCACGTATAATATACAAGGCACTGTGCCAAGATTCTGCTCAAAGTGAGCTTCTGGGTTCTTAGAAGAAATAAAAATATGTGCCTGAATAACTGTAATGCAATATGGAAAGCAAAATTAACATGATAATTAACGTGCTTCCGGGAGGAAATACTGCTGCTGAGGAAGAAATATGACATTTGAGCTGGGCTTTGGAAAACAGAGTGATTTGGATGTGCTGAAATGTGACAGGGAGAGCATCCCAGGCGGAAAGAACAGCATGCTTGTGGGAAAGTGAAATGCATATCTAGGAAATACCAAATAGCTTAGTGCAGCTCTAGCATACAGTTTGAGAAAGTTAACGAGGAATATGCTGGATAAATGGATTGACCTAGATGAGGGAGGGTCAGAAATGCCAGGCTAATGAATTCTGTTATGTTCTCTAGGCAATGGAGAGTCACAATTGATATTTCAAAAGTAGGGCAATCATCATGGCCCCAAATAGCTCTTTTTGTGTAAAGAACATACTGTAGGGCAGAGAACAAGGTGGGAGAATGTTGAGCTTTTATGGTTCCAAGCGAGAGCTAACAAGAACCTGGGTTATAGTACTGTCCAGCCTTCTTCTATTCCTCTTTTTTAAAATTTAAATTATTATTATTATTTTTTTAGAGACAGGGTTTTTCTCTGTCACCCAGGCTGAAGTGCAGTGGTGTGATCACGGCTTATTGCAGCCTCCACCTCATAGGCTCAAGTGATCCTACCACCTCAGCCTCCCAAGTAGATGGGACTACAAGCGTGCATCAAAACACCAGGCTAACTTTTAAATTTTTTGGAGAGATGGGGGTCTCCCTATGTTGCCCAGACTGGTCTCAAACATCTGGGCTTATGTGATCCTCCCGCCTCAGCCTCCCAAAGTGTAGTGTGTGAGGCCCCTGCACCTGGCCTTCTATTCCTTTTTAAGGCCACCCAATCCTTATACACGCCACCCAACTGCTGGCCTATCAAATGGAGTCTTCACCTACCCTACTTTGCCTTTTCTGAACCTCCTCTGCCTTCATCTGCATTCAATAATGAAGATTCTTGGCTCTCCGGCTTCTGCCTTTAAATGGACCCATGTATCTGAATTTTATCCTTATTTTTCTGGTATTTAGTTGCCTATTTTCTCCCATGCATTCTGCTTTGATTCACTTTCCCATCCTCGAATTGTTCCATCATCTCAGGTAGGCTGATAATGCCTCAGCCCTTGCCTTAGCCCTGTAGGAACACACTTCCACATGTAGCAGTCAGGATTCATGGTCGCAAGCAAAAACTATTCTATAATCACTAGTTTAAGCAGAAAAATAAGGTGAATTTAAAAGGATATTTGGTACCTCACTGAATCTGCTAAGGGGTTGGAGAGTAAGGTCCACAGGCTCTGCGGCCCAGGATCCATGCCCACATCACACTGTGAGGGCTGCTGAAGGAGAGAGGGTGCTACAGCTGCTGCATGGCACAGACACCACAGCCCCCACTGATAATTCTGGAGTCCCAACACCAGAAATTTCACCACCAGTGCCTGGCAGAGCTGGTGCCTCTCTTGACATTCTTATGAATGGTAGACACAAAGGCTCCTACTTCCTAGGGTTGTTCAGTTCTGAAGTGAAAACTTTATGATCATGTCTGATTGGTGAAGCCTAAGAGGGTGCAGAGATGCATTGACATGGTTTGACTGTGTCCCCACCCAAATCTCACCTTGAATTGTAGCTCCAGCAATTCCCAAGTGCCATGGGAGGGACCCAACGGGAAGTAATTGAATCACGAGAGTAGGTCTTTCCCATGCTGTTCTCATGATAGTGAGTAAGTTTCATGAGACCTGATGGTTTTATAAGGGCGAGTTTCTCCGCACAAGCTCTTTCCTTGCCTGCCACCATGTAAGACGTCCCTTGCTCTTCTACCATGATTGTGAGGCCTCCCCAACCATGTGGAACTGTGAGTCAATTAAACCTTTTTCCTTTATAAATTACCCAGTCTCCGGTATGTCTTCATGAGCAGCATGAAAACGGACTAATACATGGATGTATCACAAAGCTAATGAATCTTAAGCCTCAGGGCCCTGTACTTATGTAGACCCTTTCCAAGGCCCTGGGAGAGCCCTAGAAATAAATGTCTGTCATATGTTTTTGTAAAATTGGCAGAAGAAATACTGTACCTACAATTTTGACTTCTGTCACACTCACTAAATTTACACAATATTATCACTCATGAGTTGTGAAGCTTAAAGACACTCTTCTAAACTGTCAATTAAAAAAACAGTTGACCAGATAGGCCAAAGGAGACTAAATTCCTTTTTTTTCCTTTTGTAAAAAAAAAATCACAGAGCTGGATGTGGTGGCTCATGCCTGTAATCCCAACACTTCAGGAGGCCAAATGGGAGTATCATTTGTGGCCAGCAGTTCAAGACCGACCTTGTCAACCTAGTGAGATCCCTTCTCTACAAAAATATTTTCATATGAAAAATTATGAAATCATTGTCATGTGAATTGGTAATCAAACAGTTAAAATAATGCAGTTAAAATCATGAAGAAAAATATTAAAGAGGTACATTAGGCAAATTATTAATTTTAAAATTACATTGTTTTTCTGGATTTGTGGTCTTCCTGGTACTGGTTATCTCCTAAAATTTGTAGTTTTGATTTTTTTTCTCATTCAAGTTGGGAAGTTAACTTTTAAACCTAATTTTACATTTGTAATTTTGTTGCTTTGTGAAAAGAAGGCCCCAAAATTGTATTAAGTTCAAACCCCTACAAAACTGAAATCTGCCCCTGGCTAGATCCCTATATCCCAACTAAAATAGGGTAAGAGAGCCAGTCCTAGCTTCTGCCTTGAGAAAGGACTCATGATGTGTGGAATTCTTCAAACATAGGAAGGGTGTTTAAACATGCTGGGTGGCCTCAGACATGACAAATATCCCTTACACTGTGCTTGAGTGTATGTTTGGTATTTAGAAATAGTACTTCTCTTGAGAAAATATACTTGGAAAGATTTTGGAAAGGGAATGGAGAGGCAGGAACACATGACAGAAATATTGCGTACACATGGTGAGAAATTGGATTGTGCATGAGACGCGATGACCCTGAGGGTTAGCATAGATAATTATCAGGATGGTGCTGGGTGTGGTGGCTCATGCCTATAATCCCAGCACTTTGAGAGGCCAAGTCTGGCAGATCTCTTGAGGCCAGGAGTTCGAGACCAGCCTGGCCAAGATGGTGAAACCCCATCTCTACTAAAAATACAAAAATTAGCCAGGCCTGGTAGTCCATGCTTGTAATCCCAGGTATTCAGGAGGCTGAGGCAGGAGAATCACTTGAACCTGGGAGGCAGAGGTTGCAGTGAGCTGAGATCATGCCACTGTACTCTAGTCTGAGCGACAGAGTGAGACTCGGTCTCAAAAAAAAAAATTATCAGGATGGCAATGCCAATAACCGGGATAGGCATCTCAAAGCTAGTACAGATTCAGGGAGGAATTGGGGAGACAGAGAGTTTGATTTGAAACATCATGGGATTCAAATTGTATAAGTCTTTGGAAGGACCAAAGTTAGCAGATCTATTAGTATTAATTCACTAATTCTAAAAAAAAAAAAAAAAAAAAAAAAAATCACCATCTCATAGTGCTGGATGAAGGGTAGTACAAACTACATTTATAAAATGTAACTTAGCAGTCAAAAGGGGTTAAATAAAATAACAGCTCAATTTAGAAATAAAATCAACAAATGTAATTGAAAGCCAGGTATAATTAAAAGGCATATTAGGCAAAATATTACTCATGATTAAATACCAGAGATCCTGCTTTGATTTTAACCAAATTTTAACCTTTTTTACCCTAAAAAAATAGCACAACTAGGAAGTATTACCAAAACAAAAACCCAGCCCAATATAGGCTGGGTGCGGTGGCTCATGCTTGTAATCACAGCACTTTGGGAAGCTGAGGAGGGCAGATCACATGAGGTCGGGGGTTTGAGACCAGCCTGGCCAACATGGTGAAACCCTGTCTCTACTAAAAATACAAAAAATTAGCTGGGCATGGTGGCATGTGCCTGTAATCTCAGCTATTCAGGAGGCTGAGGCAGGAGAATCACTGGAATCTGGGAGGTGGAGGTTGCAGTGAGCTGAGCTCACGCCACTGCACTCCAGCCAGGGCAATAGAGGGAGACTTCATCACAAAACAACAAAAACAACAAAAAAAAAAAAAAAAAAGAAAAGAAAAAAACAATATAATAGTATAATATTCTCATTTTACATATGGATAAATTAAGCCTTAGAGTAGTTACATGACCTGCCTATTTGTGGGCAGTGGTCTGGACTCCAGTGCTTTTAGCCAGAACATTTTATTGTCTTTCAGCATTCAATTATGCTGCCTTCACTATTTTGCTGGAACACACCTATGTAGGAGAGCAGTATGCAAATGTATCGGCTTTGTTCCACCACAACCATGGTGAGCTAAATTTAACTTTGACAGCCTCACATCCTTATTAAGAAACAATGACCCATTCAGAGTTGTACAGAAACAAGTGACCAATAAAATTGTATTCCTCGAATGTCCAGCTTTTGGCAACTCTGCTGTTTAGGGTGTAGAACTTGTATAAAGGAGGAACATGGCTTAATGTGACTGTGTTTGAATAACAGGAAGACAGAAGTTATTTGTATTCTAATGAATTATATTTAGTCTTTCTTTTCCTTTCAAGTTTCAGATGGGGGACTTTAACTGGGCTCCAGGGAAAATGAAACCAGGAAGCTACGAGCATCCTTCCCGGAGCTTACCTATAGGTGTATGGTTGTACATCTTTATCTAAAGTAACCATACCCTAATTTTCAGTCCTTTTTTTTTCCTACATTTTATTCATCACAGTTACTTTTCTTATTTGTTTGCCTATTCTCTTTCCTTCTCTTAGAACATACACTTTTTTTTTTTCTTTCTTTTTTTTTTTTCTGAAACAGAGTCTCACTCTATCGCCCAGACTGGAGTGTAGTGGTGCGATCTCAGCTCACTGCAACCTCCACATCACAGGTACAAGCAATTCTTGTGCCTCAGCCTCCAGAGTAGCTGGGACTACTGGCATGCGCCACCATGCCTGGCTAATTTTTGTACTTTCAGTGGAGCTGGGTTTTCACCATGTTGGCCAGACTGGTCTCGAACTCCTGACCTCAGGTGATCTGCCCGCCTTGGCCTCCCAAAGTGCTGGGGTCAGAGGCATGAGCCACCACGTCCGGCCATAGAATATACACTTTTAACAGGGATAACATTACTCCTAAGGGAGTGAAAGTTGGTTTTGGGGAGGAAAAAGCCGTTGATATTTCTGTGTATAATGCATGGATATAGACACAGTACATAAATATATACATGATATCTGTGGTATTAAAATTTCATGGCGGGGCAATTAGGAAAGGAGTGTCTAAAAAGGTTTCTTAGGGGGCAATAATGAAAAAATGGTAGAGAAACAATATTCTGGGAACTAAACTTCAGAAGGGCAGGGCCTACAGAATCCTTGTGGATTGCAGTCCCAGTGTTAACGTCCTGTACAGAGTTAGGGCGTAGTAAAGGGTATAATTAATATTTTGAGGAATCAACTGTTAATCCACCTTTTTGACAACAAATCACATTTCACATAGTGTTGTCATTAATTTAAAGAAGGGTAAAGCAGAGAGTTGGGAAAAGGAAGCTATGAAGTGGAAATGTGTTTCTTTTTAAGGAAACTCGGCAGGTGGGGCAGGAATATCTATATATAAAAAATTAAGTTTTCAACTCAGAAGTGAAGTTACTTCTCTATTTTTCCAGAAGCCTACTCCGTCACAATTAACTAGTGCTGACTTTTAGATATCTTTGTGCAAAATGCCTAATTTAGAAACTAGCATACAGCATTTGAATCAGAACTTTTCTATTATTCTGAAAATAGAATGTTTTGCCTAAAGTCCTTCCTAGGTATTATTACATCTTCCACATGAGGCCAGACCTGAATCTGATGAGCTCAAAGCCCTGACTGCCAAGAAGCGGGTGTGAAGTCTGGGAGAACAGAAGTGCAATGGTTCCAGACATTTATTTCATAGTATCCATTCTTGGCCAGAGAGGGCCCATGCCTGTCTCATAATAGACTAATATTGGTTCCTTTTAGGTCAGTGCTGGGACAGCTGATGGTAATTGAGACAGTGAGCATTTCTTGTGGTCTCTGTCTATTTCCCCAGCTCAAGACTTCTTCTTGCAGCTTCCTCTTATCATGTAAAGTCACAACCTCTAAAAGTTTTTCAGAAACAAAAGAAATGCTACAGTTATGATCTGGTGTTAACTGATTTCTCCTGGGCCCTGTATTTTAAGTACCCACGGTCATTCAGGAAAATTCCTTTTTGTTTTTTTGTCTTGTTTTGTTTTTGAGACAGGGTTTCACTCTGTTGCCCAGGCTGCAGTGCAGTGGTGCGATTTTGGCTTGCTGCAACCCCTGCTTCCTGGGTTCAAGTGATTCTCCCACCTCAGCCTCCCATGTAGCTGGGACTACAGGTGTGTGCCACTGCACCTGGCTAGTTTTTATATTTTTTGGTAGTGAAGGGATTGCACAGTGTTGACCAGGCTGGTCTCAAATTCCTGACCTCAAGTGATCTGCTCACCTCAACCTCTCAAACTGCTGGAATTACAGGTGTGAGCCACTGCGCCCAGCCAGGAAAGCTCCTTTTAATATGGAGATCTTCAAGGGCTTTCCATCCTTTAGTGTTGGTTTTCTCCTCATCAGTGTCCTGTTCCATACACCTTAAGTGTCACAAGAGTCCCATAGGTTGAGTTAAGTAGACAGAAACACTCTTGACAGCATGTTATACCAAAATAGAATTTCTACATATTAATTAGAAAAGTTTCTGAACAAAGCAATAATAATAATAAAAGAATAGAAAGTAAATCTCTTTAGAAAAAATAAAAAAAATTATTCTGAAAGAGGCAGCTAAAGGGACTTAACAAATAAATAACTACAGATGAGGTATAAAAACATGTCCCTGTATTTCACCCACTTTAAGATGATCTACATGTTTGTAGAAATGATTACACAAGGATAAATTTCTTGGAAACATTGGAAAATATATTCCACTGGAGAACAGGAGATTTGGGGGAGGAGATTTTGACTGCAAGAAGGAAGTGGAATTTGGAACACAGGAGGGTTGTTAGCCTTTGAAAGGGATCCACTGTTTCTCTGAGACTTTTGGAGAAAGAAAAAGTGATAGACACGGGGAAACACTCAGGTGAAAAGTTAGCCAGAGTTGCGATGATAGATACATCTTGATTTATCTCAAAAGGACGACTCTTGAAGTCTGGACTCAGTGAAGCCTGCATTCAGAATTATTTTCTGAGTCCATGTGAATGCTCCCCTGGAGCTGTTATTCCATCCTGTCCTTCATCATCCATGTTGTGAAATCCATGAGCCCTTCTAGGCACGATTGTTAGGGTTGGCAGGTTGCTTCCAGTCAGTGGAAAAGAGCATGATCCTTAATATACCTTGGTTGTGCTAGCACCATACAAACTGCCCCACCACAGGAAGGTGACAGAGGTTATCAACTTCAATGACAGCAGTGACGAGGAACTGAGAACTATGAGCTAGGGAAGAATTTGAAACAGCCCATGTGGGAAGTATAGGTGGGAGTTCATGTGCACTGATATCATATGCACTGATAAAGTATTATTGACTTTCAGTAGTCAAAAGAAGAATGAAGGACATTTGTGTGGAGATATTTAACCTCGGGAATTCAAACAATTACAGTGCACATTTTAAAGAAAGAAGGAAGTGAAATTATGAAGTATAGTAGAGGCTCTCTGACAGACCTCCATTTAACCAAATCTCCAGATTAGTCGATCCTCTCCATTCTCTTGAAAATGTTCTGACAGATCGGGCATGGTGACTCATGCCTGTAATCCCAGCACTTTTGGAGGCTGAGGCAGGAGGATCCCTTGAGTCCTGGAGTTCAAGAGCAGCCCAGGGAACATAGTGAGACCCCTTATCTAGGAAAAGATAAGAAAAGAAAAGAAAAGAAAAGAAAAGAAAAGAAAAGAAAAGAAAAGAAAAGAAAAGAAAAGAAAAGTTCTGACAGATGCCCATGGCAGACTGTCATACAAACTGCTCATGGCTAGTTCACTTTCTAGTTCTCTTCTCCTCCCATCAGCTAAATTATTTGGGCTAAGAACACTTGTAATTATATACTTTCTATTTCTTTTAAATAATTATCATACATTAAAATAGAATTTTTTTGTTATACAGTTCTATGAAATTCAACTCATGTATAGGTTAGTATAACCACCACCACAATTAAAGACACAGAAAACTTCCACTGCCCCCAAAAGTTTCTCAGGCTGTTCTTTTTATAGTCACACTCTCCCCTTAACCCTACAGTTTTGTCCTCTGGTACAAACCCTTGATGTGTTCTTTAACCCTACGGTTTTGTCCACTGGAAAATCATATAGATAAATTTATGTAGTATGTAACATTTTGAGACTTTTTTTTCATTCAGCATAATGCTTTTGAGATTCGGTCAAACTGCTGTGTGTTTCAATGGTTTGTTCTTTTATACTGCTATGTAGAATTTTATTTCAGGGATGTGCCCCAGCTTGTCTACCCATTTATCCACTGAAGGATATTTGTTGCCTGTTTGTGGCTATTGTAAATAGAACTGCTATAAACAGTCATATGCATGCTTTTGTATGACTATACGTTTCCATTTCTCTAAGATGACTGCACTAAAAGTCAATTTCTGGGTCATATGGTAAATTTATGTTTAACTTTCTAAGCCAGATTGTTTCCCAGAGTGGCTGTCCCATTTTGTATGTCCACCAGAAATGTATGAGAGCTTTAGTTGTACTGCATTCTTATCAGCCCTTGGAATTGTCAATATTTTTAAAAGCCATCTTAATGGGTGTGATGTGCCATCTCACTATGTTTTTAATTTTTATTTTGCTAATGGCTAAAGATATTGAATATCTTTTCATGTGCTTATTTGTAATCTATATATCTTCTTTTGGTGAAGTGTCAACCAACATTTCTTCCAATCTATTTTTAGCAACACATTCTTTTCTTCTTTGGAGACTCTAATTAAACAGAGGTTAAAACTTTTGTAATTATCCACAAGTTCTTAAGGCTCAGTTCATTTGTTTTTATTATTTTAGTAGAGATAGGATCTTGCTGTGTTGCCCAGGGTGATCTCAAAGTCCTGAGTTCAAGCAATTCTCCAGCCTCAGCCTCCCAAAGTGCTAGGATTATAAGGGTGAGTCACTGTGTCCAGCCACAGTTCATTTTTTTAAACTCTGTGTTTGTTGTTCAAATTGGATAATTTCTATTGCTCTATCTTCAAGTCCACTGATTCTTTGCTCTCTTATCTCCATCCTGCTATTGAGCTCAGCCAATTAGTTTATTTTCATTATTTTATTTCCACTTCTAAAATTTTTGTTTGGCTCTTTTTTTTTCCTTTTTTTTTTTTTTTTTCCTGAGATGGAGTCTCACTCTGTCACCCAGGTTGGAGTGCAGTGGCACGATCTCGGCTCACTGCAACCTCTGCCTCCCGGGCTCAAGCAATTCTTGTGAATTCAAACTATTCTCTTGCCTCAGCCTCCCAAGTAGCTGAGATTATAGGCTCCACCACCACTCCCATCTAATTTTTGTATTTTCAAAGGAGATAGAGTTTCACTATGTTGGCCAGGTTGGTCTTAAACTCTTGTCCTCAAGTGATCCACCCACCTCGGCCTCCCAAAGTGCTGGGATTATAAGTGTGAGCCACCCTGCTTGGTCTATCTGGCTCTTGTTTATAACGTTTCTTTCTTTGGTGAGACTTTCTAATTTTCTGTGTGATTCAAGGGTATTTGTGATTGCATGTTGAAGTATTTTATAATAGCTGCTTTAAAAGTTTTATCAGGTAATTCTAACATAAATGACATCTTGGCTTTGGCCTCTGTTAATTATCTTGTCCTATTCAAATTGAGATGTTCCTGACTTTTTGATATCAAGTAATTTGGGGTTGTATGCTGTACATTTTGAATATTATATTATGAGATGCTGGGCCTTGTTTAAATCCTATGGAGAATGTTGCTATTTTTGTTTTAGCGGGCAAATAATCTAGTTAGGTTCAGGTCGCAATTTCCAATGTACTTTCAGTGGATGGTGGTTCCAACACCAATTCAGTTTTCAATGCCTTTGCTGTGCTGTTGGGATCTGTCCCACATGTTCACCACCCAGTGGCCAATATTACATGGGAGCAAAGAGTCTATCTGCTAAGTTCTCAAAGTCTTATAAAAGTCATATAAATGCTGATTAAGTTCAGATCCATGTATGTGCAACTTTAGAGTGAGCTTGGCATTCATAAATAACTGTAAGGGATTACTTTTCCAAGCACTTCTCTTTCCCACTACTTTCCAGTTTCCTGGACTCCCCTTTTTGGGTTTTCTGGCCTGAAAGGTGGAGCTTTGTTTATACCACCCTGCTGTAAACTTCCATAGCTGTGCCTACTTGTGGGGCCAAGCCTTGGGAGGCCCAGAGGAAAAAGACTGGTAAACTCAATGTCACTTCAGTCAGTGGTACTTCACATTCTGGGCTTTCCCCCAGCCTTAATCTGCCTGCTATTATTTACTTTTCAGATAAACAGCTGTTGCTTGCATTCTGTCCAGATTTTACAGCTGCATTCAGTGAGAGAGTCTGGGAGGAGTGTGCTTACCTTTCTCTAAACCCAAACCCCTATAGATTTTAATTAAACATTATGTAAACCAATATAACGTGAGTGAAGAAACAAAAATAGTTAAAATTTCATAATATAAAAAGTTAAGAGTCCTCCCTCCCCCTGCGCCACACACACACGTGGTCAAAATTTACTGTAGTAAACTGAATACTTTGGAGGATCTTTGTAGAGGTGAGTTGCCAAAAAAAAAAAAAAAAAAAAACAACCCAGAACACAAACAAAAACTTAAGAAATCTATAAATAACAGTAAAAGATTAGGGGGAAATCACTGACATCTAGATGGATTCTGTACTTGTTCCACAAATCTGTATAAGTTCTTACTCCACGTCATAAAAATCATATCCAGAAAATCGTATCGTGGATACCTGTATTTTAGAAAGAAGACTCAGAACTCCATTTAGCAGGCCCTTTATCAATGAAATAGTCTTGGCGCTCTGTTAAAAGTCTAGCAAATTTATGTTTCATGTTTTATATGTTTGGAGGTAAAATAAGATGTTTAACATACACGTATTTATTTATTTACTTTTTTGAGACTGAGGCTCACTCTCTTGCCCAGGCTGGAGCACAGTGGTGCAGTCATAGCTACTGAAACCCCTCCTTCTGGGCTTAAGCAGCCTCCTGCCTCAGACTCCCAAGTAGCTAAAACTCTCAGTATGTGACACCACACCTGGCTAATTTTTTTTTTTTTTAATTAGAGAAGAGCCCAGGCTGGTCTTGAATTCCTGGGCTCAAGTGATCGTCCCTCCTTGACCTCCCAGAATGCTAGGATTACAGGCATCAACCATCACACCGAGCCTATATGTGTATTTAAAAAATGTCCGCCCAAATTATTTTTGGGGTCTCTCCCAGATGAAGGAAGTCTTTCACAGAATGTTTTAGAAAGTGACCCAGATATGTTCAGTTGTTTGTTAGACTGAAAAAGAGAAATTGAGGCAGATAAATCAGTTAATAATTTACTTCCATAGTTAAAATGAGTGCCTGACCTTGGGTGATAGCAAAGAGAATAGAAAGAATGGATAAAAGAGACTATTAGAAAGAGACCCAGGTCAGTCACAGTGGCTTGCACCTGTAATCTCAGCACTTTGGGAAGCTGAGGCAGGTGTATCTCTTGAGCACAGGAGTTCAAGGCCAGCCTGGGCAAGAGGGCGAAACTCCACTTCTACAAAAAACACACAAAAAAACTAGCTGAACGTGGTGTTGCATATCAGTAGTCCTAGCTACCTGAGAGTCTAAGGTGGGAGGATCACCTGAGCCTTGGAGATCAAGGCTGCAGTGAGCCCTAATTGCATCACTGCACTCCAGCCTGGGAAACAGAGCGAGAACCTGTCTCAAAAAAAAAAAAAAAAAAAAAGAGAAAGAGAGAGAGAGAGAACTAGTTAGATGTGTGATCCTGTTAGCCATGGGAAAAATGTAATGGAAAATTGTCAAGATGACTCTGAGGTTTGGGACCTGAGTGATTGAATAGCGTCATTAACAGAAACAGGAAAGTCAAATGTGGGAAGTGTTTTTAGGGGCAAAGAAGTACTTACAGAAGGGCAAGAATAAGATAAGGACTTAAAGTTTTATGCCTGTTAAATTTGATGGGATGATTATATGTCCAAGTGAAAATGCCAAGCATAGAAAGGGTGATTCTATTTCCAACCTCTTCCTCCTATTGTAGAGTTTGACATTTACTGAGACTAAAGTAATAGAAAGTGGCCTTTTCCACCGTAGCTTCAGGCTGAAAGTACAACAGACACATTTTTAGCATAACAATGAACAGGAGCTATGCTAGGAAGGGATAAATCTTCACAGGGAAAGGTTTGAATACCTTTTAAATGTTCTGTCCTTGAGATCAGATCATCATAAGGGCTTTTCTTTTCAACTGTCAATCAGAAGCAGTCCCAAATACATACAGTAGTTCCCTCTTATCCAGAGAGGAGAAGTTGCAGCGCCTCTAATGGATACCTGAAACCATGAGTGGTACTGAACACTATATATAGTCAGTCCTCCGTTTCTATGGGTTCCGCAACTGTGGGCTTAACCAACCATGGATTGAAAATACTTTTTGAAAAACTTGAAGTCATTCTCTTACTGAAGAAAATTTTGAAACTAGTTTTATTTACCAACAATCACTAAAGTCATGTGAACTAAAGGGCATTTGAACTAGCTTCTATTTTTCTGGTAAAATATTGGATTCAAGCCCTTTGCTTTTAAGACAGTTGATTAGAGCTCTTTCATATAATTTGTTAGTGAAATATTACATACACATGACACATATAAACATATAGGCATACACACAGTGACAAAAGCATATCTTAAAGATTTATAAGATTTTTCATTTGCCAGTTTTCGAATAGTTTCTCCCCTGTTTTAGACTATCATCAGTCATTTCCAAACACATGGCTCTTAGGTGAAAAAATATAGAAAACGCACATCTCAAAAGCACAGAACTTAGACCTAAACACCATTATCTGAAGACAAGATTGCCAGGAATTGTCTTCTTTTAAACTTAGTTTGGTTTGTTTGTTTGTTTGTTTTGAGATGGAGTCACATTCCATCACCAAGGCTGAAGTTCAGTGGCACTATCTCAGCTCACTGTAACCTCTGCCTCCTGGGTTCAAGAAATTCTCCTGCCTCAGGCTCCTGAGTAGCTGGAATTAAAGGCATGTACCACCAAGCCCGGCTAATTTTTGTATTTTTTAGTACAGATGGGGTTTCACCATGTTGGCTAGGCTGGTCTCGAACTCATGGCCTCAAATCATCCATCCACCTTGGCCTCCCAAAGTGCTGGGATTACAGGCATGAGCCACTGTGCCTGGCCTCAACTTAGTTTGTTTTTAAATTAGATTTCTGGCTTTAGGGTGGAGCCCTTTAGTGAATATGGGTGAGAAAATATGCAGACTTTCAGGCCTAAACCGTGCTTTTCAAATCTGAACACAAGTAGCTCCCTGTGGTAATGACCATGTATAAATATCATCAGCCACCCCTAACACTGCAGCTCTTGCTAAAACCACCAGTCAAAACACATGAAGGTCAAGTCCTCTCACTGTACAAAGTAATCTCGGGTTCCCCTCACAGCCAAAAAGATCCGGTAATACAATTACAAAAGAGAGAAGAGTTTTAGATCCAGGAGGTACTTGCCTGTAACTCTTGAAACTTCACAAGAAAAGGAGAAGACCCCTAAAAAGAGGATGAATAGTGCCTTTTTCTGAGGTCCTTGAGGGGTCTGAGTCATTAGGAGTTGATACAGTTTGGATGGGTGCCTAACCCAAATCTCCTGTTGAAATGTAACTGCCAGTGCTGGAGATGGAACCTGGTGGGAGGTGATTGGATCATGGGGGTGTTTCTCATGAATGGTATAGCACCATCCTTTGGGTGCTGTCCTTGTGGCAATGAGTAAGTTTTCATAAAATCTGGTCATTAAAAAGTGTGTAGCACCTCCCCTCTCTCGGTACTACTTTCACTATGTGGTGGTGTTATAAATAAAGTTTCGGTGCCGCAAAAGAAATAGCACTCGAATATAAAATTTTCTTTTTAATTCTCAGCAAGGCAAGTTACTTCTATAGAAGGGTGCGCCCTTACAGATGGAGCAATGGTGAGTGAACTCTTGGACAAGGAAGGGGAAGGGGTTCTTATCCCTGATGCATGTGGCCACTGCTGCTGTGTGGTTCTCCTATTAGACCGCACAGGCTAAACTAATTCCGATTGGCTAATTTAAAGAGAGTGACGGGGTGAGTGGTTTGGTGGGAAAAATGGTTATGACAGAGCAGGTAATCGGAATGAGTCAGGGTGAAGGAGGTAATTGGAATGAGTCAGGGTGGAGCACATAATCGGAGTGAGTGAGGGTGGAGTAGGTAATCGGAATGAATCAGGGCAGAGCAGGCGATCAGAATGAGTTAGGGTGGAGCAGGTAATCGAAAAAGGTTGTTTTATGAGGAAGTTAAGTTTAAAAGTAGAAGGCAAAAAATTGAACATACTGACATATTGATTCTTTGGAAAGAAATTCAGAACTCATATCTAACAGTGTGACTGCTCCCCCTTCACCTTCTGCCATGATTGTAAGCTTTCTGAGGCCTCCCCAGAAACAGATGTTGCTATGCTTCTTGTATAGCCTGCAGAAATGTGAGCCAATTAAACCTCTTTCTTTATAAATTATCCAGTCTTAGGCATTTCTTTATACCAATGTGAGAACAGACTAATACAGGAGTCTTCTCTAGATCCTTCTATGTGGTATTAGAGATGACAAAAAGGAAGAAGTAGGGAGGAATCAAAGTAAATGAGATAAGTTGGTGTTTTTTTGTTTTTGTTTTTGTTTTTAGAGATAAGGTCTTGCTCTGGTGTGATCATAGCTCACCGCAGCCTTGAATTCCCAGGCAAGCAATTCTCCCACCTTAGATATTGGCTTTTAATTAAGCTGATTTCTAACCAGAGAACTCTTAAAAAAAAAATTCTTTCTTTCAAATCTCTTATTATGAACTTTGGGCCAGGACAAACAGTTGATATTTCTGGCTTTTGGACTTTTTTTTTTTAACCAGATATAGCCTTCCAAGTGAAATCAATAAGTGTTCATCAAGGTTATGACTTAACCAAAGATGCATGAGGTTTCTCCAAAGAGATTGAAAGCAGTCCTCAGAAGATCAGATGCCCCAATATGGTGTGGGTCTGTCTCCTCACCCAAATCTCAGGTCAAACTGTAATCCCCAATGTTGGAGGTAGGGCTTAGTGGGAGGTGATTGGATCATGGGGGTGGAGTTCTCATGAATGATTTAGCACCATTCTCCCTTGGTATTGTATGGCGAGTAAATTCTTACAAGATCCAGTTGTTTAAAAGTGTTTTGTAAACACTTTGCTTGCTTCTGCTTGCTTGCTTGCTTGCTCCTGCTCCAGCCATGTAAGATGTGCCTGCTTCTCCTTCTGCCATGATTGTAAGTGTCCTGAGGCTCCCCAGAAGCAGAAGCTGTTAAGCTTCCTGTGCAGCCTGCAGAAGCAGAACTGTGAGCCAATCAAATCTCTTTTTCTTATAACGTACAGAGTTTCCAGTATTTTTTTTTATAGCAGTGCAAGAATGGACTAATACTGAAAATTGGTACGCAGGAATGGGGCATTGCTATAAAGATACCTGAAAATGTGGAAGCAACTTCGGAACTGCATAACAGGCAGAGGTTGGAAAAGTCTGGAGGGCTCACAAGAAGACAGGACGATCAGGAAACATTTGAAACTCCCTGGAGACTGGTTAAATGGTTGTGACCGAAATGTTGATAGTGATATGGAAAATAAAGACCAGGTTGATGAGGTCTCGGATGGAAATGAGGAACTTATTGGGAACTGGAGCAAAAGTCACTTTTGTTATGCTTTAGCAAAGAGTTTGGAGGCATTGTGCCCCTGCCCTAGGGATCTGTGGAAATTTAAACTTGAGAGTGACGATTTAGGGTACCTGGCAGAAGACATTTCTAAGCAGCAAAGTGTTTAATATGTGACCTGGATGCTTCTAAAAACCTATGCTTGTATGCATAAGCAAATAAATGACCTGAAACTGGAACTTATATTTTAAAAGGAAGTAGAGCAAAAATACTTGGGAAATTTCCATCCTGGCCATGTGGTAGAAAAGAAAAACCCATTTTCAGGGGAGGAATTCAAGCAGGCTACAGAAATTTGCATAATTAAAAGGAAGGCAAGTGCTCTTAGCCAAGACAATGGGGAAAAGTCCTGAAAAGCATTTCAGTCCCTTCCGTCACAGGTCCAGAGGCCTAGAATGGTTTCTTGGGCCAGGCCCCGGACCCTGCTGACCTCTGCAGCCTCATGACACTGCTCCTGGCATCCCAACTGCTATAGCTCCAGTCGTGGCTCAAAGGGGCCCAGGTACAGCTTGGGTCACTGCTTCAGAGGGTGCAAACTGTAAGCCTTGGTGACTCCCACGTGGTGTTAAGCCTGTGGGTGTGCAGATTGCAAAAGCTGAGGCTTGAGAGCCTGTACCTAGATTACAGAAGATGTATGGAAAAGCCTGCATGTCCAGGCAGAAGCCTGTTGCAGGGGCAGTGCCATCATGGAGAAACTCTCCTAGGGTAGTGTAGAGGGAAAATATGGGGTTGGAGTCCCCACTGGGGCACTGCCTAGGGGAACTATGAGAAGAAGGCCACCACCCTCCAGATCCTGGAATGGTAGAGCCACCTGCAGCTTGCCCCCTGTGCCTGGAAAAGTCACAGGCACTCAACGCCAGCCCTTGAGAGCAGCTGCAAGGGCTAAACGCTGCAAAGCCACAGGGGCAGAGCTGCCCAAGGCCTTGGGAGTATACCTCTTGCACCAGTGTGCCCTGGATGTAAGACATGGGGTCAAAGGAGATTACTTCAGAGCTTTAAGATTTAATTACTGGGTCAGGTGCAGTGGCTCACACCTATAATCCCAGCACTTTGGGAGGCCAAGTTGGGAAGATCATTTGAGGCCAGGAGTTTGAGACCAGTCTGGTCAAAATAGTGAGACCCCCATCTCTATTTAAAAAAAAAAAAAAGATTTAATGATGGCTTCTCTTCTGTGTTTCAGACTTTCATGGGGCCTGTAGCCCCTTTCTTTTGGCTTCTTTCTCCTTTTTGGAATAGAAGTATTTACCCTATGCTTTTTCTCCCACTATATCTTGGAAGTAACTAATTTGTTTTTGATTTTACAGGCTCACAGGTAGAAGGCATTTGCCTTGTCTCAGATGAGACTTTGGACTTTGGATTTCTGAGTTAATGCTGGAATGAGTTAAGACTTTGGGGCACTGTTGGGAAGGCATGATTGTATTTTGTAATGTGGAAGGACATGAGATTTGGAGGGGCCAAGGGTGGAATGATATGGTTTGGATATGTGTCCCCACCCAAATCTGAGGTTGAATTGTAATCACCAATGTTGAAGGTAAGGGCTGAGGGGAGGTGATTGGATCATGGGAGCAGAGTTCTCTTGAATGGTTTAGCACCATCCCCCCTTGGTACTGTATAGTAAGTGACTTATCATGAGATCTGGTTGTTTAAAAGTGTGTAGCACTGCCTCTATTCCCCCACATCTTGCTCCTGCTCCAGCCATGTAAGATGTGCCTACTTCTCCTTTGCCTTCTGCCATGATCGTAAGATTTCTGAGGCCTCCCCAGAAGCAGAAGCTGCTACATATCCTGTACAGCCTGCAGAAGCTCTTTTCTTTATAAATTACCCAGTTTCAGGTGTTTCTTCATAGCAGTGCAAGAACAGATTAATACATACCCCAAAGGCAACTCAAAGAAAGGAAAGTTTTGTAATCACCCAAATGGGCTCTTCCTTCTGCTGCATAGACAAAATCAATTCACTGAGACCATGGTATTGCAGTAAAAAAAGAGTTTAATTAAGAGAAGGCTGGCCACACAGAAGAACTAGAGTTATCCTTTTAACCAGTCTCCCTGAGAACTCATATCCTAGGGTTTTTATGGATAATTTAGTGGGCAGGGGGCTAGGGAATGGATGCTGTTGATTGGCTAGGGGTAAAATCATAGGGATGTGGAAGATGATCCTGATGCCCTGAGTCCACCTCTTAGAGGTGGGAGCCACAAGACTAGTTGAATCATGAGTCACAGGTCTGGGTAGGGTTAGTCAGTTGCCAGAATGCAAAAATCTGAAAAACAACTCAAAAGACTACTCTTAGGTTCTACTCTTATCTATAGAAGCAACTGGGGAAGCCACAAATCTTGTGACCTCTGGCTACGTGACTCCTGAGCCATAAGGGATTATAGAAACTATGACTACATTTTAGCAGAGTTCAGGCTGCTCTCATAATCTCAACCTCAAAGTCTTTCTTTAGTTTTCAGTCTCTGAACAAGGAGGGGGTTAGTTTTAGGGAGGGGCTATTATCATCCTTGTTTCCAATTTAGATTATAAATTAAATTCTTCCCATGATTAGCTTGGCCTATGCCCAGGAATGAGCGAAGACAGCCAGCTTGTGAAGCTAGAAGCAAGATGGAGTCAGCCATGTTAGACTTCTTTTACTGTCATAATCTTTGCAAAGGTGGTTTCAGTTTCACCAGCCACAAATGGAGTATAACTCACATTTCTGTCTGATCATATTCTCTTGGGTCTCAGTTTTTCATACGCAAAGCCTCATGTGCTCCCACAGGTACAAGACAGGGAACCAAAAGCTGTCCATGGAAGGGAAAAGGATCAATAATGGCAAAAGTCACACAGATATCAAAATAAAATAAACTGATCCCCTGATCAGAAATTTTAATCACCAGACAACAAAATGGAGCAGCCTCCATTGTTAATCCTGCATGGAATCCTAAGCAGTTTGAGTGTACAGGGATTCTGACTTTGTTTCTGGTCCACTTTTTTGTTCCTTAAATAAGTCAAGAGAATTTTTAAGGCTAGCAATGACACTGATATGTGGGGTTTTTTTTGTTTGATTTGATCTTCCTATCGTTCCTAAACATGTAAACTGCTGGAGCCTCTGATGGCAGCTGATCAGAGACTGGACTCTTAGGACTATGGTTCTCCACCGGTGGGAGTATAAATTAGTTCAACCATTGTGGAAGACAGCGTGGAAATTCCTTGAGGATCTAGAACCAGAAATACCATTTGACCCAGAAATCCCATTACTGGGTATATATCCAAAGGATTATAAATCTTTCTTCTATAAAGACACATGCACATGTATGTTTACTGCAGCACTGTTCACAATAACAAAGACTTGGAACCAACACAAATGCCCATCAATGATAGACTGGATAAAGAAAATGTGGCACATATACACCATGGAATACTATGCAGCCATAAAAAAGGATGAGTTCATGTCCTTTGCAGGGACATGGATGAAGCTGGAAACCATCACTCTCAGCAAACTAACACAGGAACAGAAAACCAAAAACTGCATGTTCTCTCTTATAAGCAGGAGTTGAACAATGAGAACACATGGACACAGGGAGGGGAACATCACACACAGGGGCCTGTTGGGGGATGGGGGGCAAGGGAAGGATAACATTAGGACAAATACCTAATGCATGCGGAGCTTAAAACCTAGATGACAGGTTGATAGGTGCAGCAAGCCACCACGGTACATGTATACCTATGAAACAAACCTGCACATGTATCTCAGAACTTAAAAAAAAGAAGAAGAACTAAGGTTCTCCAAACTTCACTCACCTTATGAAGGAGTACCTTTGATTACCTTTTGCATGAGTATTCTTACAAAATCTTAGGGTCCAGCTGAGACTGACTGGACTGGGAAACACCTCCCCAAACCCAGGACAGACAGGGAAAGTCTCTGCGGTCAGGATGGCGGGAACTGGGAAGACTGGGAAGAATTTCCCCAAACCTGGGTCCAATGAAGACATTCCCTCTAAGGTCTGGATGGAGGAAACCAGGTCGGAGACTGAAAAGGAACCGGGAGGAAATAAAAGGAAGGTGTAGAGAGAATGTCTCCAGTCTTCAACCTAAAAAGCAGGAGATCTTAGATCTGGGGGACCTACTTAGCTTCCTCCCAGCATGGTTGGGGAGACAGCTAAACTGTAGATCTTTGTGCATTGACTTCAGTCATGCTGGGAGGACCCAGGGTTCTCTGCAGATTCTATCCTCATCTCCCATTCTGTCAACTGAAGAAGTGGCGAGGTTCATAGGTTTGGAAATAAGAGCTTTATTTCTTATAAAAGGATGCAGCCTGTAGAGTGGCCATTCTGAAAGGCTAGGAAGCATAGCATGCAACCAAAAACCAAATACAGGCAGTTTAAGAGTAGGAAGCATAAGACAGGAATTTATGCCAAACTGGGTGGCCAAATATAAGTAATCAATAAACTATAGGAGGAGTCATGAATATTTATGACAGGAGAAACATGCCCATGTGCAATTGAGCTTCAAACCCCTTCATGGGTCCTATCTTCAAAAAATGGTTGCTTCAACATGATCCCAGGATGGAGTTTTTGGCTCTCTAATGTCAAAACGTGAAGCACAGGACACAAAAACCCTCACTGTGTATCCTCCATTGACAGGCCAGTACCACTCTACAGTTGGTGGTCTCTTATCAGGAAGGAACGCTGGTCAGCAGTGTTGAAACTGCAAAAGGGAGGGGCAGCTGTCAAGCTGTTGGTTTACATCAGTGGTGGAGTGAATCTTTCAACAGGGCTGGTTTCTTTTTAATCCTTAGGCAAGAAAGCCAAATGGCTACTAGTAAGGGAGGGGTATAATAAGACATGTCCAATCTCCCATTGTGTCATGGCTAGAAACTCAGTTTTAAGATTTCTTTGGATTCCCCTTGGCCAAGAGAGGGTCTGTTCAGTTGGTTGTGGGCGCTTAGGATTTTATTTTTCACTACTTACATAGCATTTATATTGGATTAGGTGAAAGTAATCTAGAGGTGAATTTAAAGTATATGGGAGAATGTGCTTAGATAATATGCACATCCTCCCATATACTTTAAAAATTCAATTATTATTATTATTTTTTTTTTGAGACAGAGTCTCACTCTGCCACCTGGCCTGGAGTGCAGTGATGTGATCACAGCTCACTGCAACTTATACTCCTGGGCTCAAACGATCCTCCTGCTTCAGCCTCTCAAGTAGCTAGAACTACAGGTGCACTACCACCATGCCCAGCTAATTTTTAAATTTTATTTTTCTAGAGAAGGTGTCCTGCTGTATTGTTGAGGTTGATCTCAAATTCCTGGCCTCAAGCAATCCTCCTGCCTTTGCCTCCCAAAGGCATGAGGATTTTGCCTCCCAAAATGCTTATGGGATTGTAGGCATGAGCCATAACGCCTAATCAAAAATTTTTTTAAAACCTCACTCTGTTCAGATATTTTTCCATTCTCACTCTGTATTAATTTGTTCTCACACTGCTAATAAAGGCATAGCCCAGACTGGGTAATTTATAAAGAAAGGAAGTTTAATTGACTCACAGTTCCACATAGTTGGGGAAGCCTCACAATCATGGTTGAAGGTGAATGAAGAGCAAAGTCACATCTCACCTGGTGGCAGGCAAGAAAGCTTGTGCAAGAGAACTCCCATTTATAAAACCAACAGATCTCGTGAGACTTATTCACTACCAAGAGAATAGTATGAGGGAAATCGCCCCCATGATTCAATTATCTCCACCTGGCTCTACCCTTGGCATATGGGGATTATTACAATTAAAGGCGAGATTTGGATGAGGACACAGGCAAACCATATCACACTCCAAACAGCCTCAGTCACTCCAATAACCATAAAGAACCAGATAGTATTAATTTTATAATTTCACTACTATGCTTAGTTGTGAATTTCTGCAGTTTACATAAAGCAAAAAGTATTTATCTCTATTTTTTTCTATAAGATTGAAAGCTGCCTAGAAGGGTTGCATTTATTTTATTTCCATTCTAGTTTCTCATATTCCTACTTTTAAAAGCTGTAGCTATTTTTCACTCAGTAAACATTTTAGACTGACTCATTCTGGAGTACAATTCTTGCATTTTTATTTAACAAGAAATGTAAATGACCAGCCAGATATAGTTCTCTAGTCACTAAATAAAGGAAGGAGAATGATCATCTAAGAGGCGTATTTCCAAATAAGAGCATGAAGTTTAATGCTGGATTTGGAATCTCTTTGCAAATTTGAACTATAACCCTGACTCTTTCAAAAACCCAAAGTCAGTTAACTTCTGAGTCTGAGTTCCTATTTTATTTTATACAAAACGAGCTGCTCTGTGGATTCTTTTAAACATATAAAACCATCTTAAACTACTCTGGGTAAGAAGGTGGGAGCATGACAAATAAGAAGCTCTCCTAAAAGGGAGAAATCTCATTAACAGTAAATACGTAAAATAAATTTCTAAAGATATGTCCCATCTCTGCATAAGATCTTACTTAAAATGTTACAGAAAGTGCAAAATCCGTATTCATGGGCTTCAAAGGTCTCCAATGATCTTAAGGTCATTTACCCTAGCTCCTTAATGTGACACATAAGGGAATTTAAACTTCAACAAGTTTTGCTCCCTTTTCATGATGTGGTCAAATGACATTTGGGATAGTTCATATTTAGTTCCCAAATGAGTTTATAGGTAGGCTAGGAAACATCTCTCTTTCGAGCCTACGCTGGGGAAGTGTTATTGGTAAAACTGAGTTATATGTAGTGAGTTCTTTCAACAATGAGAACCTTGTACAGAAAATGAGACAGGCTTAAACTCAAATCTGCCTTGTAGGAAACTCCACTGAGCTTCATAGCAATAAGAGGAGAAAGATTTTCACCAGGCTGCCATTGTGTACACATGAAAAGAAAACTATGTACAAAGCTAATTGGACCTGAGTATGAAATGCAGAGAAATGACATATTTGCAGAGAATGATGTCCAGTTTTGGAAATGAAATCTCATCAGTAGATAATAGTAAATGTCCCTTGAATGGAGGTGTTTGGATTTGACTTCGAATGGTGTGTTACCTTGATTAATGCATGTTAAGAAGCAAACAGCCTGGGTGTGGGGACTCCTGCCTATAATTCCAAAACTCTGGGAGGCTGAGATGGAAGGTTTGCTTGTTCCCAGGAGTTTGAGACCAGCCTGGGCAACAGAAGGAGATCTCGTGTCCACAAAAAAATTTAAAAATTAGCCAGGTTTGGTGGTGCGCGTCCGCAGTCCCAGCTACTAGGGAGGCTTAGGTGGGAGGATTGCTTGAGCCTGGGAGGTGAAAGGTTGCAGTGAGCTGTAATAGTGCCACTGAACTCCAGCCTGGGTGACAGACCAGACGGACCCTGTCTTGTCTCAAAAACAAAGAAACAAATTGTGGGAAGAAAACATAAGCCAATCTTGTTTTGTTTTTGAGACAGAGTCTCAAAATCCCATCTGGTCACCCAGGCTGGAGTGCAGTGGCACGATCTCGGCTCGCTGCCACCTCTGTCTCCTGGGTTCAAGCAATTCTCCTGCCTCAACCTTCTGAGTAGCTGGGGCTACAGGTGCAGACCACCCCACCCAACTTATATTTGTATTTTTTAGTAGATACGGGGTTTCATCATGTTGGCCAGGCAGGTCTCGAATTCCTGACCTCAGGTAATCTGCATGGCTAGGCCTTCCAAAGTGCTGGGATTATAAGCGTGAGCCTCTGCATACGGCCCAGTCTTGGTTTTATTATTGATTATCTACATAATTTCATTGATCTGTCTTCCTGCTCCCCTTTTTTTCCTCCAAATACCTTTTAGAATTGAGAGTATAATATAAACTTAAGGTAATAACTAATAAAAATGGTTGCTAAGTATATAAATATTTAAATTGACAGGCAATGAAGAAACAATTTTAGAATAATGAGAAATAAGGCAAATACTTTGCCTTAATATAATTTTTACTACTTATTTTACTGACCCATATTAACATTATAATAAATTTCATTCCTTCAGCACATGTTAACTTACGTTGCAGGGAGATAGTCCAGAAACAAAATGGTAGAGTGATGACATCACAAGGTTAAAATGGTTACAGAATGTTCATAGGCCAGGTATGGTGGCTCATGCCTGTAATCCCAGCACTTTGGGAGGTCGAGGCGGGCAGATCACTTGAGATCAGGAGTTCGAGACCAGCCTGGCCAACATGGTGAAACACTGTCTCTACCAAAAAAATACAAAAATTAGCTGCGTGTGGTTGCACACGCCTGTAGTCCCTGCTACTCTGGGAGGCTGAGGTGTGGGTACTGCTTGAACCTGGGAGCAGAGATTGCAGTGAGCCTGGGTGACAGAGTGAATACTGTCTCAAAAGAAAAAAAAAAAGGAAGTTCAGCGTAAATTTATGCAGAGAAATGATGGAGCGTTAGCTATCAGTGCCAGTTGCTAGTATTTCAGTTCTTTACTAGGAAACTGATCCACTCTTTTGCAACACAGCTGAACAGGTTAAAGAAGATTCTAAATTAATACTTAGCTACAGCTTTCATAGGATAGAATATGTGGACTATAAAAGCACAGGTCTTGCTTGAAAGCTTCCTGGTGGTTCAGAGTTCTTAGTAAATATGTCTTGAGTCTCCCTACCAGAAAAGGTTGTTTCCAGGAAGGCAAGTCTGAGAGCCAATGCAGTGAAATGCCTGCTTTGTTCAAGATGATTTCCGGAGGTCGAGATATTGGGTGGGTGTGAATATATTTACACAGCAGTCCATTCCAGGGGATGACTCAGAGCTCAGAAGGTTGGTCCTTCAGCCACCCACAGCTGTTTTCCTGGCAACTAAATATTTTAATTCTGATGCTATGATTAGTTGAGTATCTGATACAACACCTGGAAGCCATACTGCTTCCTAACTGCCCACTAGCCATGGAGCTGGTGGTGGGGAAGAGATGGAGGAGTCAAGAATCTCAGCTGCTCACTCTTCCACAGGACAGACAACAGCATACAGGATGCAAAGGAGAAACCTGAATGCTGGAGGCAGGGACGTTCTTTTTTTTTTTCTTAATATGTTGATTAAGTATTTGCCATGATGAAAAGCAGAAGATGTTGAAGTTGAGTTCTACCATGGGAAACTTCAAGCCAAATTCAGCTAACAAAATACAAGATTTTGGCAACATTGCTAAGCATACAATAAATAGTATATTTAATCAATACGAGTTGGCTTATTACTGCCTTTCTGTTTCATTTTCCTGCCTTTCATCAATTTGTTATTCATTTTGGGGGAGAGAATCTCTAAGGAAAACTTATTGCTATATTGCTTAAAAATAACTTATTACTATATTGCTTAAAAGCTAACTGAACAATCATTTCAGGTATTTTTGGGGAAAAATGAGGAAAGAAAGCCAGAATTATCCAGTTTTTGAGAATCAAAAAGAAATTAATTTGTATTTAATTGCCTCCTTCCTCTTTTTACTCTTGCTGTAGTTCTGGGAAGGGAGAGTCAACAGGATCTAATTGTAAATGAGATTTGATTTGCTGGTTAATGATTATCCATGAGAAAGGAGGGTTTGCCAGGTTTATTCATATCCAAGGTGTTTCTGGACAAGAAGCAGTCATAGCCAAAGCCAAGGAGCCTGATGATTAGGGGAAATTCCTCTTCTTTAATTGGATGTAAGGCATAATTATATACGATGTACGAAAAGCATTTGAAAAATGAATTGCTCTGTGTAGCTGTCCCTTTATTTATTTCCTTTGCAGGAAACTTCATTGTTTTTAAACAGAGTGAAAAGAAAAGCCAATGTGGAGAAAACTGTCTTTGGTTAAACTAGAAATGTGGAATTCTGAAATGTTCATGCCTGGCCTTCTTATTTAAAAAAATGGTTATCCTCCTCCTAGTGACTGATTGTAATAGTAATTTTTCATAAGACATCTTTAGGGTTAAAAACCCCCTTCCAGTATTTGAAGCTGAAAGGTAGAGATTTCTAAGTTCTTTTTATTTTCTTCTTCTTTAGAATTTTAAAAGTCAAGCTCATTTTCTAAAGCTTTTTTCTCCAAAGTTCTAAAACTTTAAATGTGTTTTTGTAGGTTTCTTACAAAACCCAGGAATGACCTGAGGTTACAAATGGTTTGAGGTTTATTGCTAATTAGACCTTAAATACAGATTTTAGCCTATGTGTGTTTTTTTCCTTCTAACATAGAAGGAAAAAACTTACATTTCTGAATCATATTTTGCTTTCTGGCATAATAACCAAATGAATAGACATTTCAGTATTTAAAAATGATTTTGTGGGTAGCTAGAAATAGTTGTATTGGGGACCAAATTAGGTATGTAATAGGATGAAACGGAATGTCTATGGATACCTATGTTTTTTAATTGATCTCAAACTACTTATAAGTTAGCTTTTATCTGAGAATGAACATAATCTAATTTATGGCTTTCTCATATCCTTTATGAAGGATATCCTTCTCTCTTAAATATTATAATCAATTTGCTCCTCAAAAGTCAGGAAGGTGATGCTGGAGTTAAAACTACTCATTTGTGCAGTAGTCAGACCTCATTGTTTAGTCACCACAGATTTCCAAATTATCACTCTCTACTTACCATTGTATTAGTGTTTTTATCATGGCATGGGTAATTGACTAGAAATGTACAATGTGAATACAAATTTAAGGTCACTATTAAAGATAAACTATTCCCCCTCGTCCTTGGCAAAACTATGCATAATATAATTGAGGCTTTATTTAATTTTAAAATTCATTTATTTACTACATGAAAAAGAATGAAGTTGGACCTTTACCTTATACCATATGCAAAAATTAACTCAAAATTGATCAAATACCTAAATTAAGACCTAAAACTATGAAATTCTTAACCTGAAACTGGAGAAAGTTGGTCACAGTGGTGTGTACATGTAATCCCAGCTATTTGAGAGGCTGAGGCAGAAGGATCACTGGTACCTAGGAGTTTGAGCCTGGGCAACATAGAGAGACTCCATTTCAATTAAAACAAAACATAAAAACAAAAAACAGAGGAAAAGCCTCAGAACATTTGATTTAATAATAATTTCTTGAATGACACCAAAAGCACAGGCAACAAAAGCAAATAGATAAATTAGACTTCATCAAAATTAAAAGCTATTGTCGATCAAAAGGACATTATGAAGACAGTGAAAAGGTAACCCACAGAATAGGAGAGAGTATTTGTAAACTATATCTGATAGGGGGTTAGTATGCAGAGTATATAAAGACCTCCTATGATATAACAATAACAAAAACCCAAATAATTCAGTTTTAAAATGGGCAAAAGACTGGGTGCGGTGGCTCACATCTGTAATCCCAGCATGTTGGGAGGCCAAGGCAGGAGGATCACTTGAACCCAGGAGTTCGAGACCAGCCTGGGCAAGATGGCAAGACTCTGTCTTGAAAAACTAAATAACTAAATAAATAAAATAAAATAAAATAAATATGGGCAAAAGACTTGAATTGATATTTCTACAAAGAAGACACACAAATTAGCCAATAAACAACTTAAATCATCATCTGTTTGCTCATCATTAATAATCAGGAAATGCAAATTGAAACCACTATGAGCTACCAGTTTATGCCCATTAAGATGACTATAATAAAACAAACAAGCAAATAACAACAACAACAACAACAAACCCCCCAAAGTAGCAAGTCTTGGCAGGGAGAGAGGGAATTCTTGTGTATTGCTTATGAAAATGTAAAATGATGAGGTCACTGCGGAAAACAGTATGTGGTTCCTTAAAAAAAAAAAGTAAACATAGAATTACCATATGATCCAGCAATTCCATTTCTGGGTATATATCCCCAAAAAGTTGATAGCAAAGAGAGACTTGAACAGACACTTGTACACCAATGTTCATAGTAGCATGATTTACAATAGCCAAAAGGTGGAAACAACCCAAATGTCCATCAATGAATAAATGGGTAAATAAAATGTAGTCTATACATACAATGAACTAGTATTCAGCTTTAAAAAGGGATAAAATTCTAATAGATGTTACAACATGGGTGAACCGTGAAGATATCATGCTATGTGAAATAAGCCAGATACAAGAGGAAACGTATGATTCCATTTATATGAGGTACTTAGAATAGTCAAATTTGTAGGGAAGGAAAGTAGAATGGTGGTCATCAGGGGCTGAGACAGGGAGAATGGGGGGTTTCTGCTTAATGGGTGTAGAGTTTCACTTTAGGGTCATGAACGACTTCTGGGGATGCATAGTGGTGATGGTTGCACAACAGTGTGAATGTACTTAATGCCACCAAACACTTAAACATGGTCGAAATGGTAAATTTTATGAATATTTTACTGCAATAAAAATGCATTTTATATATTATTAATTTGGATTTTACTAAAAGCAGACACTGTGAGACAAGAATTTGAGAGTAATTCGTTTATTTGGTATTGAAATCGGCCTTGCAAAGATTATGACAGTGAGAGAAATCTAACATGGCTGACTCCATCTTGCTTCTGACTTCACAGGCTGGCTGTCTTTGCTCATTCTGGGCATAGGCCAAGCTAACCATGGGAGGAATTTAGTCTATAGTTTAACTTGAAAGCGAAGATGATAGTAGCCCTTCCCTAGAACTAACCACTCCTTGCTCAGGGGTGGAAAACTAACAAAAGGCCACGAGACTAAGATGATAGAAGACCCTGAACTCTGCTAATATGTGGGCATAGCTTCCATAATCATTTACTGCTCAGGAGTCATGTAGCAAAAGGTCACAAGATTTGTGACTTTCCCAATTGCTCCCAAAGATAACATGACTATTGTAGAACCTAAGAGTGGTCTTTTGAGAGATTTTTCAGGTTTTTGCTCTCTGGCAACTGACTGACCCTACCTAGACCTGTGACTCATGACTTACTTGGTCCTGTGACCCCCACCTCTCTGAGGCCAACTTAAGGCATGAGGACCATCTCCCATACCCCTATGATTTCATTTCCAACCAGTCAGCAGTATCAATTCCCTAGCCCCCTGCCCACCAAATTATCCATTAAAACCCTAGGGTCTGAGTTCTAAGGGAGATTGATTTGAGTGATAGCTCCAGTTCTTCTGCCTGGCCAGCGTTTTGTTAATTAAACTCTTTCTTTACTGCAATACCATGGTCCCAGTGAATTGATTTTGTCTGTGCAGCTGGCAGGAAGAACCTGTTGGGTGATTACAGTATCTCAAGAAATATTGCTGGTGAGTGGGCAAGAGAGGCAAGGAATCGAAGACTAATAAGTGGTCTGTGTTACCAAGCCAGTTACTGTAATGGACAATTGGAACTTAATCCAGCTGGCAGCTCTGGAGATCCAGAATAACACAAACCTCAGAGCTATTTCCCCAGCGGGTGAATGAGCTGAAGTCTTGCCTTACGAGTTCCCATCAGTCATTTTTTATGGAATGCTTCCCAGATATCTGTTCATTTCCCTAAGCCTGGTGCAGCAAAGCACACTCCAGTGGTCAGAGAAAGTCTTTGGTCAAAGGGACCCTGATGCTGGCAGGTGGACATCATAAAGGCTAAGACATTGGCAGCATCTACCTGTATTTATTTATTTATTACAGACACGATCTTTCTCTGTCACCTCTGCTGGTGTGCAGTGACATGATCACAGCTTACTGCAGCCTTGACTTCCTGGGTTCAAGCAATCCTCCTGCCTCAGCCTTCCAAGTAGCTGGGACAACAGACATGTGCCACCATGCCTGGTTAATTTTTTATTTTATTTTATTTCTTTATTTTTTGTGGAGACGAGATCTTGTTGTGTTGCCCAGGCTTTGATGATATATTTAATTTAGACTTTTTTTTTCTCTCTACTAATTCAAACTAGATCAGCATTAATTAATTTAAATTGGAAAATGTTTCTTGACTATGCAGATCTTGAATGGCATACTATAGGACATATGGAATGTGCAGTATATATTAGACGTCACGCCATCCCCTTCCTGTGACTGCTCGCATCTCTAGCCTGTAGCATGGTCAGCTTTGGACCAAGTCTTCACTTTGCAATGGACTCTTCATCCCCTGCTCTAGTAAGAAAGAGCACACAATGGCCTTTCTTTTACAGGAAGAAAAACTTGGGTGGAAAATCTGGGTTTTCTTCTGAATGTCATTAAATCTCATTTAATTCATTTTGTATCCTCAAACATTCCACATGTATCAACAGCTCTTCCCGTAAATATTAAATAAAAGGAGGTAAGAAAAAAATGGGAGGCAATGGCATTGAGAAATCTCTTGGAGGCAAGCCGAGAGAACAAGCCTCCTGACTGAGAGTTTCTGAGGGCTGGCAGAGCCAGGAAGAACAAAGCGAAACTGTGGTTGTCGAGCAGTGAGAATGATTAAGGCTTTTATTTACATTCCAATGAATTTCAGGGACAGCTCTCATTGTGCCACTATTTATTGTGGAGTTGTTTGAAACTTTTCAACTTTCTCTTTGGTATTTTTACCCACTTCCTGATTCTTGTTGTGATTAACAGTAAAAGCAAACTTAACCAAACAAAAAGCTTTTAGGAAACCATAAACTGGTTATATGGTTTCAAGGTGGTCTTGGGGTCACATAAATTCTTCTGATGCCTGGGGCGCAGGAGAAGATGAAAATCTTTATGGAAACACCCCTGAAAATGGAAGCCGATGGTCCCACCTCAATAACAAGGGAATAAGGAGTTTACCACACCTTTTATCCTTGACACCCATTGGGCTACAAGTTGCCAGTCTGGCTTACAGCTGAAGAAATTTCCACCACCTAAAGAGTGGGAATTCAAGAAGATGGTCTCTTGGCATACTAAGTTGAAATCAAAACCTTCTCCATGGAAACGTTTTGAAACGTTATGTTTAGGTTCTAAGTTGCTGACAGTAAAGTTGCAGTTTAAAGAGGTTTTATGGTCTGAAGATGGTAAATGGTAAATGCCATACCATTTCTCACTTTTGAGACCTAACCCATTTTTATGTCAAGAAATTCCTTATATGTAAGATTTAGTGAGTGCAAAAAATGTCAACAACCATTGTGGAGATTTTTCATTCTGTCTGCCTGCCTGGCTTGTATTCTTAGATGCACATGTACATTTAAACATGTGTAAACGTATACATGCCCTTCCTGAGGTAAGAATACTTGACTGAAAACTGTGGTATATAGGAATAAGCTATTCAAACTTAATTGTGTACTTATTCCTATACAATCCTTTTCTCACAGCTCAGGACTGTCTTGGGTTGGTGTTGCCATCTAGTGGCCAATATGGGAAACTGGCAAATGCATGACTTCTTCCCTCCTTTTCCTTCTTTCTTTCTTCCTCTCTCATTAGCGTGAAGAACTTGGTATACACCAGACTTTCTGATGCTCATCATGAACAGCTTAGCAAAAGCCTCTAAAGATAATGTCATTCTTACACAGATGGATAGACACAACACACACACAGATACACACACACACACACACACACACACGGACACATACAGCCTCTCTTGCAAGCCCCTTTCATTTACAACCTTCCCTCCCAACTGTTGCTAATTGTATCTGTCTGGGTCTCCCACAAGGCAATTTTGTCATCTCTATTCTCTCTCCTTCTTCTTGTTCTTAATTTGTGAACCCCTTCACTCAAATTAATAAAAGCTGTATTTTTATTTTTATTTTTTTTGTGTCTTTGTCACCCAGGCTGGAGTGCAGTGGCATGATCTCAGCTCACAGCAACCTCCACCTTCTGGGTTCAGGTGATTCTCCTGCCTCAGCCTCCTGAGTAGCTGAGATTAGAGGCATGCACCACCATGCCCGGCTAATTTTTGTATTTTTAGTAGAGACACAGTTTCACCATGTTGGCCAGGCTGGTCTTGAACTCCCGACCTCAGGTGATCCGCCTGCCTTGGCCTCCCAAAGTGCTGGTATTACAGGCATGAGCCACGACACCTGGCCAAAAGCCATATGTTTTCAGAAGTAATCGGACACACTGAAACTAGTGTTAAAAACTTTAAAACTTTTGTGGAGCCCCAGAAGTGTCCTTTTAGAATCTTTAAAAGGTTTAAAGGGAGTTCCTTCTTACCTCTCAATTAGATAGACCTGCTTTTAGTTGATTGTCAGTATTTAAGGCAAAATTATAAAATCACTTAATATATGTGTACTTGCTTACATTTGCCAAAGTAAAACTGGTAGAACAAGTCAAAAACTGATAAAAATGATTTTCTGTGGGGATGGAAGAGAACGGGGTCTAGGACAGGAATAGAAGAGAGACTTCTCTGTTTATAGTTTGTTTATAAAAGTAGCTCTTTGGTGAATAATTCACCCATTTAAAGTTTACAATTCAGTGCTTTTTATTTTCATTTATTTACTTTTTAGAGACAGGATGTTGCCCAGTGGAGTGCGGTGATGTGATCATAGCTCACTGCAGCCTCGAGCTTCTGGGCTCATGTGATCCTCCTGCCACAGCCTCCAGAGCAGCTGGTACTACAAGCGTGCACCACCACGCCAGGCTAATTTTGTTTTTTGTTTTTTTTTTTTGTAGAGATGAGGGCTCACTATGTTGCCCAGGCTTAGCCTCAAGCTTAGCTTGAACTCTTAGTCTCAAGCAATCCTCTTGCCTTGGCTTTTTAAAGCATTGGGATTACAGGTGTGAGCCACCATGCGTGGCCAATTCAGTGACTTTTTAGTAGACTTATAAAGTTATATGACCATCACTACAATCTAATTTTAGAACATTTTCATGAGCCCAAAAAGAAACTTTGCCCTCACTTACAGTCACTTCCCATTCCCACCCCATGCCTCAAACTCCTGGGCTCAAGTGATCCTCCCACCTCAGCCTCCTGAGCATCTGGGACTGCAAGTGTGTGTCACCACACCTGGCAAACTTTTATAAAATAATGGCTTTCGCAGAGACAGAACCTTGCCATATTGCCCAGGCTGGTCTTGAACTCCTGGCCTCAATCAGTTCTCCCACCTTCGTCTCCCAAAGTGCAGGGATTACAGGCATAAGTCACTGTGCCTGGCTAATAATAATGTTTTAGTATCGGCTTATTAATTGTAAGAAATGTACCATACTAATGTAAGGTGTCAATAACAGAGGAAATTAGTAAATGAGATATATAGAAACTCTCTGTCCTATCTTCACAAGTTTTCTATAACTCAAAAATTATTCTGAAATCAAAAGTTATTTTTAAAAGCCTATCTTTCCTCTATTGAATTGCGTTTTTACTTTTGTCAGAAATTAACCAGGCATATTTATTTAGGTCTTTTTCTGGCCCATTGATACATGTGTCTCTATCTCTGCCATTACCACACAAGTTTGATTACTGTTTCTATATAATGTCTTGAAACTGGGTAGACTGATTATTTCCCACTTTATTCTCCTTTTTCAAAATTGTTCTAGTCTAATTTCTTTGCCTTTCCATACATTTTAAAACAGTTTCTCTATATTAAAAAAATCTGGTTAGGTTATTGATAGGATATGCTATTTGTATATCAATTTTCTACCTTTTTATCAAGTAGGGAGAAGCGACGTCTCTACTATGTTGAGGCTTTCAATACATGGACATGATATGTCTCTCCATTTATTTAGATAATCTTTGATTTCTTTCATTAGCATTTTGCAGTTTTCAGCATACAAGTCTTATCTTGTCTGTTAGATTTCTACCTAAGCATTTTATTTTGGAAGAGCAATTGTCAATGGTACTGTATTTTAAAAACGGTATCCACGTGTATAATTGATTTTTGTACCTTTATTTTGTATCCTATGATGTTGCTGAACTCACATATTAATTTAAGGAGGACTTTTTGTGTGTATAGATTCCTTGGGATTTTTCTACATAGCCCATCATGTCATCTGCAAATGCGAGCTGTTTTATTTCTTCCTTTCTAATCTGTATGCCTTTTATTACCTTTGGCTAGAGCTATATCAAATAAGTGAGGTGAGAACAGACATTCTTGCCTTGTTCCCTGTCACAGGCAGAAAGCATTCAGTCATTCACATTAAGTATAATGTTAAGTGTAGTTTTTTTTTTTTCTTTTTCTTTTTCTTTTTTTTTTGACACAGAGTTTCACTCTTGTTGCCCAGGTTGGAGTGCAGTGGCAAGATCTTGGCTCACTGCGGTCCCCACTTCCCGGATTCAAGCAATTCTCCTGCCTCAGCCTCCAGAGTAACCGGGAGTACAGGTGCCTGCCACCACATCTGGCTAATTTTTGTTGTGTTTTTCGTAGAGATGGGGTTTTACCATGTTGGCCAGGCTGGTCTTGAACTCCTGGCCTCAGAGAGTGATCCTCCTGCCTCGGCTTCCCAAAGTACTGGGATTAGAAGCATGAGCCACTGTGCCCGACCAAGTGTAGTTTTTGTAGATGCTCTTTATCAAGTTGAAAAGGTTTCCCTCTACTCTTATTTTTCTGAGGGTGTTAAATGATTGTGAAGTGTGTTTTCTGAATCAATTGATATGATCATGCTATTTTTCTTGCTTAACCTGTTAATATGATATTATATTAATGGATTTTCCAACGTGGAACCAGCCTTACATCCCTTGAGTAAACTCCAATTGGTCATGATGTATAATTCTTTTTACGCATTGCTATGTTCTAGTTGCTAATGTTTTCATAAAGAGTTTTGTGTCTGTATTAATAAGGTAATTGATTTGTAGTGTTCTGTTTAATACTGTTTTTGTCTTCTTTTGCTATCAGGTAATACTAGTTTTATGAAATAAATTGGGAAGTGTTTCCTCTTTTAGTTTTAAATGAGATTGTATAGAATTCATGTCAAATCTTTAAACGTTTGGTAGAATTTTTCAGTGAATGTAGAGTTTTTTGGGGGGAGATAATTAAAATTTAATTTTCTTAATAGTTACAGGGCTGTTTAAGTTCTCTATTTTATATTGGGGTAGTTAGGGTAGTTTGTGTTATTCAATGGTCCATTTCATCTAAATTGTCAAATTTATATGGGTAGAGTTGTCTGTAGTATTTCCTGGTTATTCTTTTGATGTCTGAAGGGTCTGTATTCACATCCTTGTTTCATTCCTGATGTTGGTAATTTGTATCCTTTCTCTCTGTTTCTTTGCTGGTCTCGCTAGAGGATTGTCAATTTTATTGATCTCCTCAAAGAACCAGCTCTTTGTTTCATTGATTTTCTGTATTTTTTTGTTTTGTTTTTAATTGCACAGATTTCTGTTCTTATCTTTATTATCTCCTTTCTGCTTGCTTTGGGTTTATTTATTTATTTATTTTAATTTTTATTTTTTTGAGACGAAGTCTTGATCTGTCGCCCAGGCTGGAGTGCAGTGGCATGATCTCAGCTCACTGTAACCTCTGCCTCATGGGTTCAAGTGATTCTCTTGCCTCAGCCTCCCGAGTAGCTGGGATTACAGGTGCATGCCACAACACCCCGACTAGCCCAACTAGCTTTTGTATTTTTAGTAGAGACGGAGTTTCACCCTGTTGGCCGGGCTGGTCTCAAACTCCTGACTTCAAGGGATCCGCCTGCCTTGGCCTCCCAAAATTCTGGGATTACAGGTGTGAGCCACCGCACCCAGTCGTTGCTTTGGGTTTATTTTGTTTTTTTATTTTTCCCTAGGTCTTTTGAATTTGGGGGAAAATTTTTAATATATTAATTTTGGGCCATTAAGGGCTTAAATAATGTTGAATTATAATTAGCTGCACAAGTAAATCTGTGGATTTCTTTCTTTCTGCCTCACTTAAAATCAGTCTGGTAAGGAATGTGTCTTTCTCTAACCATTCCTCATTTTGCAGGTTCTCATTCCCAGAGTTGTCTGCCTTATTTTTCTAGGTCTTGAGGAGGTAGCTTAGAGATTTTTCTGTTTCCTAATGTATGTTTTGAGATTTTCCTCTTTGCTGATGTATGGATTTAGTTTATAAATTTCCCTCTCAGCATTGCTTTAATTGTATTTTACACATTTTGATATATTGTATTTTCATTTTTATTCGGTTGAATTAAAAAAAATTCTCTTGAGAATTCCTCTTTCATGCAAGTATTATTTAGAAGTGTGTTGTATAGCATTTAGATGTTTGGAGATCTTTCTGTTATTATTCTGTTATTGATTTCTAGTTTGATTCTATTGTGGAGAACACACTCTATATTTAAATTATTTTACTTTGCCAAATAGTATTGCACTGTAAGACTATACCACATTATGTTTATCCATTCATCAGTTGATGAATGTTTGCGTGTCATATGGTAGTGAATTTGGAATCATGTAAATGTTTTACAAATTCAAAAAGAAAAAGAAAAAAGTAATCTCTAAAATTTAAAACATTTTAGAAATTCCTAAATTTCTAAGTTCCTAAATTTGTTGTGGCGAGGGTTGCACAACTCTATATTAAAAAACATTAAATTGTGTAAGTTGTATACTATATGAATTCATTATCAACAAAGCTGCTATTTAAAAAGTGGAGCTGGATGTGGGAAATTATACCTGCAATCCTAGAACTTTGGGAGGCCAAGGTGAAAGGATTGCTTGAGGCCAGTTTGAAGTTTGAAACTAGACCGGGCAACACAACAATACCTTGTCTCTACAAAAAAAAAAAAAAAAATTACCTGAGTGTGGCCATGCTTGCCTGTATCTCCAGCTACTCCGGAGGCAGGAGTGGGAGGATCACTTGAGCCCAGCAGTTCAAGGCTGCTGTGAGCTACATTTTTGTTTATGTTAAAAATTGTTTACAAAATTACCTTGGGCCAATGTATAATATCTGGATTCCTGCTAAAATTCAAAGAGTTCAAAACTTTGAGAAATTTTAAAGCAGGATGTGTTATTCTATTTTGGGGACTCTGTTATCTGCCATTAATCCACATGTCTATTTTTACCAAGATGTCAAATCTTAGGGATTTGTTATACGCTCAGAACTACAGTGCTAGTAGAAAGTTAGCTTTTTAAAACATGCAGCTTGTGGAAGATGCATGACTAAGGAAATCACTAAATCTCTTAAGATAACAATTTTTGGATGATTCTACATCCCCGAGAATCTCTTATCTGATTTAAGTTCCTCAGTAAATCAAAATATTTGTTCTAAGGTTGACGACAAACTTGGAGGGTTTCAACAGATGAGATCTTAAATAGCTCTGGGACACTCCAGATTATGTGAAACAAAACAAAACAACATAAAAAATAACTACAATGTCTCCAGGGTTTTATAAAATTATAAAAAGAGCTTTTATTTGCTTAGTTATATATTTGACTAACCCTATTTACAGAAATACTTCTGAAAGCAGCATTTATGACCGGCTGAGACATCACACAAATATGACTCAAGTATTACGCCAAAAGCTCTTGATTTCAGTTTGTTATCAGGAATTTAAGTGCTTTTTAAAAATTTTTTCTTGGCAGCTATCGCTCTTGCTGATACCATCATGGCTGCCATCTGCTACACCTGCTCCTCCCTCTTGATGAAGTTCTGTGTGTGTATGATTTGACGACATGGTGAAAGCAAAGCATTGCGCTGGGTTCCCTTAATAACAGCTTAGTAACAAACACAAGGCATCTGTATTCCAGACGGATTTTCATGGACCTCCTGTCTGTTATGCTCAATGTAATCTATAAAAATATTCTTGAGGAAGCTTAGGAACATGTCTTAGGCACCCACATGTTTAATAATTAACTCTCTTCCTCTTCTCTACACCCATATGACAAAGCAAAATTTGTAAATCATTTCAACTGAGTAATTGAGAATGTATGTAAGACATTCTTAAGTGACTTAGGGCTGGATCTGTTTCTCCACAGAGCTTCTAGGTAGGATCACCATAGAAAGTGCCTTATTAGATTCTATCCTTGTCTGTTTTTTCCTGCTGTAACCGAATACCACAGACTGGGCAATTTATAATGAACAAAAATTCAGTGGCTCACAGTTCTGGAGGCTATGAAGTCCAAGACTGAGGGGCCAGAATTTGGCAAGGGTCTTCTTGCTATGTCATTCCATGGCAGAGGGCAAAGAGATGGCAAGAGATAGGGAAAGGGGTCAAACTCATCATTTCATAAGGAATCCACTACTGTGATACCAAACCCACTCTCATGAGAATGGCTTTAAAAAATTCATGAGGGTAGAGCCTCATGACCTAATCACCTCTTAAAGATCTCCCCTCTCAACATCTCCACACTAGGGATCAAGTTACCAGCAGGTGAACTTTGGGGGTCACATTCGAGCCATAGTCAATCCCTATGACCTAGAGTGTATATGATCCTTAGGAATGGAGACTGAGCAGGTGATATTAATTAGTAAGCAAAGTATTTGAATGTCTCTTAAAGATTGGCATTTCTTAATATTTTCCTGCCACTTTCTTTCCCTCAGGACATTCATTTTAATAGTTTCAGTATCTATCTATATGTTGATGACTGTCAATTATATAATTTCAATGCAAAACTCTTTCATGAGATGCACATTTACATAATCAAATAACTCTTTGTCTTAGTTTGGGTTACTATAACAAAAATGTCATAGAGTAGATGGCTTAAACAATTTAAATTTGTTTCTCACAGTTCTGGGTACTGGGAAGTCCAAGATCACTGTGACAGTCTATTCGGTGCTGTTAGGACCTGTCTCCTGGCTTGCAGATGATCACCTTCCTGTTGTATCATCACATGGTGGGGACAGAGATCATCTGTCTTGTCTCTCTCTCTCTCTCTTTTTCTTTTCTTTTTTTTTTTTTTTCTGAGACAGGGTCTTGCTCTGTTGCCCAGGTTGGAGTGCAGTGGTGTAATCATGGCTCACTGCAGCCTTGCTGTCAGGCTCAGATGATCCTCCTGCTTCAGCTTCCTAAGTAGCTGGGACATGACCATGCGCCACCACACCTGGCTAATTTTTTGAAATTGTTATTTGTAGAGATGAGGTCTCCCTATATTGCCAGGCTGATCACAAACTCCTGGCATTAAATGATCATCACATCTTAGCCTCCCAAAGTGCTGGGATTACAATGTGAGCCATCATGGCTGGCATCTGTGTTTCTTCTTATAGGGACACCAGTCTCATTAATGAGGGCTCTCCCTTCATGACCTAATTATCTTTGAAAGGCCTCACCTTCAAATAGCATCATATTGGGAATTAGGCTTCAACATGTGAATTTTGAGGAATACAAACATTCAGACCATAGCATTGTTAGGCAGCTCATCTTGGATATCATGTAGCAACTCTGCAGAATTTATCATTGCTTTCCTTCCTTCCCAAAGTGCTACTGCTTTAGAAGGTGTTTCTTATCCTACTAGATGACACAACCATCCACTTAATTTCTTAAAGCAGCTATCAGAATTTACGTCTTCTTTCCTGCATCATTTCCCCACCATATATATCCATTCACTTTCTTCCTTAATATATCCAGAATTCATCTAATTCTCTTCATGTCTGCCGCCAGTGCCACTCTGAAAGTCTTCTTAGACTTCTCCTGGCCTCTGGTCCTGCTCCTTTCTACTTTTCTAGCTGCCGTCAGAAAGGTCTTTCTAAAACACAAATTGCATCCCCAGCTTGGCCTCTCCCACGGGTCCTTTATTGCCTTCTAAATAAACATCCATTCTGAGACCTGAAATTCTCACTGCCCTTTATGCCGTCTGGCCCTCTGCCCAGTTTCACCCACCTGTCTCTTAGCTTTAAGGTTTGAATCTACTACTTCCTTTGGGAAACATTTCCTGAATTCCTCGGACCAGGTCAGCTACTCTTCTCTTCCCACAGCTTGTCGTACTTATCCTTTATAGCACTCATACTGTTTTGTGTTTACTTGTCTGTCTTCTTTATTAGACAAGTTCCTTGATATAGGGAACTTGGTCTAGTTCAGCATTGCAATACAACTACCCAATAGGTGTTCTGTAAATATTTATTAAATGAGTGAATAAATGGATCCACCTCGACACATCACTAGCACGATAACTGGTATGTGTTTGTACCCTATAGCCACATAATAAAACCTGAAATAGGGAAATTTTACCAGTATGATTTTGTGATGCTGAAGAACAGAATCGTGAGCCATGAATGGCAACCTATGATTCTTGCTATACTCAGAAAGAATTGAAATGAAGCATACAAAGCATATAGGATGATTTATTCATCCATTAACAAACAAGTAATGAGGCCCTACTGTGTACCAGGCCTTGTAAGGGGCTTTGGAAGTACAAAGACGCCTAAAACCTGGTGACTGTCCGGCAGGAATTCACAGTTGAGTGGATGATAGATTCATAGAACACTAAAGCTGGAGGAAACACAAAGGAAATTCATTCTAGCCCCCGGATTTTACAGAGACCTGGATGATTTCTACAATGCCTTCCAAATTACTCAGTAATTACATAAAAAGAAAATGTTTTTCCTTAAAATATCAACACTTTTCCCCACCTCCAATTAATCTATGTCCTTAAAAAAGGAGCACTGTATCAGTGGGATTGAGATCACAGCCAACATAAGCTCATCTTAGAAGGAAAAAAAAAAATGTATGATTAGTCAAAGCTGCCTGGAAGGGAAAATTTCTATTTAAAATCCTGGCATTGGGCCAGGAGCGGTGGCTCATGACTGTGATCCCAGCACTTTCGGAGGCCGAGGTGGGTGGATAGCTTGAGCCCGGGAGTTTTAGATCAGCCTAGACAACATGACAAAATCCTGTCTCTACAAAAAAATACAAAAAATTAGCCAGGCATGGTGGCATATGCCTGTAGGCCCAGCTACTTGGGAGGCTGAGGCAGGAGGATCACTCCAGCCTGGAAGGTCGAGGCGCCAGGGAGCTGTGATCACACCACTGTTTGCACAATAGAGCAAGAACCTGTCTCAAATAAAATAAAATAAAATAAAAGTAAAGTAAAATAAAATAAAATAAAAATCCTGGCATCATAAATGCTTTAGAAAAAATAAAAAACCTGTCTGCGTAAAAGAATTCAAAATGACCCCATCTCTACTAAAAATACAAAAATTAGCTGGGCAAGGTGGCGGGCGCCTGTAGTCCCAGCTACTCGGGAGGCTGAGGCAGGAGAATGGTGTGAACCCAGGAGGCAGAGCTTGCAGTGAGCGGAGATCGCACCACTGCACTCCAGCCTGGGCGACAGAGCGAGACTCCATCTCAAAAAAAAAAAAAAAAAATTCAAAATGATCATTAATTAAACTCATCAAGCTATGTTTGCAGGATATGGAAAGAATGTGATTACACAATCATTTGACACAGGCATCTCATTGACCAGAAACTGGTTTTAAGAGTTTACCTCAGGTAGGGTAGTGTTATTAAGTTTGAATCAGTTTTTTAATGAAAGTTTTAGGACTTTCAGTAAAATGGCCATTGTGCACATTTTGATGTGTTGAAGTCAGTCAAAGATGGGCCAGATCGTTTGTCCCAGGTGAGATATGAGGACGTGGATGGTCAAAGGCTGCTTTTCTTGGACGAAACAGGGCTTATTCATGGGGCGTGTGCTGCGCCAAGGAGACGAGAGTAAGGCAGCCTAGAATTAAAAGGTTGAAAATATCCACATCTTCAAGTCAGAAAACTAAAAATGTTCACTTTATGGAGGACAACTGGTACCTTAAATATCTTGATTTCACTCACATGCCACCTGTTTCCTGGAGCTCTGAACAACCACAGGTGGGGCCTCACACATGCTATTTTTTAAAAAATTGTTATACTTTAAGTTCTAGGGTACGTGTGTACAACGTGCATGTTTGTTACATATGGATACATGTGCCATGATGGTGTGCTGCAACCATTAACTCGTCATTTACATTAGGTATATCTCCTAATGCCATCCCTCCCCCCTCCCCCCACCCCACGAAAGGCCCCGGTGTGTGATGTTCCCCTTCCCACACATGCTATTTTTACATTTAGAAGGTCATTGACCTTAAGAGATCTCACATGTGCAGAAAGTTATAGTGTGGAGTTTAAATCGATTGGTCATTGATGATGACCGCTACATAATCATACTATTACATAGGCATACATATACATATTACTATTATATATACATTATTACTTATATATGTTACTATTACAAATACATATTACTGTTATGTATGTATGTTACTTATGTACAGATACATGTACATTATTATACATACATATTGCTCATATATACATACATATACATTATTTTAACTACTGATAGCAATTTTAGTAACAAATCAGAACTATCCCTCAATCAAACTTGGGGCATGATTTTCCCTGCATTTTTGATTTTATAGTCAATGAGAGGAGAAAAAAAATGCTTTTCTTCTGGGTTTTTAGCAGAGTGACAGTGATACTGTTTCTTCAAGTAGAAAAGTCAAAAGTTCCATCTCATCTCAGAAATGCAAACAGCTTTTCATTTATATGTTGATTTCATGTGATCTGGAATGCAATGGAATTTAAATTAGACATGCTCACGGAAGAGAGAACAAAACACCCTGCATTTTCTAATTACATAAGCACTGAAGCTTGGATGATAGATGATGGGAAAAAACTCTCTAGGCAGAAATTGTGATGTGATTTCTTATTGCTCACAGCACTTATTACCTTACACATGTATTTTGAAACTTGTGCCTTCTTTCCTTCTATTATTGAATCCAGTCATTTGTCCTCTGCTATTCTCTACTTGTTTCATGCATATGAGGTTTATTTCCCTGTCTCAGTAATCAGGCTTCTAGAGATTAACGACTAACAATACATTGAAAAAAAAAGATAACTTAGTTTCTTCTTATATGTTGCATTTGAGGCTGTTTACTGTTATATTTTATGCAATCATAGAAATATATATGATTTTGAATCTGTTTATAAGTATAATTTATCTCAAATTTGAAACTATTACCTCAGTTTTCTAGTTGGGGAAACGGAGGCTTACTGTGGGTATATAACTTGCCCAAGTTCTCACTGCTGAGCTGTAGCGAGGCCAGGATTAGACGCCAGAGTCTCACTCCAGAGCCTGTATTTTTTCCTCCACCACACACTCCCTGTGTAAGCTCTACACCTTCTCCCCTAGCCGCAACACCCTCAACATCTAACAGAGGACTCAACCCATGGCGATTAGTCAATACATGCTTGTGGAATTGAGGCTCGCCCTGATGTAAACTTCTTCGCTATATAAAGTGGACAGGTCTTCAAAGGAAGTGGAAAACAAAGCAGACACATGAACCAAAAGGTGTCACGTGGGACCTAAACACCACACATTGCTTTCCTCAACACTTCCAGCCCAAAGAGGGAAAGACTTCAAAATTAATTCTGCGTAAGTGGGAAAAAGAACTCAAAGCAAATATTGCCAACTGACTTGAGAGACAACTAGGAAAGGATTTGGCTCCGAGTGAGCGGACATTCAATTTTGGCATCTATCCAGCTCTGAACGAAGGTCAGTTGTTTAAGATTGGGTCTCAAGGAAAGCCTGAGTGTCACAGGTGATTATCTTCAAACTTCCCCGACATCCCAGGAGACCCAATATTAGATTTAGAATGCTTTCCCTGAGATCATTTGCGTAAGCGTCGATGAGCCTTTTCCCAGTTTGGTTTTTATATTTGCAGGGTTTACTCCAGGGCACTATAGCACCAAGTTTTCCCAGGACATTTAAAAATCTCATTTCCCTACAGCAACACTTCCTTGTTTGTGTTCCTCTTGCACATCCTTCTTGGGGCACACAAGCCATCATTCTTGTTCTTAAGGAGGCAGCCAATTATGGATTTTTGTAATTAGGATTCTGAAACATGACATTTGAGACAGGCCTCCTTTTATCCAGAGATCCCTAGGGCGTAATCTAATTACCAACAAGGTACAATGCCCACAGTCTTGCAAAGAACTCTGGAGTAAAAGCTCTATATTGACCCGAGTCATTAATAACAGATCATTAGCTCATGAGCCAGCATTTATTGAACACCACGGAGTGTTGGATGTGCCACAGGATGGTAACAGAAGAATGAAGGTTCTCAAAAGATTCCCCCAGTGGGTGGGTGAGACAAATTTCCCATCTGGTTGTGGTGAAGCAATGGGGTTACCAGGGTCTACTCCATTCACATTCCAGTAAATATGAACAGGTTCTGTCCACCCTTCTACAAGAAAGGCAGCAAGTTTCCTGAGAAGGCAGAGTGGAGGGAATGCTAATGGTAAAGCATGAGGAAGAAGAGAAAAGAGCAGGTATGAATCCCCGACGATGGAAGTTTTTAGATGGTTCTATGGGGGACCAACACAATAACGATGTCCATCCTCTAAGAAGTCTCACGGGGAAATTTCTCCCCAGTTAAACTTACTCAGCCGTTCACCTGGGCACCACTCAGTACAAGGACTTTGTCTGTTCTTATCTTGGTCCCCTTTAGAATATTTGGCTGGCTTAATGTCTGAACCCTGAAACCTCCCTGGATCCTGGCTATCTCTGACATAGGAAATGCACAGTGCATTTGCTCCATCCTAGACTAAGCCTAGGGTTAACTCTCATGTCACTTGGAATACTTTTTTCTGGAAAAAAAATGTCTTTGAGTTTCTGTGACTCTGGTGACCTACTGGAATGCTAAGTACTGTTGAAAAACTGATCATTTTGTTGAGTAAAGTTGTCAAACATTTACTTATTCATTCAACAAGTGGTTCTAGAGTACTTATCATGTTGCCTGGCACTGTCCTAGGAGCTGGCAACACAGCAGGAGCAAAACAGACAAAAATCTCTGCCCTCATGGAGAGACAAAATAATTAGACATGAATATAGTATGCTGATGGTGTTAACCTCTAAGGAAGAAGAAAAGGCAGGGAAAGTGGGTAAGGAATTTATGAAGGGTGTGATGGGTAGGGCTGCAATTTTGAAAGGCTAGCCAGAAAAGGACTTCGGTGAAAACAACTTTTGAGTGAAGACAAGGAAAAGTCAAAAGAGTGAGTCACAAAAGCCATGTGGGTTATGGGTACACTAGGCAAATGAAAATGCAAGTATACAAGTTCTGAAGTTGGAGTATGACTGGAGTATTCCAAGAACACCAAGGAGGCCAAAATGTCTGAGTTGAATGACAGAGGGAGAGTGTGATGGGAAACAGGGTCAGAGATGAAGCTGGGGAGGGAAGAGAGCAGGTTGGAGGCAGGGAAGAGTGGGCAGGACTGTTAGGCCATTGAAAATACTTCAGCATTTACTCTGAGGGAGATGAGGGTCAACAGCACCTGCTATAGAGACAGTTTTCATTTAATGGAATTTTTGGTGAATAGATATGATGGATTCAATACTATGGCTAAGTGTCTAAGTTATTTTCATTTCCTAGACACTTAGCCATAGTATTGTATTGTATCTTTCATATCTATTCATATTTATATAATGCACAGATGTACATTTCTATAATGATAATGGGCCATTGAGGTAGTGTTATTTATTGACTACTTACTCAAATCTTGGCTTTCCCTCAGCTTCTAACATAGCCACAAATCTCAGTCCCTCACTGGATTTAGACTCCAATGTCACCTATTCAGAGAGGCCTTCTCTTACGACTCTGTCTGAAATGGCACCTCCTATCATTCTCCAGTCTCTGATCCTGTTTTATTTTTCCTTCAAAGTACTTAGATTTATGATTGTTATAGTACAGATGGGAATTACTTGGGAAGATTGGGGTTGAGTAGAATGACATGATGTACGTTCTGTTTTAACAACATCACTCCAGCTGCTGTGCTGATAACATATTGAGGGGAGGTAAGCGAAGAAGCAGGGAGACTGGTTGTTGGTAGAACACTGTTTCTCAATAGTTGCGATGTATTTGACAGTTTCTTTGGAAGAGCCTGTATACATGTTAATCCTGATATGCACCAGGAGTTTGTTATGGGTTTACATAGTCTCTATTCTTAAATTATCCTAAAAATTACAATGTAATGTCTGACGATTTCCCCCTGAAATTTTGGTCTAAATTATATTGGATAATAAAATAGACCTGGAGAAAACACTCCCCTAAACTGAGAAATAGCATTGTGCCAAGAACAGATGAATCGGCCGGGCGCGGTGGCTCAAGCCTGTAATCCCAGCACTTTGGGAGGCCAAGACGGGCGGATCACGAGGTCAGGAGATCGAGACCTTCCTGGCTAACACGGTGAAACCCCGTCTCTACTAAAAAATACAAAAAATTAGCCGAGCGAGGTGGTGGGCGCCTGTAGTCCCAGCTACTCGGGAGGCTGAGGCAGGAGAATGGCGTAAACCCGGGAGGCGGAGCTTGCAGTGAGCTGAGATCCGGCCACTGCACTCCAGCCTGGGCGACAGAGCGAGACTCCGTCTCAAAAAAAAAAAAAAATTCTGTAGTGATCTTTGACGTTCATGCTATCTTCCACTAAGATAAACAAATAGATATTAGATATATACAGACTCCATGACAAGGATTAGAGAGTACAGAATTTTCAAAGAGTCAGCCTCTTTCCATCACTTACTTACTCTGCCTCTGGGGCATCTGACACTTTCGGGCCCAGGGAGCTTCCTGAGGCTTGTCTTCCTTTGGATAGTTAGGAGCATAAAGGAAAACTCCCCTTGTCCGATGCTTTGGCCCTGCAGGATCTGGAATAGTAAGGCACTTCTGCAGAGGAGCAGGAACTGTAAAGCTTTGCACCAGCAAAGGATTTTGAATCTACGAAACTCACCTCAAGCATGTGAGGGTAGAGTCAAAGGCAGGCAGTGTAGTGGATGAAGGCATAAAGATTTCAATTCTGCCCAGTCACTAACTAGCTCCTAGTGACAAATGACTCATTTTCTCTTCATGGCCTGTATTTTTTCAACTTTAACCAGGGAAAGTCAAGATACACTAAATGAAAAAAGAGGTTGCATAATAATGGGTTTAGTATGATCCCATTTTCTTGTTTTAATAATATTAAAAAACCTTTTATTTGTGTTGTGTGTGTGTCACATAGGTATACCATACAGATGTATATGGAGGATATATACACACACAGATATACACATATGTATCCACAAATACATAGACTATAGATATACGTATGTAGATAAACACAAATAAATATTTTAACATATTTACTCTGGAGAGACAGGCAGAATTCTTGGATCTTTGGCCCCCAAGTCTCACTTTGTGTTGTTGGAGACAAACTAACTGGGGCCAGGGACTTCTCCTCTGCACGGGGAAGGATGGATCTGCACTCCATCTCAATTTCTCACAAGGCTACCAAGTGCTAGAATCCAAATCATGGTCCTAGAATCCTATAAACATCTAGCACCCATGCTCACCTTCTTGGAACCCAAGTTTGGATTATTTTATGCCATTTGCAAGAGCATCCCAATACTTGCCCTATAAAAAGGAAGAGTCATAAGGAGATAGAGTCCCTCTTCTGGAGCATAGCCCCACAGTGTGTCCCATATGTCCATTTGTACTTAGCCCAGGCTTGTCCATCCACGGAGAAAGGGCCCCTGCCACTGCTTCCCTTCTGCCCTAAATTCCAACCTGCACCACGTGACACTAACAGGTACTCCTGAGCTCTCGACTTAATCGGCAATCAAGGTGTTGATGTGAAAATGGAAGGGTTGGGGAGTGTTGGCTGGGAGTGAGTATGGAGGCAATGAAGAGAGAGATTATTAATCTTTTTGCTATATATTTTAGTATGATTTTACTTGTTAAAATGAGCATAGGTTTGTAAGTAAAAATCGAGTCAATAAAAGTGGGCACTAAAGGTACTAAGTATTCTTTCCAAATGCAAAGTCTGACCATATGTAAGGTACATGTTGACTTGTTGTGCTCCGGCCTTTCATGCCATTAGGAGCACCTGGTCAGGCACTTGTACTTTGCTTGTGCTGGTCTCAGTGATGGTTAAAAGATTAGGGCCATTTGAAGACAGACATTTTATGTTCCTGCAGATCTTTTAAAGGCTACTTACTCAAATCTTGCCTTTCCCTCTGCTCCTAACATAGTCACATGTCTACCTGTGCTTCTAAAGACACAAAAAGAGATAATTTTAGAAAGAAATTAAAGTTTTTGGATACCCTAGCCAAGGGTAAATTTAAACAATTTAAAAGATAATTGGACTGAAACTGGGTTAATAAAAACAGACTTTTGGAGCTCAGGGAATCACAGGGACAGGAAAACCGTTTGACAATGTCTGACCCTTCCACCCATCTATCTGCCCTCCAGCTTCTTTTTCTTCTGTGTTGATTATTCAGGATTACGTGGTTTACAAACCAGTTCTGACTTGGAAACTCTGCACCAGTTAAAGAGAAGAAAAGAAAAGAAAAATGCCCTTGTATGTGCCATTTGTGGCAGTCTCAGAGGTGAAGGATGCATTGACCTTCCTATTCCTGACATGCCATTTGAGGGAGGCTTATTTCTTATTCTCAATGGTTTCTTGAGACATTTGAATAATATTTTGAAAGTGGGCCAACTCATTTTTAAATAAAAGGCAATTAGGTTACCCCACCTCATTTTTTCTCACAAAGTAATATGCATAGCCATGTAGGACAATGCAAATTTTCCAGACAGATTTGGAATGAGCTGAATTATCTTCTCTCCTCAAATTGATTAATTACTCTAGGTTTCAAAGAGGAGGAACTTCCTGGTTCTTCAGTTGAAAAAATTTAAAAGCTTATGTTTAAAACAGGAAATCTGTGAAGTGGAAGAAAGGAAGTGAAGGAGAGAGAGAGGGAAGGAAAAAGGAAGGGAAGAAGGAATCCTTATTTGACCTGCACCCCTTTAGAACCCAACGTTAGTTCTAGTCTCCTCAGCTTCTTTGGATACTCATTTTCCTGTGCTGGGATTTCTACCTTTCTTCTTTCCCAAACTCAAAAACACAGTAACCATCTTGCTTTTAAGACATATCATATCATGTTTTTCAGTTTCTGATGTTGCTGCCAAAGGCAGTCAGCTCATTTGACTCTTATCTACTATGCTGCATTTGAGATTTTGTCAATGCCATTGAATACCAAGGGGAAGGCAAGAACCCGTAAATATGGCTGCACCAAAAAGGTAAGCATTTTGCGTGGTCCCCGTTGTTTGGATAAAGTAATCCAACAATTAATGTTGTTTTCCATTTAGCGAGCCTTCTTAAAAGGAAACTTAAAAGACTTGGCTTGAACAATGTGTGTGTGTGTTAGTTCAAATGGCAGGCAAACAATCAACATGGATTATGTAAGTATAGACTTTCTGTGGTTAAAAATTCAGAAATTTAACACAATGTACTTAGACTGTTACCAAGGCCTCTTAAAAACATCCAATCTGTTATTTATCACCTTGTCTTCCCTACTGTTATTTGAGAAACATTTTGGTAAAAGTAATTTATTTCATTTTTCCATCTCTTTTTCCATTTTTTTCAAGTTACTGTTTTACATATGATTTATTTATATTGGCTATTGTGGCTCTCAGACATCACAAGGCTTATGTTTGTGCATTTAAATCTTCTGGGACTCCACCAAAGCAACTGTTTTCATCTCATTTAATATTCATCCTTTCTATACCAATGAGTTTCTTAGGAGACTTTCCACAAGGTCCTTGGAGCTAGTGCATTTTCTTACAATTTTATCTTGAAATGATTTAGGACTTGAAATAATCATAAGAAAAAAAGAACACAAAGAAAGATTGTGAATGAGATATATAGCATGAATGAGATCATTAAAAATAAATATGTTTTAAAAGATCATGTCCATACATACGATTTCTGTAATTTAAAAAAGTTTCAGTAAACATGGTATTTAAAGTTTTGTTGTTTGTTTGGTAGGTATATAGAAGGTGTAAATATGCTATGAGATGATTGCTGGCTTTTCCAAATCTCTTAGTTCACAGTCCTGGCAGAAATGGTTGGGGTAATCCATCTTTGAGGACTAAACCTGAAAATATCAAATATCAGATCTGAAAGCTTTTAAAGTGGTAGGCTTGATTTCAATTTGCTAACTCCTTTCTTCAATATGACATTTTAAAAATGGCTTTTCTAAAATTTACTCTCCCTTACATAGGGATGAATTAAACCAATTAAATGTATATACATGGCCCTTTCCAAAACTAGAATTGCGAGATTGTTCACAACAAAAAATAAGTGAAGTGGAATTTTAATAATCTATTCAAAGGCCCCAACCTGTGTAGCCCATCTATATGGTGCTGGTTTCTTTAAATAGAGAAAATTTATTGAAAACAAAAATGCCTTGACTAAATTTTACATTGGAAGATAAAAGGGAGACCCACGAAGCCTGGGATTTTCCAGATAAAAGGTGCAAAATTTCTATCTGCCAAGTGCATGGGATCTTTGAATAACCATGGTCAGCTAAACGCTACTAGGTAGACAAGTCTCAGCAGGAGTGAAGGCAGTTGATGTCTGTCACTTGAATGGTTACCTGCAAATTATTAGGTTTTAGTAATAGAGTCTGATTTCGATATTGTTGCAATTTATAAGTTGCGTCACTGATCTGCGTAAGTACATGGAGTCAACTCTTATTATTCATAGATATTTATGTATGAATTTGCTTAGTTGTTAAAATTTATTTGTAACTTCCAAATCAATATTCATGGCACTTTCTTGGTTATTTGCAGACATGCATAAAATGGTGAAAAATTTGAGTTGCTTGATGTTCACATTCTCTGCTGAGATTCAATGAGGTAATGCTCTGCTTCCTTGTTCTGGTCCTCATACTGTAAGCATGTGTTCTCTTTGAGGTCTATTTAGTGCTACATTTTTTCACGTTTTTGTGCTTTGTGGTGGTAATTTTGCTTTTGAAAATGTTCCTGGCTGAGCACGGTGGTGGCTCATGCCTGTAATCCCAGCACTTCGTGAGGCCGAGGCTGGTGGATCACTTGAGGTCAGAAGTTCCAGACCAGCCTGGCCAACATGGTCAAACCAGTCTCTATTAAAAATGCAAAATTAGCTGGGCGTGGTGGCGCACACCTGTAATCCCAGCTACTCTGGAGGCTGAGGTAGGAGAATCGCTTAAACTGGGGAGACGGAAGTCTCTGCAGTGAGCAGAGATCGCGCCACTGCACTCCAGCCTGGGTAACAGAGCGAGAGTCTGTCTCAAATAAAGAGGAAAGGAAAATGGTCCTAAGCCCACAAGGGTTATGATATGCCTTACAGAGAAAATACTTTGCATTAGATAAGCTTTATTCAGGTAAGAATTATAGTGCTGATGATCATGAGTCCGGTGTTAATTAAATAAGGTGTCTTAAAACAGGAACACACATAATACAAGGTTATATGTGATCAGTTGATGAAAATATTGTGACCTGAGACTCACAGGAACCCAACTCTGTATTTTCCCTTTGAGCAATTGATCAGCATTTGCTAATTCGGTATTCACTGCAACTTTATGGAATATAACTACTGCAAATAAAGATAATCCACAGCATAACATAATGTTTACAATAAATTAATTGGCATGAAAGATTTATTATTTTTATTATCTATTTACCCTTTTTGAGAGAAAACTAAAGAGAAGTTAGAAGTACTGAGAATGATACAAAAAAGGCCACGTAAGTACTACATAACATTATCAATGAACAACATTTTGTTTTCTTTGTTTAATCTTTTATTAAAAAAACATGACACATTGCGGTGGCTTACGACGGTAATCCCAAACTTTGGGTGGCCAAGAAGGGCAGATTGCCTGAGTTCAAGAGTTTGAGACTGCTCTCGGCAACATGGTGAAACCCCATCTCTACTAAAATACAAAAAATTAGCTAGGTGTGGTGGCATGCGCCTGTAGTCCCAGCTACTCGGGAGGCTGAGGCACAAGAATTACTTGAGCCCCAGAGACGAAAGGTTTCAGTGAGCCAAGATCGCGCCACTGCACTTCAGCTTGAGTGTACAGAGTGAGACTCCATCTCAAAAAAAAAAAAAAGAAAAAGAAAAAGAAAAGAAAAGAAAAAAAAATAAAACATGACACAAAACATGTAAAGTGAAAATTCCCCTTGCTCCATTATGCTCCTCATCAGAGACAACTGCTATGATGAATTTGTTTTTCATCTTTTTTTTGTATTTCAGTATACTTATGTATCCATGAAGCAGGCATGCTTACAAATGAACTAAGGCATTGTCCTACCACTTGCCATTTTCGTTCAGCCCTTTGCTTTTTTTTGGAGACAGGGTCTCACTGTGTCACTCAGGCTGGAGTGTAGTGACGCGGTCTTGGCTCACTGCAGACTAGATCTCCCAGGTTCAGTTGATCCCTTTGCCTCAGCTCCCCAAGTATCTGGGACTAAAGGCAAGCATCACCATGCCTGGCTAATTTTTTTTGTATTTTTTGTAGAGACGGGATTTTGCCATGTTGCCCAGGCTGGTCTTGAACCCCTGAGCTCAAGTGATCCACTTGCCTCAGCCTCCCAAAGTGCTGGGATTACAGACGTGAACCTCCATACCTGGCCCAGCCCTTTGCTTTTGACATCTATCTGTGATGATCTGAATAGCTTCATCTCATTCCTTTTAATGGTTCTATAGTATTTCATCACATAAATATACCACAGTTTATTATCCATTCTCCTATTGATAGGTACTTTGGTTATTTTCAATTCTTTTTAATTTCTTTCTTTCTTTCTTTCTTTCTTTCTTTCTTTCTTTCTTTCTTTCTTTCTTTCTTTCTTTCTTTCTTTCTTTCTTTCTATTTTAGCAGAGCTGGAATAAGCATCCTTAAATTTGTATCCCTGTGTACTTTTGCAAGAGTTTCCTTAAGCATGTGTACCTAAAAGTGGCACTGCTGGATTAGGGAATGAACATATTTAGTTTCAGCAGGTATTTTCAATTGGTTTCCAAATGTTTGTACTTTACATTCTTATACTCAGTCCCTGACAACTCAAAAGAAAACTATAATAGTTATATTAGTCTTTCTGGAGACCCTGTTCATGTAGCACTAGGCTGGAAATCTTCAGCCTTTCTGAAGGTGGAAAGTGAGGCTTCTTAAGTTTATCTAAGAATCATCTAGGTTTTACCACATAGGGCTAAGAACTATGTGATGAATAAAATTAGACTTTTGGGCCAGGTGCCATGATTCACAACTGTAATCGTAATACTTTGAGAAGCTGAAGCAGGAGGTTTGCTGGAGCCTAGAAATTTGAGACCAGCCTGGGCAGCATAGTGAGATCCAATCTCTATAAAAAACAACAACAAAAAATTAGCCAAGAGTGGTGGCATGTACCTGTGGTCCCAGCTACTCAGAAGCTGAGGTAGGAAGATTGTTTGAGCTTAGGTTGAGGCTACAGTGAGCCATGATCACATTGCTGCTCTTTAGCCTGTCTCAAAAAAAAAAAAAAAGACTTTTAAAGATTATTTAAGACGTGGAAAATATTCACAATATAATGTTTAATTTAAAAGGAGCTGGGCACTGAAGAGGGAGGAGGCAGAGAAAGATGGTGGAATAGAACTCTCCAGTGATCATTGTCCCCATAGGAACATCAAATTTAGCAACTATCCACACAATAAAGCACCTTTTGGAAAAACAAAAAATCAGGTGAGCAATCACAGTACCTGGTTTGACTATCATGGCAAGAAAAGAGCCACTGAAGAGGGTAGAAAAGACAGTCTTGAATTGCCTACACTCTCTCTCCCCCATTCACCAGAAGCAGCTCTGTGGTGCTGAGAGAGATTCTATGTCCTTGGGGGAGGGAGAGAACAGTGACTGTGGGACTTTGCATTGGAACCCAGTGCTGCCCTGAACTCACAGTGGAATGCAACACAGGACAGGGTTAAGCTCGCACCCATGGAGTGAGCAATTAAACCAGCCCTGGCCAGAGGGGGAATTGTTCCTATCAGTGGTTAGAACCCGAGTTCTAGCTAATTCCACTACCATGAGCTGACACACTCTGGGGTTATAAATAAACTTGAAAGGCAATCTAGGTCACCAGGACTGTAATTCCTGGACAAGTTCTGATGCTGTGCTGGGTTTGGAGCCAGTGTACTTGGGGTGCACACAACCCAGTGAGACATCAGCTGGTCCGGCCAAGGGAGTGCTTGTGCCATCTTTCCCCCCCGTTCCAGGCAGCACAGCTCACAGCTTTGGGAGAGACTCTTCCTCCTTGAAGAAAGGGGAAGGAAGAGTAAAAAGGACATTGCCTTGCAAACTTGAGTACCAGATCAGTCACAGTAAAATGAAGGACCAAGCAGACCCCTAAAGTGCCTGATTCTAGGCCTTAGCTCCTGGACGGCATTTCTAAACCTGCCCTGGGCCAGAAGGTAACCCATTGCCCTGAAGGGAGAGTCCCAGGACTGGCAAGATTTATTACTTGCTAACTAAAGAGCCCTTGGGTCTCGAATAAACATCAGTGGTGGCCAGGCAACACTTGCCGTGAGTGTGGAGCCATGGTGGCTACAGGGAGAGACTTCTTCTGCTTGAGGAAAGGAGAAAAAAGATTAAAAAGAAATGTGTCTTGTAACATTTATGTCAGCTAAGCCACAGTAAAGTAGAGCACCTAGTAGATTTCTAACATTCCTGACTCTAGGCTCTGGCTTCTGGGCAGTATTTGTAGACCCACCCTGGGTCAGAAGGGAACCTGCTATTCTGAAGGGAAAGACACAAGCTTGGTTGGGTTTACCACCTGCTGACTAAAGAACTTTTGGGCCTTGAACAACCATCAGCAGTAGCCAGGCAATAGTTACCA
>NW_012103142.1:15387161-15389342 GCF_000951045.1 Mandrillus leucophaeus | reverse complement strand
TTGCTGGAGCCTAGAAATTTGAGACCAGCCTGGGCAGCATAGTGAGATCCAATCTCTATAAAAAACAACAACAAAAAATTAGCCAAGAGTGGTGGCATGTACCTGTGGTCCCAGCTACTCAGAAGCTGAGGTAGGAAGATTGTTTGAGCTTAGGTTGAGGCTACAGTGAGCCATGATCACATTGCTGCTCTTTAGCCTGTCTCAAAAAAAAAAAAAAAGACTTTTAAAGATTATTTAAGACGTGGAAAATATTCACAATATAATGTTTAATTTAAAAGGAGCTGGGCACTGAAGAGGGAGGAGGCAGAGAAAGATGGTGGAATAGAACTCTCCAGTGATCATTGTCCCCATAGGAACATCAAATTTAGCAACTATCCACACAATAAAGCACCTTTTGGAAAAACAAAAAATCAGGTGAGCAATCACAGTACCTGGTTTGACTATCATGGCAAGAAAAGAGCCACTGAAGAGGGTAGAAAAGACAGTCTTGAATTGCCTACACTCTCTCTCCCCCATTCACCAGAAGCAGCTCTGTGGTGCTGAGAGAGATTCTATGTCCTTGGGGGAGGGAGAGAACAGTGACTGTGGGACTTTGCATTGGAACCCAGTGCTGCCCTGAACTCACAGTGGAATGCAACACAGGACAGGGTTAAGCTCGCACCCATGGAGTGAGCAATTAAACCAGCCCTGGCCAGAGGGGGAATTGTTCCTATCAGTGGTTAGAACCCGAGTTCTAGCTAATTCCACTACCATGAGCTGACACACTCTGGGGTTATAAATAAACTTGAAAGGCAATCTAGGTCACCAGGACTGTAATTCCTGGACAAGTTCTGATGCTGTGCTGGGTTTGGAGCCAGTGTACTTGGGGTGCACACAACCCAGTGAGACATCAGCTGGTCCGGCCAAGGGAGTGCTTGTGCCATCTTTCCCCCCCGTTCCAGGCAGCACAGCTCACAGCTTTGGGAGAGACTCTTCCTCCTTGAAGAAAGGGGAAGGAAGAGTAAAAAGGACATTGCCTTGCAAACTTGAGTACCAGATCAGTCACAGTAAAATGAAGGACCAAGCAGACCCCTAAAGTGCCTGATTCTAGGCCTTAGCTCCTGGACGGCATTTCTAAACCTGCCCTGGGCCAGAAGGTAACCCATTGCCCTGAAGGGAGAGTCCTAGGACTGGCAAGATTTATTACTTGCTAACTAAAGAGCCCTTGGGTCTCGAATAAACACCATTGGTGGCCAGGCAACACTTGCCGTGAGGGTGGAGCCATGGTGGCTACAGGGAGAGACTTCTTCTGCTTGAGGAAAGGAGAAAAAAGATTAAAAAGAAATGTGTCTTGTAACATTTATGTCAGCTAAGCCACAGTAAAGTAGAGCACCTAGTAGATTTCTAACATTCCTGACTCTAGGCTCTGGCTTCTGGGCAGTATTTGTAGACCCACCCTGGGTCAGAAGGGAACCTGCTATTCTGAAGGGAAAGACACAAGCTTGGTTGGGTTTACCACCTGCTGACTAAAGAACTTTTGGGCCTTGAACAACCATCAGCAGTAGCCAGGCAATAGTTACCACAGGCCTTTGCCAACTCCTAGTACTGTTCTGGCTTCAGGTCTGACCAAGCACAGTCTCAGTGGTGGTGGCTATAGCGGTGCTTGTGTTACACCTCCCTCAACTCCAGGCAGCATAGCATGGAGGAGAGACTTCATTTGTTTGTGGGAGAGTAAGGGAAGAGAACAGAGACACTACCTGATAATACAGGAAATTCACCTGGGTCTTTCTCAAGACCAATAAGTTGGTATCTATATGAGTCTGTGAGAGTCTGCATCATGGGGCTGGAGGTGTCCCCTAAAGCAGATACAGCTACAGTGACCAAACACTTACAACACAATACTCAATTCACTTTGAATACTTGGAAAGCCTTCTCAAGAAGGATGGGTATAAATAAGCCCACACTATGAAGATTACAATAAATATCTAATTCTTGAATGTCTAGATACAGATGAATATCTGCAAGCATCAAGACCATCCAGGAAAGCATGACCTCACCAAACAAAGTAAAAATGGCAGTAGAGACCAATCCTGCAGAGGCAGAGATCTGTGACTTTTCAGACAGAGAATTCAAAATAACTCCTTTGAGGAAGATCAATGAATTAACAGATCAATGAAAGATCAAGATAACACAGAGAAGAAA
>NW_012103142.1:15383699-15386626 GCF_000951045.1 Mandrillus leucophaeus | reverse complement strand
TTGGGAGGCCAAGACAGGTGGATCACCTGAGGTCAGAAGTTCGAGACCAGCCTGGCCAACATGGCGAAGCCCCACCTCTACTAAAAAAATACAAAAAATTAGCCGGGTGAGGTGGTGTAATCCCAGCTACATGGGAGCCTGAGGCAGGAAAATCACTTGAACCAGGGAGGCAGAGGTTGCAGTGAACTGAGATCGCGCCACTGCACTCCAGCTTAGGCAACAAGAGTGAAACTCCATCTCAAAAAAAAAAGAAAGAAAAGAAAAAGAAGGAAGTATGCCTATAAGATTTAGAATATAGCCTCAAAATGGCAAATCTAAGGGTTATTGGCCTTAAGACAGAGACACCCAGAGAGAGAGAGAGAGATCAGGGTACAAAGTTAATTCAAAGGGATAATAACGGAAAACTTTTGAAACCAAGGAAAAGGTATCAATATTCAAGTACCAGAATAATACAGAACACGAAGCAGATTTAATCGAAATTAGACAACTTCAAGACATTTAATAATCAAATTCTCAAAAGTCAAGAATAAAGAAAAGATCCTAAAAGCATCAAGAGAAAAGAAAATAACATACAAAGGAGCTCCAATATGTCCGGCAGCAGAGTTCTCAGTGGAAACCCTACAGACCAAGAGAGAGTGATATGGCACTAATATGCTGAAAGAAAACAATGTTTACTAAAATGCTGAAAGAAAACAACTTTCATTATAGGATCCTAAAGCTTTTATCCAGTGAAAATATTCTTCAAATATGAAGGAGAAATAAAGATTTTCCCAGACAAACAAAAGCTTAGGGTTTTCATCGCCATCAGACCTGTCCTACAAGAAGTGCTAAAAGGAGTTCTTCAATCTGAAATGAAAGGATGTTAATGAGCAGTAAGAAATCATCTGAAGCTACAAAGCTCACTGGTAATAGTAAGTACACAAACAAATCCAGAATATGATAACACTGTAATTGTGGTTTGTAAATAACTCATATCTTGGGTAAGAAGACTAAAGGATGAACCTATCAAAAATAATAACCACAACAAGTTTTCAAGGCGTAGCATAATAAGATATAAATAGAAACAGAAAAAGTTAAAAATGGAAGGATGTTGTTAAAATGTAGAGTTTTATTAGTTTTCTATTTGCTTGTTTGCTAGTTTGTTTATGCGATCTGTTAAGCTGCCATCAATTTAAAATTATGGGTTATAAGATAATATTTGCAAGTGTCATGGTAACTTCAAATTTAAAAACCTACAACAGATACATAAAAAAATAAAAAGCAAGAAATTAAAACATACCACCAGAGAAAATCATCTTTGGAACAAGAAGGACAAGAATAAAGGAATGAAGGGAGGAAAGGGGGAAAAACAAAAACAAAAACAAAAAAACCATAAAGCAGCAAAATGGCAAGAGTAAGTCCTTACTTATCAATAATAACATTGAATGTAAATGGACTAAACTCCCTAATCAAAAGACAGAGTAACTGAATGGATAAAAAAATGAGACCCAATTATTTTCTGCCTACAAGAAACACACTACACCTATAAAGACACAAATAAACTGAAAAAAAGACATTCCAGGCAAACAGAAACCAAAAAAGAGCCGGAGTAGCTGTGTTTATATCAGACAAAATAGATTTCCAGACAAAAATCATAACAAGAGACAAAGAAGGTCATTATATAATGATAAAGGGGTCAATTCAACAAGAGGATATAACAAATACAAATATACATGCATCCAACACTGGAGCACCCAGCTATATAAAGTGAATATTATTAGAACTAAAGAGAGATAGATCTCAGTACAATAATAGCTAGAGATTTCAACATCTCAGTTTCAGCATTGGACAGATGATCTGGACAGAAAGTCAACAAAGAAACCCCAGTCTTAATTTGCACTGTAGACCAAATGGGCCTAATAGATATTTACAGAACATTTCATCCAATGGCTACAGAATGCATAATCTTCCCCTCAACACATAGGACATTATCGAAAATAGAGCATATATTAGACCACAAAATAAATCTTTAAAAGTTCAAAAAAACTAAAATTATATCATTGTAATGGAGTAAAACTAGAAATCAATAACAAGAGAAACTTTAGAAACTATTCAAACACATGGAAATTAAACAACATGCTCCTAAATGACTCACGGTCAATAAAAAAATTAAGAAGGAAATTAAAAACCTTTTTGAAACAAATGAAAATGGAAACTCAAGATACCAAAACCTATGGGATATAGCAAAAGTAGTATTAAGAGGAAAATTTATAACAATAAGTGCCTAAATTTAAAAAAGTAGAAAAACTTCGAATAAGAAATCTAATGATGCATCTTAGTGAAGTAGAAAAGCAAGAGCAAACGAATCCAAAATTAGCAGAAGAAAAGAAATAATAAAGATCAGAGGGCTGGGCGGGGTGGCTCATGCCTGTAATCCTAGCACTTTGGGAGGCCGAGGTGTGTGAATCATGAGGTCAGGAGTTCAAGTCCAGCCTGGCCAGCATAGTGAAACCTCGTCTCTACTAAAAATACAAAAATTAGCTGGGCATGGCAGCGGGCACCTGTAATCAGCTACTCGGGAGGGTGAGGCAGGAGAATCACTTGAACCCGGGACGTGGAGGTTGCAGTGAGCTGAGATCACGCCACTGCACTCCAGCTTGGGGAACAGAGTGAGAATTAAAAAAAAAAAAAAAAAAAAAAATCAGATAACAAATTAATGAAATTGAAATGAAAAAAAATGCAAAATATCAAAGGAACAAAGGTTTTTTTAAAAGATAAAATTGACAAACTTTTAGACAGCCTAATTAAGAAAAAAAGACCCAAATAAACAAGATCAGAGATTAAAAAGGAGACACTATGCAGGACACTATGACTCATGCTCGTAATCCCAGCACTTTGGGAGGCCAAGGAAGGCAGATCACTTGAGCTCAGAAGTCCTGGACCAGCCC
>NW_012103142.1:15337241-15383459 GCF_000951045.1 Mandrillus leucophaeus | reverse complement strand
CCTGCCTCAGGGGGAAAAAAAACAAAAAAGAAAAAGTAGACATTATAAGTTATACCACAGAAATTCAAAGGATGACTAGAGACTACTATGAGTAACTATATGTCAATAAATTGGAAAACCTAAAAGAAATGGATAAATTCCTAGACACCCACAACCTACCAAGAGTGAACCATGAAGAAATTCAGAACCTGAACAGACAAATAATAAGTAACAAGATCAAGGCCATAATAAAAACTCACCTAGGTAAGAAAAGCCTGAAACCTGATGGCTTCACTGCTGAATTTTACCAAACGTTTAAGGAATAACTAATACCAGTCCAACTCAAACTATTCTGAAAAATAAAGGAGGAGAGAATACTTTCAAACTCATTGTATGAAGCCAGTATTACCCTGATACCAAAACCAAAGACACATTAAGAAAAGAAAATTACAGGCCAATATCTCCAATGAACATTGATGCAAAAATCCTCAATTAAATTCTAGCAAACTGGTTTCAACAATACATTAAAAAGATTACTCATCATAAGCAAGTGGAATTTATCCCAGACATGCAAGAATGGCTCAGCATGCATAAATCAATCAATGTGATACATTATATCAACAGAATGAAGGACAAAATCATATGATCATTTCAATTGACGCTCAAAAAGCACTTGATAAAATTCCACATCTCTTCATGATGAAAACCTCAAAAAACTAGGTATAGAAGGGACATACTTTAACACAATAAAAGCCATATACAATAGACCCACAGCTAGTATCATATTAAATGAGGGGAAACTCAAAGTCTTTCCTCTAAGATCTGAAACAGGAAAAGGATGCCCACTTTCACCATTGTTATTCAACATAGTACTAGAAATTCTAGTTAGAGGAATCAGACAAGAGAAAGGGCATCCAAATTGTAAAGGAACAAGTCAAATCATCCTTGTTTGCAGATATGTGAGCTTACATTTGGAAAAACCTAAGACTCCACCAAAAAATGATTAGAACGGATAAACAAATTTAGTAAAGTCAGAAGATACAAAACTAACAGAAAAATCAGTAACATTTGTATATGTCAACAGCAAATAATCTGAAAAATAAATCAAGAAAGTAATCCCATATACAGTAGCTGCAAATAAAATAAAATACCTAGAAATAAACTTAATTAAAGAAGTGAAAGCTCTGTATAATATACAAGTGAATGATCTCTATAGTGATATAAATCATTGGTGGAAGAAATTGAAGATGACACTAAAAAATGGAAAGAAATGCCATGTTCATGGATTGGAAGAATCGATATTGTTAAAATGTCCATACTACCCAAAGCAATCTACAGAGACAATGTAATGCCTATCAAAATATCAATGACATTCTTCACAGAAATTTTAAAAAGTCCCAAAATTTATGTGGAACCACAGAAGGCCCAGAATAACCAAAGTCATCCTGAGCAAAAGGGAAAAACTAAGAATCACATTACCTGACTTCAAATTATACTACAGAGCTGTAGTAACCAAAACGGCATGGTACTGGCATAAAAACAGACACACAGACCAATGGAACAGCATAGAGAACCCAGAAATAAATTTATATATCTACAGTAAGTTCATTTTCAACAAACTTTCCAAGGCTATACATTGTGTACAGGACAATCTCTTCAATAAAAGGTACTGGGAAAACTGTGTATTCATATGCAGAAGAATGAAGCTAACTCCCATCTCTTGCCATATACAAAAATCAAATTAAAATGGATTAAGGACTTAAATCTAAGGCCTTAAAGTATGAAACTACTAAAAAGAAAACATTGGGGAAACTCCAGGACATTGTTCTGGGCAAAGATTTCTTGAGTAATAACCCACAAGCACAAGCAACAAAAGCAAAAATGGACAAATGGAATCACATCAAGTTTAAAAGCTATTTACAGCAAAGGAAACAATCAACAAAGTGAAGAGACAACCCATTAAAGTGGGGGAAAATGTTTGCAAACTATTCACTTGATAAGTGATAACCAGAATATGTAAGGAACTCAACCAACTCAAAAAGAAAAAAAATCTAATAATCTGATTTTAAAATGGGCAAATCAGGCTGGGTGCGGTGGTTCATGCCTGTAATCCCAGCACTTGAGAGGCCAAGGCAAGAGGATCACTTGAGGTCAGGAGTTTGAGACTAGCCTGGCCAACATGGTGAAAACCTGTCTCTACCAAAAATCAAGAAAGTTAGCTGGGCATTGTGGTGCACACCTGTAATCCCAGCTACTCAGGAGGCTGAAGCACAAGAATCTCTTGAACCCAGGAGGCAGAGGTTTCAGTGAGCTGCGAATGTGCCACAGCACTGCAGCCTGGGTGATAGTGAGACCCTGCTTCAAAAAAAAAAAAAAAAAGGCAAATGATCTGAATGAACTTTTTTCTCAAAAAGAGACAAGCAAATGGCAAACAGGTATATGAAAAGATGCTAAACATCATTAATCATCAGAGAGATGCAAATCAAAACTGTAATGAAATATTATCTCACTCCAGTTAAAATGGCTTTTACCCAAAAGACAGGCAATAAGAAATGGTGGTGAGGATGTAGAGAAAAGGGAACCCTTGTACACTGTATTTGGGAATGTAAATTAGTACAATCACTATGGAGAACAGTTTTAGAGGTTCCTCAAAAAACTAACGGTAGAACTATGGAACTACCAGCAATCCCATTGCTAGGTATATACCCCAAAGAAAAGAAATCTGTATATCAAAGAGATATCTGCACTATCATATTTATTGTAGCACTAATCACAATAGCCAAAATTTGGAAACAACCCAAGTGCCCATTAACAGCTGAATGGCTGCAGAAAATGTGGTACGTATACACAGTGGAGTACTATTCACCCATAAAAAAGAATGGGAGTCCACCATTTGCAACAACATGGCTGGAACTGGAGGACATTATGTTAAGTGAAATCAGTGAGTTACAGAAAGACAAACTTCACATGTTCTCACTTATTTGTTGGAGTAAAAAATTAAAACAAGTAAACTCATGGAAACAGAGAGTAGAATGATGGTTACCAGAGGCTGAGAAGAGTAGTACAGAGGAGGTGGAAATGAGGATGATTAATAAGCATAAAAACATAGTTAGATAGAATAAGTAAGATCTAGTATCTGATAGCACAACAGGGTGACTACAGTCAACAATAATTTATTCTAGGCAAAATCAAAGACTATAATTGGAATTTTGTAACACAAAGAAAGGATAAATGCTTGAGGCGATGGATAGCCCATTTACCCTGAAGATTACTACACACTGCATGCCTGTAGCAAAATATCACATATATCCCAGAAATATATATACCTACTATATACCCATAAAATTAAAAATTAAAAAAGAAAAGGAGCAGAGCACAAATCTATTTTACACTATGTCTCGGTTTTGCTCATGCATATATGTCCAATAAAGAGTAAAAGGAACAATAACAGTAATAAGAATGATAACAGTTGTTCTTATCCATTTTTTTTTCTTTTTCCATTACTGTGTTTTCTAAATTTTCTCAGAAAATGATTTTTATAATCAAGGGAAAAGCAAATAAATATCAAAATAAATAACACTAAATACACGAGAAAGTCCTAGCTTTCATTAAAATTTCAAAACCCCAATACACAAACCAGCAGTATCCTATGATTACCACCTCTATTGCTTAGTTCTGGAAGAAAACATGTTCAAGAGATGAGTCAGGTGAATATATTCTATTACCAGTTTGCATTTCAGCCCCTAATTCTTCTCCTACTCCAGTCAGTCCAACTTTTACTCAACTTTCAAGGTTAAGTATTAAGTCAGTAACCTACAAACCATTTTACCAGACTGGCACAGTGAGATGGAAGAGTGCAAATCTTACTAGCAAAAAATGGGAATTGGCCATCAATAGAGGACTGGTTAAATAGATGATAGACTATTATTGACATAAAAATAATATTGCATTCTCATATGTACTGATATAAAATGATCCATGAGTCATAATTTCAAGAGAAAAACAAATTTGTAAAACAGAATTTAAGCATATGAAACTCTATATCTAGCTTGTCATCTCTCTCTATATAAATATATATACATTTACATATATGTGTTACAAAACATACACAAAAATGCATAGAACATTTTGAAAGGGTATTTCTCAAATAGTTACTAGTTTCTGAGGATAGAAACAAGATTTTAATGTGCATGTGTATGTGTTAAAAGAAGACTTGAACATTTTACATTTCTGAATTTTAAAAATTATTTACAATGGAATTGTATTATGTTTCATTTGTATAATTATAAATACTTTTAAAAGCAAAAAGGAAATGCATTTGAAAAGGATAAATGCCTCACAAATTCATAGAAAACTAGAAAATGAAAAAAGAGTAAAAAAGAAAAGGGATATGGAAACGAGAAGCCAGGTATAAAAAGAGACAGTACTCATTCATTTAAAAAATTACTTATTGAGGCCGGGCGTGGTGGCTCACACCTGTAATCCCAGCCCTTTGGGAGGCTGAGGTGGGTGGATTATGAGGTCAGGAATTTGAGACCAGCCTGACCAACATGGTGAAACCTCGTCTCTACTAAAAATACAAAAATTAGCCAGGTGTGGAGGCGCACACTTGTAAGCCCAGCTACTCAAGAGGCTGAGGCAGGAGAATCGCATGAACCTGGGAGGCGGAGGTTGCAGTGAACTGAGATCACACCACTGCACTACACCCTGGGTGACAGAGTCAGACTCCATTTAAAAAAAAAAAATTACTTATTGAGTGCCTTTATTAAGGCAGTTGAAATATGCGAAGATGAATCCACCTACCTCGTCTTTCTAACCTGAATGACTTCTTTCTTTAGATTAAATAATTTGCTTATCTTCTCCTTTGGAGTCTTACATTGTCTTCTGACCCATACCTTTTTCCTTTTAATGGTCATGTTTTGCTGTCAGAAATTTTCAATATTATTTGCAGCTAAACCTAAATCTCTCCATCTGGACTAGGCAAAATCAAAACTTAGAGTCTATTAACTGTCCTCAGTTCTAGACTGTGGCTACTGCAGAGATTTGTGAATTGCTAATATGTTAGATTGTTTCTGCCTTTTCCTTTGGACAGCCACTTATCTGGGAAAGGGTGTCATTTGTGTGCTTTTCCCTGTGTCTCTCTTCCTTCCTCTGAACTCTAAGCTTGTCCCTGGGCACATAGCAATTTCTCCCAGTGGAGGGAGTTGTAAAAGTCCCTGGATCTTTTTCTTTTTCTTTTTTTTTTTTTGTTTGAGCTGGAGTCTTGCCCTGTTGTCCAGACTGGAGTGCAGTAGTGTCATCCCAGCTCACGGAAGCCTTGAACTCCTGGGCTCAAGTTATCCTCCCTCTTCAGCCTCCTTAGTAGCTGGAACTACAGGCACGTGCCACCACGTCCAGTGGTTCTTGGGTCTTTTGGACTGGAAAAAAGTGGTTTCCAGGCTGAATCCAGCCTCTATGGATTATTTGTTTCCCACTCTTAAATCCTCACCCAAGCTTTGGTTGCTCAGGACTTTACCAGCTAATAATTCCATGACCACTTCTGCATGGACAACACAAAAATAGCCAATCAGCTCTTCAAATTTTCTGCCATTGTCACACATCTGATGAAGGAGAGCTGTGACATCTACAGAATTTTTGGCATATGCCTCCTCCTCATCACCCTCTTTTAGCATACTCTCCTTAGCTCTCAGGCAGCCTGTGATCTTTTAGTAGGTTGGCAATAGCTATCGCTTGTTTAGTTTGCCTATCATACTTTCTCATCCTTCTTCTTCAGGTAAGATCACTCGTGATTTTTGTGTAAGTGTTCCCTTTCTCTTGTTGTTCTGGTGGGACTTCCCTCTCCTCATGTGCAGCAATGGTGATACGACACAAGCAGGGCAATCAGTCTTATTTGAAATTTGTGTATGGCCACATGTAAAAGAAGTCCTTTTTGTGTGTGGGCTCATGGCTAGGACACCCCTAAGCCATTTTCTCCACCATGTGATACAGCCCATGTGTGGAATGAAACCAAGAAGAAACAAACAGAAATGGGTGATGGAGGGAGACAGAACAAATCCTAGTGTCAAGAAGTCCCTCTCTATAGGCCCTGAGGCGTGGTTTCTGCAACTTACATTTCAGTCCTGCGAGTTTCCCCAATATCCTTCCCACATAACAAAGCCAATACATTTCCTTTCCACCCTTAAACTGGTTTGGATTAGGTGCCTGTCTCCTGTGACCTAAGAGCCCTGGTTAATACAGCCATCTGCTACTGAGCTGCTCCATCATTGCCTGTCCTCTCTGCAGAGTCCCATTTTCAGATGATTCTATATCACTCTCTTCCACCCCTTCCATGGTTGGCCCTATCTCTTCTACTGCCCTTTCTCAGGCTCTACTCCCCTCTTTTCAAAGTTGGCGGTTGGTTGGTAGGGGGCTACAATAATAGCAGCTGGTACAAGTTTCCTTCTAGGGAGGAATACGTAATTGTTGAGAAGATGAACTTTCAGGATCTGGATGAAGGAGAACAGGCAGATACCAGGGAGAAAGTATGTCTATTGCTCTCAGGCAGAAGAGGTAGGGAGAATGGTTGGTGGGGGTGTTAAGGAATGTCCTATGAAATAGTAGAAAATTGTTCAGTTCATGATGGGACCTCTGCTGCAGTTATTGGACTCACAAAATGCTTGCATATGAATGACATTTGTGTGGAAACTACTAAAAGGGCTAGACATTCTGTAATCCGGAAGCACATGTGGGTGGACGGCAGTGGAGAGTGAACTCAGGGAATCTGCAGAAATATTGGGTAATACCTGCATATGTATGCAGATTTAAGATTCAAAACAAGTATTACCCAATATTTCTGCAGATTCCCTGAGTTCATTCTCTCTACTGCCAGCAAAGTGTGAGAAACCCCTGACAGCTTCCTTAAAAAAAAAAATACCTTGTTAAATTTTACTTCAACAATCTTGTAAAAGGCTGTGTCTTGATGTTAGTTTGAACTTGTTCCTGGGACAAGTTCTCTAAAACAGTAACGACTTTTGTTAACATGTGAAAGCAGGCTGTTAGGACTAATCTCATCAGCAAAGAAAACCATAGTATTTATATGACAAATAAACCCTTAATGGCATCTGGAAACCTAAGGCAACAGAAGCCGTTTGATTCTCTCCAAAGTGGCACACGGCCAGGAAATTCACTATAAGATAAGCTCATATGTTTCAGGCTGCTGGATTGGTGGGCACCGGGTGTCTGCTGGCTCTTAAGCTACCATCATGTAAAGGAAAAACAAGAAAGAGCTAAGGTAGAGGCTCATGAAAAGCAGCCCTTTATCTCAGTACAGCTACTGCTAAGAGGGGAAAGCCTGAGGTCCAGGTAATCTCCACTGCTCTATAAAATCTGGGTCTTTACTCCACAAAACAAACAACCAACAAAAAATCCACAATGCTGAGTAGTGAACAGACAAGACCCTAGGAATTGAGTCAAATGAGTGAGAACAAAGGGTTAAATGCTTCTCTTTGGAATGTAAGGAGAAAAGAGAAATGGGGCAAAATAATTTGGGATCATAAAAATTTAGTGAGAATGAATGAAGAAAAGGTCAAATTTTGGTTTCTATCCTTAAACCTTGGTTGAAAGATTTGGTACAGTTTGGTAATACTTGATAGCTATTTTTATATGCAGGTCTGTCTTTTTTATTTACTCCAAAACTTCCAATTCAAGCAAACCACATCCATGGCAAAAGATTCCTGTTTCTCCAGGAGCTTGACCAAACCATGACTGTTTTCCTGGTGTCACGAGACCTTCAGTTTAAGCAACATAGCTTTAGAGGAAATAACCTTTCTGGCATTAAATTAGCAACCTAAAAATACGACAATGATGGTATGCTATACTCCCACTCGCAGACATCTTTGGTCTTTTCCGGTTTTTCTAACAACTCTTTTTTTTTTTAAGACAGGGTCTCACTGTCGTACTGTTACCCAGGCTGGAGTACAGCAGTGTGATCATGGCTCACTGTAGAGTTGAATTCCTGGGCTTCAGCGACCCTCCTGCCTAAGCCTGCAGTGTAGCTGGGACTACAGGCTCATGCCATCACGCCCAGTTAATTACTTTTTTTTTTTTTTTTGTAGAGATGGAGTCTTACTTCATTGCCCTGGCTGGTCTTGAACTCTTGGCCTTAAGCAATCCTCCTGCTTCCATCTCCCAAAATGATGGTGATACAGACAGGAGAGAGGGAAATACTGGGCAGAAGAGGGTGGTTCCCTGGCAAAGGCCCCACCCTCAAGCCTGGATACCCAAGGTTCTAAATGAGAATAGATACTCCTGCTTCGTACCCAAAAAGTTGCTTTTTGACCCACCATGCCCCCTAACCTGCATCCATATAAACCTCAGGCTCCAGAAGCTGACCAGCAAGCCAGCAGACCAGCAGATGGATGGAGGAATGACGCGGCAGAAAAAGGGATAAGAGGAGGAACATCTGAACACCAAAAGGAATTAGGCCGCGGGCAGTCTGAAAGGAGACTGGTCGCCAGGCGACCCGACCCCAGGGGAGGATCATTTTCCCACTCCATCCCTGCTTCTGGCTCCCCATTTATCCTGCTGAAAGTCACCCCCACCTCCACCTCCACCACTCAATAAAACTTCGCATTCATCCCTCGAGTTCATGCATGACCCTATTTTTCCAGAAGGCTGGACAAAAGCCCGGGAACAGAAAGCTGTCACTCTGGCCCTCTGCCCTTGCAGAAAGGCAGAGGGTCCATTGAGCTGATTAACACTCAAGCCATCTGTGGAAGGCAAAGCTGAAAGAGCTTTGTAACACTGGGGTTGCAGGCAACCACCTCTAGACTCTACTGTGGGGCTGGAGCCCAAAGCGCTCTTCCGGCTATACACCTGCTGATCTGCATGCTCCGCCTCTTGCAAGAGGTTTGAGCAGCAAGGTAAATGAACAGGCAAGCCACACTCCTGTTGCACATCCTGTGAAGGGAATCAGGGACTGGTTTCAATGGAATTACAGACATGAACCACTGTGTCTGACTCATTTATCTTAAATTTAAGGGGATAACAATGCGGGGAGTTGGAATCTAGAGGAACCACAATAACTTTGATTTCTAGCTGTGAGGAAGAACATGCCTGCTTCCCAAGTGACCATCCTCCCAGCACTGTAATATCTGTGAGATCAAGGGCTCCAGAGATTATAGAGAAGCATTTGGAGAGTGTCAGCGTCCAGTTTGACAGCTGGACATTTCCTGCTAATGTGTTCTAGGGAGAGTTAGCCTCTGCCATCCCCTGCATAGCCAACATAAATGAATAGGGTCTGCTCCAGATATGAATTACTTTTCAATTTAGCATGGGGAGGCAGGCAGGTTTACTGGTAAGTGAATGTGGGAGTTTTAGATAGTAAAATATCATAAATAAAGGCAGTAGAGAGGAGTAGAAAGAGCATGGATGGGCTTTGGAATTAGATAGCCCTGAGCTTAAATCTTGCCTTCACCACTACTAGCAGTTATATATAATTTGTTAAAAGGAGACACAAAATTCTCGGAGCGAAAGTCCTAAAAATTCGTTCTTCTGTTAATTTTTAGAATCTTGCAGCTCTTCCCCTGCACTGATTCATTACAATCATTTCACTCTGGCAAGTATTTACTGTCTATACAAACCATTTGGCTATCAGTAGATGCTGTTGCATGATCTCGATATATTTATCATATCTAGTATTTTTTTTTCTTTTCCCATGATTAGAAAATAAGCTAAGTAAGAGCAGAAAGGGGAGACTATGTCTTACACCTCTTTGTATCCTCTTCAGCGAAGAAACGTCCTTCACTCTTGGAACTCTATTGACCGTTCCTGGATATTTACCATCTCTGGACCGCAACACTAAACACCAGTAATACCTGCCAGTCATGGTGACCAGTTCCCACCCCTCAAATACCCTTACACATTTCCAAAGGTTTCATAAGGGTGGTACAAACTTTGGTTGAAAATCACTACAGTGCCCAATATATAGTAAATATATATTTGCTTAGCATACATGGTTGTTTTGTTAGTTTCAGAGAAAAATTTCTGTCTGAAGTTTATTTTTTTAAACAAAAATGCTTACGAAATTGGTTCATTTGACACCATTTCAATCCTAGTTCCACCTATTGTTTTCTGTGGGTGAAAAGGTCTGTATGTCTATGTTGCAGGTTGCTTTCCCTGAGGTCTGAGGAAGATATTAGTGTGCAGGAAGTTTATTAGGGAGTGCTTTTTTGGATCAACAATAGTGGAAGGAAAAAAAAGGAAGTAAGATTAAGCAGAAGAAGTTGGACTGTAATGCAGTTTCATCAAAAGCCTGAACTAAGCCCAAAAATAGCTCTGAAACTGAAATGGCCCTTCAGAGTTGTACCAAGCTGGAACAAGGGGATGAGATGTTACTATTCCCTGTCAATCAGTGATTGGGTGTAGACTGTTTTAGAAATAGGGCATGAGCTGGCATGAGGCAACTCTCTTCAGCAGAAGGCAGGCATGTAAGAGAGCTGCAAGCTGAGGGCTGTCTGTGGGCAATGCTCCCAGAGGCTGGTGGAGTAAATAAGTTTATCAGTCCTGAAGGGGTATGTTGGAGTGTGCATCATCACAGCATGTACTACAGTATGTATCAGTTTATCTGCACACAAATGAGACCTCAAATCGCTGTAATCAAAAAAAGTTAAAAACTAGTTACTCTTCTACATAAAATAAAAGTCAAAAGAGAGTTAGCTCCAAATAATATGAAGGTTCTGTTACTAAAAAACAAACAAACAAAAATACCAGGGGAATAGATGCTGTGGTCTGAATGTTTGTTCCCGCCTCATATTCATGTGCTGGAATTCTAATGCCCAAGGTGGTGGTATAGGATGTGGGGCATTTGGAAGGTGGTTAGGTCATATGGATGGAGTGCTTATGGATGGGATTAGTGCCCTTATACAAGAGACCCTGGAGAGCTAGCTATGTAATGGTCCCTTCTGCAGTGTGAGGTTTCAGTGAAACATTTCTGCCCATGAAGGAAGCAGACTCTCACCAGAACCCAGCTGTGCTAGCAAACTGATCTTGGACATTCTGGCCTGTTATAAAAATAGACAGTAGAATGGTATTGTAAGAAATAAATCTCTGTTGTTTATAAGTCACCCTGTCCATGATTATTTGTAATAGTAGCCTGAACAGAACAAGACAATGGGTAACAGACAACGGATATTAGAGGGCAGCAATGTCTATGAAGTTTTATGGTAACATATCAACCTTCTGTGTATATATGTATAATGTTCATAAAATGTTAGTTTTAAGGCCTCTCTCAGAATTTCTCACACATGCAGAAAATCTCAGCCGTACAGGAACAGACTTTTAAAAAATTGCTGGTTTTTCCATCTCTGCTTGTTTTTATTTCCCATTTTATTATTTGTATAAAGCTTGGTTATAATTAATTTCTTAAAAACCTTTATTTAAATTGACAAATCAAAATCATATGTATTAATTGTATACTTTTAAAAATATATGTGTACATTGTGGAATGGCAAACTCAAGCTAATTTACATACACATTACCTCACATATCTTGTCTTTGTGGTGAGAACACTTAAAATGTACTCTCTTGGCAATAGTTGAGAATACAATGAATTGTTCGTAACTATAGTCACTACATTGTACAATAGATCTCTTGAACTTACTCCTCTTGTGTAACTGAAATTTTGTACCCTCTGACCAATATCTCCCCAGCCTTCACCATCCCCTGCCCCAACCCCTGGTAACCTCTATTCTACTGTATATTTTTATGAGTTAAACTTTTTTAGATTCCTCATATAAGTGAGATTGTATAGTATTTGTGTTTCTGTGCCTGGTTTGTTTCACTTAGCATAATGTCCTCCAGCATTCCAGTGTGTGTGTGTGTGTGTGTGTGTGTGTGTGTGTGTATTAATATATATGTATACCACATTTTCTTCATTCATTCATTGATGATATTTAAATTTATTCCATATCTTGTCTTGGCTATTGAAAATACTGCTGCAATGAACTTGGAAATGCAGATATCTCTATGACATACTGATTTCATTTCCTATTATATATACCCAGTAGTGGGATTGCTGGATCACATGGTAGTTCTACTTTTAATTTTTGATGAACGTCTATACTGTTTTCCATAATGCCTGTACCAATTTTCATTCCCACTAACAGTGTGCAAGGATTCCCTTTTCTCCATATCCTTGACAACATTTATTATCTTCTGTCTCTTTTTTTTTTTTTTTTTTTCTTTGAGACAGAGTCTTGCTTTATCGCCCAGGCTGGAGTGCAGTGCCGCAATCTCGGCTCGCTGCAAGCTATGCCTCCTGGGTTCACGCCATTCTCCTGCCTCAGCCTCCCGAGTAGCTGGGACTACAGGTGCCTGCCACCACGCCCGGCTAATTTTTTTGTATTTTTTTTTAGTAGAGACAGGGTTTCATCATGTTAGCCAGGATGGTCTCGATCTTCTGCCTCTTTTTTTAAGACAGTGTCTTCCTCTGTTGCCCTAGCTGAAGTGCAGTGGCATGCTCATAGCTTGCTTCGGCCTTGACCTCCCTAGCTCAAGCAATCCTCCCACATCAGCCTTCTGAGTAGCTGGGATTGCAGGTGTGCACCACCACGCTTGGTTAATTTTTATATTTTTTGTACAGATGGGGTTTCACCATGTTGCCTAGGTTGGTCTTGAACTCTTGGGCTCAAATGATCTGCCCATCTCTGCCTCCCAAAGTGCTATAATTACAGGCCTGAGCCACCATGCCTGGCTTCTTTGACTTTTTGATAATAGTCATTCTAACAATAGTCATTCTAACAGATATCTAGATAATAGATATCTAACAAGATATCTCCTTATGGTTTTAATGTTAATTTCCCTAATGATTAGTAATTTTGAGCATGTTTTCCATATACCTGTTGGCCATCAGTATGTCTTATTTTTTATTTAATTTATAAAGAAAAGGAGTTTATTTGGTTTCTGGTTCTACAGGCTATTGGTTCATGGCAGCCAGCAACTACTTGGCTTCTGGTGAGACCCAGGAAGCTTTTACTCATGGCAGGAGATGAAGAGGGAGCAGGCATGTCGCATGGTGAGAGCAAAAGCAAGAGAGAGAAGAGGAGGTGCCAGGCTCCTTTAAATAACCAGATCTTGTGTGAACTCATCACTGCACTCACAACACCAAGGCATTCAAGTGGGATCCATGACCCAAACACCTCCCACTAGGCCCCACCTCCAACACTGGAAATCACATTTCACATGAAACTTGGAGGGGACAAACATCCAAACTATACCATTTACCTCTGCCCCTCTCCCCCAAATCTTATGTCCTTCTCGCATTGCAGAACACAATTATCCCTTCCCAACAGTCTCCAAAATTCTTAACTGATTCCAGCATCAATTCAAAGTCTAAAGTCCAAAGTTTCATCTGCGACTCAAGGCAAGTTTCTTTGACTTATGAGCCTGTAAGATCAATATAAGTTATTTACATTCAAGATACAATGGTGGCACAGGCAATGGGTAAACATTCCCATTCCAAAAGGAAGAAATTGGCCAAAAGAAAGGGGCAACAGATCCCACACAAGTCTGAAACCCAGCAGGGCAGACGTTAAATCTTAAAGCTCTAGAACAATCCTTGACTCCATATCCCACATCCTGGGCACACTGGTGCAAGCTGGGGGCTCTCAAGGCCTTGTGGCTTTGCAGGATGCAGCCCTCATGACTGCTCTCACTGTTGAAGTTCAATGCCTTCAGCTTTTCCAGGCTCAGGGTGAATGCTGCCAGTGGCTCAACCAATCTGGGGTCTGGAGGATTGTGGCCCCATTCCCACAACTCCACTAGGCAGTGCCCCAGTGGGCACTCTGTGTGTGGGCTCCAACTCCACAGTTCCCCCCAGCACTGTCCTAGTAGAGTCTCTCTGTGGGGATTCTTCCCTGTGGTAGTCTTCTCTGCCCACCACAGAGGGCACCCAGACTTTCCCATACATCCTCTGAAATCTAAATAGAAGCTGTCATGCCCCCTTCACTTTTTTATTCTGTGTACCTGCAGGATGAATACCACAGGGACCACCAAGACTAACAGCTTGTGTCCTCCTGAGCAGCAGCCTGAGTTTTACCTTGGGCTCTTTAATGGTTGTAGCTGGAACAGCTAGAATATAGGGAGCAATGTTCTGAGGCTGAGCAGGGCAGCAAGCCTGAGGCCTGGCCTCTGTAATCATTCTTTACTCCTAGGCCTCTGGGCCTGTGATGGGAAGGGCTACCTTGAAGATTTCTAAAATGCCTTTTCCCCATTGTCTTGACTATTAGCACTTGGCTCCTGTTTAGTCATGCAAATCTGTCTAGTAAGTGATTGCTGTACAGTGCTCTTGAATTTCTCTCCTGAAAATCTTTCCTTTTCTACCACATGTCCAGGTTGCAATTTTTTTGCAAACTTTTACACTAAGCTTCCTTTTTAATAATAAGTTCCAACTTTAAGTCATTCTTTTACTCCCACATCTGCTCATAGATGCAGCCATGCCAACTCTTGAACACTTTGCTATTTAGAAATTTCTTTCACCAGATACTTCAGGGCATCAATCTTAAGCTCAGCCTTCCACAGATCCCTAGGGATTTACAATGCAGCCAAATTCTTTGCTTAGGTGTAACAAGGGTGACTTTTGCTTTAGTCTCCAATAAGTTCCTAATTTCCGACTGTGATGTCCTCAGCCTGGGCTTCACTGTCCATGTTTCTGTCAGCATTTTGGTCACAATCTTTTAACAAGTCTCTGAGAAGTTCCAAACTTTCCCGTTTTCTTCTGAACCCTCCAAACTCTTTCAACCTATGCCCATTACCCAGTTCCAAAGCTACTCCCACATTTTCAGATATCTTTATAGCAATACTCTACTCCTTAGTACCAATTTTATGTGTTGCTATAAAGAAAATACCTGAGGCTGGGTAATTTATAAAGAAAAGAAGTTTATTTGGTTTATGGTTCCACAGGTTGTACAAGCATGGGACCAGCATCTGCTCAGCTTTTGGTGAGACCCACACAACTTTTACTCATGGCAGAAGGCCATGTAAAGGGGGAGTAGACCATGTAAATGGGGAGAGGGCCCCATGTAAAGGGGGAGAAAGTCATATAAAGGGGGAGCAGAAGGTCATGTAAAGGGGGAGCAGGTGTGTCACATGGCAAGCGTGGGAGCAAGATCCATTTGTATGTCTTCTTTTAATCAGGTTATTTCTTTTCTTAGTATTGATTTGTTTGAGTTCATTATATATTTTGGATAGTAACCCTTTATCAGATCTAGGGTTGCAAATATTTCCTCTTATTCTGCAGATTGTCTCTTCACTCTGTTGAATATTTCACTGGCTGTGCAAGAAAACAATTCTTGTTTTTAGTTAGATGTAATCTCATGTGTCTATTTTTGCCTTGCAATTAATGTTTGAATTGTGTACTTTTTGCTTGATAGCTTACAATCTTGATAAAAGCTGTAACCATATCTATTTTGTTCATGCCTGCACCTGCAGCATCTAGTTCAAGGCCTGGAATGTAGTAGGAATTCAGTTAATGTTATTGGAAATAATTAATATGGAGTAGCATATATCTGCATGAGTCATTAATAACACTAATAGCTAACATTTATCAACTGTTAATATGGGCTTGGTGTCACAACTATCATCTCTTAATCCTCACAACAATTTTATTAGGTAAGTACTGTTGTTATCCTATTTTATACTGAGGAAACTAAGGCTCAGAAAGATTAGTAACTTTGCCATTATGAGTCAACTCATAACTTTTATTGCTTTTTCTAGCTTGATGGCACTGTCTAGAATCTTCAGTATAATGTTGAGTAAAGGTGGTGAGAGTGGACATCCTTACCTTATTCTTGATCTTTGGTGGAAAACATTCAAACTTTCACCATAATGTAAAATATTGGTGGTAGGCTCTATTTCTAGTTTGCCAACAGTTTTTGTCATGGTGTTGAATTTATTAAATGTTTTTCTGCATCTCTTGGTATGATTATGCAGTTTTTCTTTTTTTAAGTAACACCAAAATTGAGAAATTAATTTTTAATACCACTTTTCAATAACACCAAAATCCATGAAATACTTATGAATAAATTTTGTTTAAATTTATGTTGAAGATCTATACCCTAACAACTGCAGAACATTCCAGAGATATATTTAAGATCTAAATACACAGAGAAATATACCATGTTTAGGAATTAGAAGTTTAAATATTAAGATTCTCAAATGGATTTATAGATTCAATGCAGTCCCAATAAAAATCCAAGCAGGCTTGATAAGTTGATTCTAAAATTTTGCCAATGGACAAGCAGTGGCTCACGCCGTGGGAGGCCAAGGTGGGTGGATTGCTTGCACTTAGGAGTTTAAGACCAGCCTGGGCAACGTGGCGTAAAATCGTCTCTACAAAAACTTAAAAAACAATAGCCAGGTGCAGTGGTGTGCACCTGTAGTTCCAGCTACTTAAGAGGCTGAGGTGGAAGGATGGCTTGATCATCAGAAGTAGAGGCTGCAATGAGCTGAGATCATGTCACTGCACTCTAGCCTGGGCAACAGAACCAGACTCTATGTCAAATAAATAAAATAAAGGTAAATAAATAAAAGAAAAAAATAAAGTAAAAAATTGCGGTAACTTAAAGGACCAGATCCAAAAAGCAAAGTCAAGACCCCAAACTCTGTGCAATTGCTTCCTTTTTAGAATACTGAATTCCTCAGGGAGAAGGAGAATCATACTTTCCAGTGACCACAAGGATACTGGAACCTAACTTGACTCTCCATTTCTCAGTGGTAGTCCCAGACTTGTTCTTACTGGCATCATCAAAAATAGAGCACTCTATGATGCCTTCAAAGTCCTGTTGCAAAGCAGACTTCAAATGTTCATCCAATCAAGGTTCAGCATTGTGCACCAGGAGAATAATATACATGTGGACCTGTGGTCTGGGCATGGCCTCAGGCCACTCCAACTAGTTTTTCTTTATCAGTCTGTTAATGTGATACATCACATTCATTGCTTTTCAATATTAAGCTAACCTTACATTCCTGGAATAAATTCCATTTGGTGATAGTGTATTATTCTTTTTCTATATTGTTGGATTTGATATGGTAAAACCTGTTAAGGATTTTTACATCTTGTTTATGAGACATGTTAGTCTGTAGTTTATACATATGTAAACTACATATATACATGTATACATATACAAACTTACATATATATGTATATATATAATATCTGTATCTTATTTTGTTATCAGAAAATTGCTGGCCACATAGAATAAGTTGGGAAGTGTTTCCTGCCTTTTATTTATTGAAAGAGTTTGTGTAGAATTAGTATAATTTCTTCCTTAAGTACTTGGTAGAGTTCACAAATAAAGCCATTTAAACCAGAAGATTTGTTTTAGAAAAGTTTTTAACTGCAAATACAATTCCTTTTTTTGCAAATTGACAAATTATAGTTGTATGTATTTATGATGTACAAAGTGATGTTATGGTTTAATAATATAATGTGAAATAATTAAATCAAGCTATTAACATATTCATTACCTCAAATATCATTGTTGTGAAAACATTTATAATTTCTTTAATAAAGGGCTATTTAGGTTATCTATTTCCTCTTGAGTGAGCTTTGGTAGTTTGTATCTTCCAGGGAATCTGCCCATTTAATCAAAACTGTGAAATTCGTTGCCATAAAAGTTGCATGTAAGATTTCCTTTGTTATCCTTTTAAAAACTGTAGGATCTGTAGTTATGTTCCCTCTCAATTTCTCTTTTTTTGAGATAGGGTCTCACTCAGTTACCCAGGCTAGAGTGCTCACTGCAATCTTTGGCTCCCTAGCTCAAATGATTTTCCCACCTCAGCCTCCTTCAGAGCTGGAACTACTGACACATGCCGCTATGCCCTGGCTAATTTTTTTTTTTTTTTTTAGAGACGGGGTTTCACCATGTTGCCCAGGCTGGTCTCAAACTCCTGAGCTCAAGCAATCTGCCGGTCTCGGCCTCCCAAAGTGCTAAGATTACAGGCATGAGACACTGTGCCTGTCCCCCTCTCACTTTCTTAATATTAATAATTTATATCTTCTTTTTTATTCCTGATCACTGAAGCTTAAAATTGATCAATTTTATTAAACTTCCCAAAGAGCTATCTTTTTGTCTCATTGATTTTCTCTACTGTTCTGTTTTTTATTTCATTGATTTTAGTCTTATCTTCATTATTTTCTTTTTCTGCTTTTTTGAGGGGAGGTTATTTGCTCTTTTTTATCTTGTCTCTTAAGTGAAAGCTTGGATAATTAATTCAAGATCTTCTTTTCTAATATAGGCCTTCAATGCTAATTTTTTTTCTCTAAACATTAGTTCAGGTGTATCTCACAATTGTTGATATGTTGTGTTTTCTTTTAGATTCATTTAAAAATGTATGCTAATATCCACTGTGACTTACTCTTCGGTCCATTATTTGATTATTTAGAAGTGTGTTGTTTAATTTTGAAATATTTGGGAAATTTGAAGGTATTATTCTGTCATTAATTTCTAATTTAATGTCATAATGGTTAAAGAACAATAATGTGGTTTGGATCTGTATCACCATTGAAATCTCATGTTGGAGGTGGGGCCTGGTGGGAGGTAACTGAATCACAGGGGCAGTTTCTCATGGTTTCACACCATCCTCTTTGGTGTTGGCAAGAGTGAGTTATCATGAGATCTGGTTGTTTAAAAGTGTGTAGCATCTCCTCTCCCTGACACTTTCTTCTGCTCCAGCTGTGTGAAGTGCCAGCTTCCCCTTTGCCTTCCACCATGGCTGACTGAAGCTGAGCAGATGCTGCCATACTTCCTGTACAGCCTGTGGAACAGCGAGTCAATTAAACCTCTTTTCTTTATAAATTACCAGCCTCAGACATTTCTTTATAGCAATGCAAGAATGGATGAATACAAACATACTTTGTATAATTGCAATCCTTTTAAATTTGTGGAGATTTATTTTATGACCCGTAGGTAGTCTCTCTTGGTAAACATTCCACGTGTATGTGAAAAGAATGTGTATTCTGCATTCTTGGATGTAAAGTCAGTTGGTCAACTTTGTTGATAGTGTTATTTAAGTCTTCTATATCTTTACTGGTATCTTTCTATCTGCCCTTTCAGTTACTGAAATCTCCAACAATAATCATCAATTTATTTATTTCTCCTTACTGTTTTTTTATGTGTTACTAGGTACATACATATTTGAGATTGTTATGTCTTCTCAATAAACTGAAGACTTCATTTTTATGAAATGAACTTTATACATAGTGATATTTTTGGCACTGAAACATTTTTTCTGATATTAATATAGTTTATTTAAATTTCTTTTGATTAATGTGTACATGAAATATTGTTTTCCATTTTCATGTAGTTGGTGTCTTTATTTTTATTTCTATTTTTTTGAGACAGGGTTTCATTCCTGTCACTTAGGCTGGAGTGCAATGAAGGGATCTCAGCTCACTGTAACCTCTGCCTCCCAGGCTCAAGTGATTCTCTTGCCTTAGCCTCCCCCGTAGCTGGGACTACAGGCACCTGCCACCGTGCCTGGCTAATTTTTGTATTTTTTTTGTAGAGATGGGGTTTCACCATGTCGTCCAGGGTGGGTTCAAACTCCTGAGCTTAAGCGATCTGCCCACCTCAGCCTCCCAAAGTGCTGAGATTACAGGCACGAGCCACCATGCTGGGCACCCGTGTCTTTATATTTAATGCTTCTTTCAGACAGCGTGTAGTTATATCTTGATTTTAAAAAATCAAACTTGATTTTCTCCGTTTCTTATTTGGAGTTGGACCATTTTATTTAATATAATTATTGATACTGAGGGGTTTATATTTGTCAGAGGGCTATTAATTTTTTATTTGTCCTATCTGTTTTTTGTTCCATTTAGTTATCTCTTTTTTTTAACCTTATGTTGGATTAATTTAATATCCTTTTTTAAGCATTCCATTTTATTTCCACTTTTGGCTTATTAAGTCTACTTGTTTTAGTTATTGGCTTAGGATTGACAACAAACATTTTTAGATAATTACAATATACCTTCAAACAATATTACACTATTCAAGTGTAGCATAAAAATCTTGTGAGAGTATACTTCCATTTCCCTGCCATGCTTTTCGTGCTATTTTTGTCATATGACTTACCTCTACACATATTTTAAGCTATACATTTTGATTATAAAATTTATAATATACCTTCTTGTTATATAATTTGTAATATATACAGTAAATATTATCTACATAGGTTATAGACTGTGCATTATTACACATTTATAAGATAATTGTTATTTATAATTGTTATATACAATTTACCTCTACATATAGTATAAGCTATGTATTATTATTACTTTGTTTTAAGAAGTTTCTTTTTAAGAGATTAAGAATGAGAAAAAAATGTATATTTATTCACATGTTTACCATTTCTGATGCTCCTCATTTCATTGTTTCAGTGCAGATTTTCATCTGGAGTCATTTTTCTTTTGTCTGAAGCAATTCCGTTAATATTTTTTGTATTTTTTTTTTTAGTGACAAGTTTTTTCAGCTTTTTTGTGTGGGAAAGTCTTTATTTCTTCCTAATTTTAAAAGATCTTTTTTGTTGAGTATAGAACTCTAGACTCACGGGGTCTTTTTTTTTGGTGTTCTTTAAAGATTGTTTTTCATCAATGCCATGAGTGGCAGACCTTTTTGACTGGAGATAGTTGGTAAAGCCCACAACTAATAATAGATCAAATTGGCAGATAAATATCCCAACTCTTTTTCTCCTCAGGTGGGACAATCCTGAGGTGTGGCCTACACTATTTCCCAAAAGTCTCTAGTAGGAATGAAATCCAGTTGCCCACATCAATAACTTGTTCATTGAACTGTCCTCAGTTTGCTTCCTTCTTTAACCCTATCTTATTGCCTCACTTTTCTCTGGACTTTCCTTGGATCACTTCCCAAATAAACTACTTGCACCTAAATCCTCTTCCAGGGTCTGCTTATTGGGGAAACCATTCAAAAACATTAACTACAGTAAAAATTGTGATGGCGGCATGCGGATGACTCAAATTTGGGAAACAATGCAATGGTCAAAGATTATTTGTAATATTTAGTTAACCTGATAATAGAAAGATAAACAGATGCTGTTAATTTGTGTACTAAATGTTCTCTGCTGGCCTATATTAACTGATGTCGTACAGTAAGGTTAGGTTAGGTTGATTTGACTAAAAGATAATTTACTGGGTGAATACCACCCATTTGCACTGTAATCTCTGCCACTGTCATACTACTGTCAAGAAGTTTCTTTACACTTTGACCTGATCTGTCTCTATTGCTCCTCTCCCTTCTATTTCTCTGTATCATTTAAAACCTTGTTTCTTCTATCTTACGATGCTCTCAAGCAGTGATTGCTTCTTTATTCTTTTCCCCTAAACCTCTGAATCTAGAAAATAAGTTCTTATTTTTGTTATTCTTAAGTGTTATTTCCAGATTATTGCTGCAGTGACATCTACCTTGTTCTATCATCATTCTTTCCTTGAAGTCAGGATGTTAGATCACCTTCTTTCCAGCTTTGTCACTGTCTCCTACAAACCTGTAAATAACACTCCTCCACATTCCTGAAGAGTTTGAATTCCATGTGTTGGCCGCACCTTCTTTCTTGAAAACACTTTCCACCCTTAGAATCTATAAACTTGTTTTTTATCCCACATTTTAGTTCTTTCTCAATACTGTTTTGCTGACTCTTAGTCCTCCAGCCCCTTAAAGGCAGGCATTTTCCAAGGTTCTTATCTCACCTACTCTCTACTCTCATCTTTTCCTTCACATTTTAAATCAATACCACTTTCTTATATCTGTGTTTAAGGAAGATTAATCTGGGGGTATTTGCAGGTAATATCAAAGCTAATGACCCCTCCGTGACCCCCTTCAAACTTATTCCCTATACTGCCTATAGATTATAGATTAATCCTTACAATTCATAGCCCTCATCAAGTTTAATAACCTTCTTTAGTTCTTCATTACTTACATGATATAGACCCAATTCTATGATCCTAAAGTAGAAGTTTATACCTGCTATTTTACCAGAAAAGCTTACTCTTATATGTAGTAGGGAAGTTGTCATTTATTCAGTCAATCCAACAAGTATTTTTTAAGCTCTTCCTGTTTTTCAGGCTCTGATCTAAGTGCTGGGAATACATTGGTGAACACAGCCAACCTAGATGTCCTCCCCTCGTGAAGCTTATGGCAGAAAGTAAGGTAAATACACAATAAACAATAACGTGTAAGCAAATTAGTATGCTAAAAGGTAATAAATGATATAAAAATAAAATGTCGAGTAGAGCAGAATAAGAGGAGGTGGAGTGTTAGGGAGTGGATGTGTGTGTGTGTGCGCACGCATGCATGTGTTTGTGTGTGTGCGTGTGTGTGTGTATGTGTGCGGTAGTGGGGAGGAGGCAGGCTGTGAAGGTTTGAAGGACATCAGGGAGTGAGTCACGTGGATAGCTGATGTAAGAGCCTCGCAAATAGAGGTTCGCAAATAGAGAGGAGAGCCAGTGTAAAGGTCACGATATAGGACTATGCCTGGTATGTCGGAGAAGAAATTAATGTCAGCATACTTATCCTCTTCGTGATCAATAAACTTCAATACCTCTCCCACCAACCCTTGAGAGCGTCAGTGTATTACAGTTATTCATAAGAGTGGATTAAACAGATTCAGAAGATTTGTATAAGAGAACAGGAAATGTATGATACATTTTTAAAGACGTCTGCTAAAATGTTTAACAAAAAAATTTGTATTATTTTAGCCATTAGCATTTCCCAAGAGTTCCAAGAAGGCAGAATTTCTAATATATAACAGGAGAACAAAATAGTGATAATGTGCCCAGCAGTATAGCATATAAAAGCAAAGTGAACTGCATCAAAACGTAGATTAAATATTAAAAACATAAAAGCCAGCTTTTTTTCCCAATGTGAAAAAAGTGAAATGTCCCAGTTAGTTGTTCAGCAAGTAGCACACAGAGTTACAAATAGATTGTTCTCAGAAAGGCAGACAATGCAAACTAAATTATGTTTTTTAATTCTTCATAAAGTCAATTTTTAAAGCAGAAACATAGAAATTTTCATTTTTATAGAGATGATTTAAAACATAGCATTGTTTTTAATATGTTTCATCTTATTTTTAAAAATATAGACAAAAAATTACCTCACATTGTGAATTTTTTTTTAAATAATTCTTTTTTTAAATTTAGACAAGTACCTTTTGGTGGTCAAATTGATGAATAAATTCAGTGGCACTAATTCTGGATTAATTTCTTGTAACTTAATTTTGTAGCTGCCTATTCCAAAAGCCAGAGACTTGTGTGTCAACTAACTGTGAAAGGTTTTTTCAAATGAGATTCTTAACATTATCGGTATCATCATGGTCGTTATCATCATTGTCATCATCATCATCATCATTAATTTTCCACCCTCCTGCGTGGTTCTGGCTTCAGTAAAGGAGACACTCAGACTTCGAAAGCTAAATCAAAGGCGGGAAAGCTGTCTTACATCGTCTGGGTGATTTTGTAAAGGGGTCACAGTGTATTCAAGTTTTTATTTGGCTCCTCACACACTGTGTGGCATGCTGTGTTCCTGGTTATAGAACCTGAGTGCCACATGTTGAGTTTTATGATGTCAGCCCTCGGGGGCAGCCTTTCCAAACACTCCCAGCAGGGTCTCTGTTTTCCCCTTAGTGACTTATCATTGGTCATGGCTTGACCACCAAAATCCCAGCAATAATAAGGGGCTAACTTGGGGATGCCAGTTCTACCCTGCACAGGAAGCTGGCCATAGGCAAGCCATTTCAACCCCTCTGTTTGTTCATCTGTAAAATAGGGATAATAATACTTATTTTTACACAAAATTTGAGAATCTCGTATTATGAATATAAAACCTTAAGGCATGAGAGGTATTTAAAGTATAAAATAAGATAGGTTGTTTTCATCATGGCAGCAGATCCTTCTGAGGGCAAATTGTGAAATACACTAACAATCTGAACCACATGTGGTTGATTCTGGGTCTCTCATTCCTGACTATTGACTCTGGCATGTTATTTAACCTTTCTGCATCAGTTTCCTTATGTGTAAAATAGGAGAAATAATGTTTTTACATCCCAGGCAGATGTGAGGATACACTGAGTTAATACGAATAATGCCTGGGTAGATGGGACTCTGTAAATGTTAGCTATGACAATTGCTGTCTTCTTCCCTCTCTCTGTATTCATTGCCTGGTTTCTGCCATACTTTTTTTCAGGGTACTTTTTGAAACCTTCACTTGGAAGAGTCATTGATAAATCCATTCACATTTAGGCTTTGAGGAAAGGATAAATGTAGTACATTTGAGAAATAATGAGAAGGCTGGTGTTGTTAGAGCGGAGGGCAGGAGGAAGTAGTAGGAGCGGAGGCTGGAATGGTGGGTGTGGCCGAAGAGAGGAAAAACCTCAAAGTGATTAGTCTTCTGGTAGCATCTTCAGGCCACTGTGTTGGTGAAGGAGACACAAAAGACATATGCTTGCTCTTCGTGGGCCTGCAGTAAAGTTACAGAGTGAGAGTTCTGAGCATAGAATGTGAGATAACAATGCCAAGTGCCAAGTCTTTGCTGTTAACAGTAGTGATCTTTTAGAGGAGAAGGCAGCCTGGTGCTGTGGATACAACCGTGTGTGGGAGTCAAAAGACTTTAGTTCTGTTCACTGCTCAGTCACCAACCAGCTGCTGGACCTTGGGCAGGTCACTTTGATACTCAGTTTCCTCATCTGTAAACTAAAATGACAGAACTGGTTTTTTGTCTGTTTTTTTTTTTTTTTTTTTTTTTTTTTTGAGATGGAGTCTTGCTCTGCTGCCCAGGCCGGAGTGCAGTGGCACGATCTCGGCTCACTGCAACCTTCACCTCCCAGGTTCAAGCGATTCTCCTGCCTCAGCCTCCTGAGTAGCTGGGATTATAGGCACGCACTACCATGCCTGGCTAATTTTTGTAGTTTTAGTAGACACGGGGTTTTGCCATGTTGGCCAGGCTGGTCTCGAACTCCTGACCTCAACTGATCCACCTGCCTCGGCCTCCCAAATTGCTGTGGCTACAGGTATGAGCCACTGTGCCCTACCTGAGATGACAGAACTCTTTAGCGCTTCCCATTGCTATACAAGTTTATAGGAGAAAGTAAGTAATCTATTACTTATGGTTAATGTGGTACAGGATGTCTTTGTAGAGAATGCAGAATGTGAATCTAATGTCAAGATCCAGGATCCAACTGTGTAAAGCTTTTTTGAAAACCTACCTCCAAAGAAGAGGTACTCTTGGTTTCCCTGAACTGCTGTAACAAATTACCATAAACTTGGTGATTTAAACAACAGAAATCAATTATCTCATCATTCTAGAGGCCAGAGTCTAAAATCAAGGTCCAGCAGGGCTATGCTCCTTGGGAAAGCTCTAGGGGAGAATTCTTTCTTACGTCTTCTAGCTTCTGGAGCCTCCTAGCATTCCTTGGCTTGTGGCAGTGTAATACCAACCTCTGTCTCTGTAGTCACATGGCCTTCTCCTCTTCTCTGTGTCTTCTCTTCCGTCTCTTATAAGGACATTATCACTGCATTTAGGGCCCACGTGGATAATCCAGGAAGATCTTATTTCAAGGTTATTAACTACATCTGCAAAGACTTTTCCAAATAAGCTCACATTCGCAAGTTGTAGGAGTTGAGATGTAGACAGCCTTTCGAGGACAGCCATTCCACCCACAACACATGGTTAAAGGCAAGTGGCCCAACTTTCTGCTGCAGATTAGATATGCTAATGTTCAAAAGGAAAGAACTTTGAAGTGAAATGTAATGCCACCTGGGGAGAGTTTTGGGACTTCGGAGGGTTACAGTGAAGGGGAGCACTACTGGCATGGTGGGCAAGAATCTGTGTTGTTCCTTGCCTTGGAATGTGTGAGACACTCCAGCTTGAAGAATTGTTCCACGTCCTCTGCAACTTTCCCAAGTTGTCCCCAACTTGTCATGTGTTCCTGAGGACATTCACGTAGGTGAAAAACCTGTTTATAATGGTCTGGGTCTGGAACGTATCTGCATTTTACAAACAAACAGGAGGTTATATTATCTGTGAATTTCATTTTAGGGTAGTGAAAGGGATATTACAAAATATCTACTATAAAAAGGGAAGATTTTATCATTCTTTTAATGTGAATTTTCAAATTTTCTGGGAGATTTCATTTTATCAACATTTCCTAAAGTAACCTCATTGTCAGCCTCTCCCTCAGTGATGCATATTTAGATCCTCATGGCTTGTGACAGTGTCTTGGAGAGTTGTCTAGAGCTCCTGAGATGGGAACCAGGATCCTATGTAGTGAAATCTCTTTACCCAGTCCTGTTGGGTGGCACTGAACGTTGTAACTAGCCTTTCTGAAATTTACTTTTCTTATTTCTCAAATAGGAATGTTATACATCAAGTGATTGTTGCTAAAAGCTAAATCTAAAAATCCCCTAATAAATAAACTGTGAGGGTATATCTAAATACAAATTGGATACTCAGAAGTAAAAACCCTCTGAGCAGAAATAAAGCTTACCAAGGTTGGTTTCTTCCTCTGTTCCACTCCCTCCCTGTATGGCATTTAGAGATAAGAAAGTGGGGGAGGATAATAATTCACACTTCAAAACCAAATGCTCTGGTGGTGTTCCTATAATTAACTCCATTAATGGTAGGCTGTGACCCATGTTTTAAATATCTGTTTTGCTCTCAGACTGAGGGTGTCAAAGCAATGTCTTTTGAAGGAATTGAAAGGGGAATATAAGGGAACCATATTTTAGGGAGCTCTGAAATATGTGGCTCCTGGTGTGTGATGGCCTTCAGATAGAATTCCTACCACACCCTAAAAGACTACAGAATCTGGGCTCCTACTAGGAGAATGGAAAACTCATTTCCTTCTGTCCTCAATGTCTTTGCGTGGTCCTTGAAAGGCCAATCATATTGTATTGCCTTGACTCTCCTTAGAACTTTCTTCCCCCGTACTTTGTATTTCATTCAGGTCTCTGATCAAAATGTCCCCTCTTTTCTTGACTTCCTTATATAAAATAGATGCTATTTTGCCACAACTAATTATATGTCCTTACCTTACTTCATTTTGCCTATAGCACCTAACCTTACATTATATAGCTATTTGATAATTTGTGTATTGCCTCTGTCTCGCACTGGAACGTAAGACCTGTGAGCGCAGGGACATTAGCTAATGCGTTGTGTTATCCTCAGTGTCTAGAGCAGGAGCTGGCATAAAATCATCTCCTGGTCAATATCTGTGCACTGAATGAACTTCACTCTTTCTTAATGGTATATTTTTCATCAGGCCTAAAGTTCCAGATGGATGCTTATTCATGTGTTTCTCCCACATGTTTTCTTTGTGATTTAACTGATGCGCTTTTCCTGGGGCAAGAATCTTACCTTCCATTTTTGTTGTACTTTCTGAATTTCCTTTTAATAATCAATAAGTATCTTTGCCTAATCAACCTTTATTTTTTTCCATCCAAACTATTTGTTACTCAGGGCTTAAAGGACTAGTAAGAAGTTTGGCTACAAAGGTATGGCAGGTTTTAAAGGCCTCCAAACATGGTTCAGTTAATTCATTATGTAAACTCTGCAACCACAGATCACTGAACACAGGAAAGATTAATGGAACAGTGCAAGGAGACTTAAGGCGGATTCTGGAAAAATAGATTTCTTGAATTATTTACTATTTATGTTGATTGGGAAAAACGGAAGTTACCATTGTAGGAGGGTAGCAGAATATACCACCCCAAAATATGCCACTTGGGCATAAGGATTATTTTGAGCTGAAGGCAGTTGAGAAGATGCAAATACAAGGAAACCTCTCTATCCTTTATTTGCCTAAAACCTGTGCATAAATTTGCATATATGTCCCCCCCTCCTCTCTCTACTATGAGGAACAAAAGTTAATCAACGTAGACAACTTTAGACCTTTATGAGCCTAGAGATGGCACCAGAGGAAACTACATAACAAATTTTACTAATTAGCCCTTAACCCTTCACTTTTTCTCCATATATTTGCCTTCCCACAATCTGTTGCCCCTAGAAATACAAAGTCCTTTTCCTTTGTCTTGTCAGTTATCTAAAAATGTATTGTTCCTCTGCTAAGATGCTAGATAATCTCAAATTAGAACCAATCCTTTAAGTTAGTCATCTATGGGTACTCCTGCATGTAAGCACAATGCACATGCTAATAAATTGTTTTTCTCTTGTTAATCTGTCTTCTGTCAATCTAATTTACAAGGCCCTAGCCAGGATCTACTGATCCTCTCATCTTGACGTCCCAAAGTGCAGAGATTAAATAAAAACAAAAACTAACCCCTGAAATGTACCTTTAGATATAAAGTTACAGTATATTACCATTTTCTCAAAGGTGATGTATATGAACAGATATGAATGATGAGGCAATGGGATGAAGTGTTAGGCTTTTCTTCCCACCTATTTGTTTTCAGTAGGTCTGGTTCTTTCTTTAGTGTTCTGTTTGCCCAGCTGATCTATGAAATGGGTGTGTGAGCACCACACCCTCCCACAGGACTGCAACTTTGACGTCAGCAAGCTTCATTAGTTGCTGTTTGTCTAACCAAAGAGAACACGGGAAAGGTGGAATTTGTCTTTTAATTATCTGTCTGCCCACATGTCAGGTGTCACTTGCCCAACATGCCAGGTGTCACTTGCCCAACATTCAGACGTCAAATAGACCAAGCCAAGCAAGGGAACATGGAACAACAGGAACAAAAGGCATAAAAGGAACCCAAGAGAGGCAGCTGGGAGAGCAGAGTTCACTGTTGTGCTTCGTCAAAGTATGGTAGAGACACGATGTACCTAGAAGTTAGGCGGACCCAGATTCATATCCTAGCTTTGTCACTTATCAGCTGAGAGTCTTTTTGCAAGTTATTTAAATGTCTGAGCCCTATTTCCAAGATTAAAACAGGAATAACAATACAAACCTTCCAGGTTTTTTTTTTTTTTAATTAATGAGTATGTAAACCATGTGCTGCAATATACTACTCAATAACTGGCAGGGGTTATTGTTTCTGATATTCTAGGGAGAAAGAGGACATTTGATGATGTCTTATTTCACATCTCATGCTCACATTGACACGGACTATGGAACCAGCTTGCAGAGGGATGCCCTAGAGCCAGAGCCACCACACAAACATTTTTTGCCCACTAGAAAGCTTCTCACTTCAGCCTCCACTAGGCTTCTGTTCTGTGGAAACCATAAGATCACTTAAAGTTCTCTAGCGTAGAAAGTGAAGCTATAAGAATCTTTGGTGAGTCAAGCTGGTATGACCCTCCCCTTGGGGCAGGGCCTTGAGGGAGCTAGCATAGAATCACAGTCCAGATAAAAGTAAGACTTTTGCGAAGGCCAAGAATGGAGAACCCAAATACGTAAACAGAGAGTTGAAAAGTAAAGGAGAAGGCAGTAGGGTTAGCCATTAATTTAGCCAAAGTTCATCCTATGTATTAGCAGGTAACCTTGGGCATGTTACCTAACCCAAGTCTTATTTTCCATTGCTGTAAAGTGGGGATAATGAATATTTACCTCAAAGGTTTATTACAATGATCAAATAAGATAACATTGGTAAAGCACCTTGAAGATTACTCAATACTTAACAAGTACTCCAAATTTCAGTTGCTACCTCCTTTCGACAAATCCTCTTTCTCATATAGTGATGTGTTGGAGCTGGCTCACACTGGAGTTACGTGCAATTGTGTTCATCTCTTCCCTACTTCATGTTCAGGGATATCATGTGGATTGCTTGAAATTTGCTATGGTGGGAGTATTTACACCATGGATATTAGCAAATTGCTGTAAGTCAGGGCTTCCTCAATACCTTCCACTAAGAAAAAGCTCATTTTAAAACCTTAATCAGCATACCACTAGGTATTGAGCAAGTAATTTAGGATATTTAACCCTCAGTCTCCTCATCTTTCAATGAGGGAGAATACAATTCTTTCAACCTCACAAGAATTTTGTGTCAACATGATAAAAAATGGAAAATGACTTGAGAGTAGTGATGATTGCTGGCCGGGCGCGGTGGCTCAAGCCTGTAATCCCAGCACTTTGGGAGGCCGAGACGGGCCGATCACGAGGTCGGGAGATCGAGACCATCCTGGCTAACACGGTGAAACCCCGTCTCTACTAAAAAATACAAAAAACTAGCCGGGCGCAGTGGTGGGCTGAGGCAGGAGAATGGTGTAAACCCGGGAGGCGGAGCTTGCAGTGAGCTGAGATCCGGCCACTGCACTCCAGCCTGGGCAACAGAGCGAGACTCCGTCCCAAAAAAAAAAAAAAAAAAAAAGAGAGAGTAGTGATGATTAATATTGTTAGCTAGAGAAGGTGCCAATGGTATTTCTTCCTGAAAAGAACTCTCAAGTTGCAGTTTTTCTGAATATTCTGGGAAGGAAGAAGATCATAGGTGAACATCTCAAGTAGAATAAGGTAGGCATACTTACCTTCTAACCAAATACACTCAAGTATGTATGTGCTAGGTCCTATGCTGATGCCAAGGCTATAACAGCGGTGAAGATAGTTTCTGCCTTTAAAGGGCTTAGTATAAGGAAAGACAGGCTAGCAAACAAGAGTAACCATCTTGAGAGATAAGTGTAATGACAGAAGTAAGCATGGGTTGCTCTAGAACTATGCTACTATGTGGCTACTGGGTACTTGAAATGTGGGTAGACCAAATTGACATGTGCTGTAAATGTAAAACACACCAGATTTCGAAGACTTACCATTAAAAAAAGTAGACTACCTTATCAATAACTTTATTTTTATTATTTGTTGAAATGTTAACATTTTGAATGTGTTGGGTTAAATAAAACATTATTAAAATCAATTTTATTGGTTTCTTTTTTACTTTTTAAATACGGCTACCAGAAAATTTTAAATTATACATTTTTCACCTGTAATCCCAGTACTTTGGGAGGCTGAGGCGGGCAGATCACTTGCGGTCAGGAGTTTGAGAGCAGCCCGGCCAACATGGTGAAACCCCGTCTCTACTAAAAATACAAAAATTAGCCAGGTGTGATGGCGGGTGCCTGTAATCTCAGCTACTCAGAGGCTGAGGCAGGGGAATTGCTTGAATCCAGGAGGTAGAGGTTGCAGTGAGTGGAGATCACACCACTGCACTCCAAACGAGACTCCCTGTCAAAAAAAAAAAAAAATTAAAATTAAAAACTTAGATATGTTTCTTGCATTTTATTTCCATTGCCCATTTGTACAGCTTCTTTGGAGAAATGTCTATTGAAATCTTTTGCCTGTTTTAAAACTGGGTTGTCTTTCTGTTGTTAAGTTTTAAGTGTTCTTTATTATTCTAAATACTAAACCTTTATCAGATAAATAATTTAAAACAATTTACCCCCAATCTGTGGGTTGTCTTTTCACTTTCTTAATATTATCTTTTTTGAGATTGTTTTGCCTATTCCAGGTCTCTTTCATTTCTGTATTAATTTTAGAATTAACTCATCCTTTTCTGCAAAGAAGGTAGCTGGAATTTTGATAGACATTGCATTGAATCTGTAGTTCAATGTGGTGAATATTAACATCATAATAATATTAAAACTTCCAACCCACAAACATTTATTTATGTGTTTAATTTCTTTCTGCAATGTTTTGTAGTTTTCAGTGTACATGAAACTTTGTTAAATCTTTTCCTAATTATTTTATTTTATATGCTATTACAAATTATCATAGTAGAATTATAGTGACTTTATTAGGGCTTGCTTTGTCTGTGTATTTCCGTAATTTCTCTGTTCAATTATCTGCTTCTGTTAGTATCACACTCAGCTTTTATGCTCCATTAATTACTGTCTGATTGCTCTGTTGTTTTGGATAATGCACAGGATGTTAACTTACTTCATGGTCTGATACAATTAAATTTGGGCCCTTTGCAGAGATAGTTTTTGAGGCAAGTCTTTGAGATTTGTTCTGACCCCTGGAGGGCTCTCCTTAGCAGTTTCTAGCCAACCTATAGTTTACTTCGTTACTTAAATGAGCTACCAGCCTCTTCTTAATTGCTTACTGTCAAAATCTTCATTGTTTTTGAGAGTGACCTCAGGCTTGAACTTCCCTATACTGTGTTTCGAATAAAGCCCATTTCTTTAGGAAGAAATTTGGAACTTTCTATTCTCTCGAAAAAAGAAAAAAATAGAAAGGGAGCACCTCTGTCCCTGAACAAAATTTTGGAGTCCCTGTTCTGGAGCAGGAGAAGCAGTGTCAAACTTCTCTTGGAGTGACATTCCTGCTTAAGAAGCAGAGCGTTGGATAGAGGTAATAGCCTCTGCTCTTCTGGCTTGCCTCTTCCAGCATGGAAATTCTGTTCCATGAATAAGCTGAGGCAAGAGTAGTCACGATCTGATTACTTTCAGCCTGCCACATTTGGGGCCAAGCCTGTGCCTCTAAAAGTGTGAGAAGAGTGGAGGAAAGGAGACAGTGGATTTTGATCACAGTTATCTAGAATTTAGCCTCAGCAACTTGGAGCTGGAGGGGATGAGAAATGCTGTTGGTCTGCCCTTCTTGGTAAGATAACGTATTACTTAACTGGAGGCTGAGAGTTGAGGAACCTTGTTTTCTTGGCCATCCACCCAGATTGGAGCTTCAGGCATTGCACTGAAATATGGATGAATGAGGACAGGAGTGGTGGTGGCTCAAGGGCCAGACTCTTGGTGTTCTTACTGAGATGTGGTAAATTTTCTTGAATAAAATTTTCTTTATTTGCATATGCCCTTAGAGATGTGAAATGGTTGTTTCAGAGATGTGAAATGGTTGTTTTAATATAATTTTCATTAATTACAGCTGTTTCCTGGAGAGCAGGGTCCTTAGATCTCTTCATGCTGGTCTTCTGGAAGTGGAAGGAGTAGTATTATTTTAGACAAAAATCTAAAAACCATAAAGGGGACATTTTATTGACTTTTTACTGTATTTAAATGAGAAACATTTGTTCAACAACATTTGTTCAACAACAGGTGGCATATAAGAAGTTATCTGGCCACAAAGTGGCTGATTGAAATAAAATGTCTACAAAGTATATTGATAATACAATATTGCATACTGTAACGGATACACATCTAGAATGCATAGAAATCCCTGCTAATCTGCAACAAAAGATCAACAACCTAACAGAAGCCGTGTCTACTAAAAAATACAAAAAACTAGCCGGGCGAGGTGGTGGGCGCCTGTAGTCCCAGCTACTCCGGAGGCTGAGGCAGGAGAATGGCGAAAGTGGAAACTCTTATAGCTAATAAATTCATGAAAAGAGGCTTAGCTTCATTAGCAGTCATTTAAAATGCAATTAAAATGACATTTCATTTTTCTTTCAACAATAGGCAGTAAGTAATATGCTATCAAATGTTGATAAAAAATGGGGAAGCAGAAAGCTTCATGCACTGCTGAGAGTACAAGCTTTTGGAGAACCATCTGGTGGTTTTTAGTTAAATTAAGTATGCATTTCTCTTATAACTCAGGAAATCCCATGCTTGGGCAATTATCTTGGAAAATATTTCACAAAGTAACATTGTTACTAATATCTGTCAGAGCAGAGATTTGGAACCAGCCCAAAAGTTCATCAACAGGGAACAGATGAACATAATGTGGTATAGGTACATGATCAAATACAGTGTTTCAATCAAAAAGAAGGAACTAGATCTACATATATCAATGAGAGTAGTTCACAAATGTAATATTGAGTATAAAAAGTAAAAAGTAAAATAAAATGCTTAGCACAATGCAATTTATATAAAACACAAAATAATAGTTTATGTTGTTCATTGTTACACAAACTTGTGAATAAAGGTATGGACGATGGAATGATATGCGTTAAATATGTGAGCTTGGATGTGCATGATGAGAGAAGAGATGGCAAGTGGTATTGAGTATGGGAGGTGAAGATGACAAAAAAATGCGTACAATTAAATTTAAAAGGACCTATTTGCAGGTTGTGCTGTCAATCATGTGCTACAAACTATAGAGTATGATTCATCCTATCACTCAGATTCTGGATGTAAGAGTCTCATGAATATTAGTGACGGCAGTAAAATGAGATAATGTGTATATAAGTGTCTAGTAGTGCAACCAGGCATTGCTAGGTCTCCTTTCCTTTCTGACTATCTTATTGAGGTAGCATCTGAACAAGAAAGATAAATATTCTAGATAGACTTTGAAAATTCCTACAAAAATTATAGTTTGAATTACTCTCATAAAAACTAGGCATGAATTACTATTATAAAAATTACTATTTATTTGTTTGAAATGGCCAGTGGCTCAGCCAGGTAGAGACCAACTGAGAGCACGAGAGTGTAAAAGGAAAGTATTTCAGCAAGGCAAGCTGTCAAGGCTCCTATGAATTATACATAGAAAATGAAAAATAAAAAATTCCGGGCAAAATCTGTAAGTTCTGAAATATGGTCCAAATGGTGCCATCTGCTCATAAAATCATAGAGAGGCTGTTGGAACTTTCCAGCACTGGGTTGGATTGTCTCCACAAAGCTGCTGAGGTAAAATCCTGTAGCACCAGATCATCAGGATAATTTCCAAGGGAAGAAGACCACTGTGTGGTTTAACTCTCTTTGCCTTATATATTTTTTTGTACAGTAATCTCCAAAGTAAAAGAAATGAAGGTTTACCCTCATAAACCACCTCTCCAAACTATACTTCCTTCTCCTGAACTAAAACCTGGAATCCACCCACTTTATTATCACCACTATCCAATTCATAAACATCTTTCAGACCTCATCTCAAGGCCAAGAGAGAGTGGAATAAGCAAGGGCACTGGATACAGACGAACCTGGGTACCAGCTTAGATTCAGCTTCTTATCATTAGCCACGTGAGAGTGGGCATAGTGTTCAGTGTCACTGTGCTGCAATTTCCTAAGTAAAATGAGGAAAATGGTATCTAACTTTTGAGTTGTTGTGAGGGCTAAAATATTAGATTAGAGCAGGCACTCAAATCAGTATTTACACATTATTCCCCATTCAGATTCCTTGACTTCCTATGTCCCCACAGAGTTCTCCTTTCTCAAAACACATGTAGGTGCCACTCAATAACTTATTGTCTTGCCTGTAGTTTCATTTCATGATGTAAGTCTTATCTCTCCAGAAACAGCTTGACAGGAACTTTCTTTTCCTCCTTCTGTCCTCACTCTCTGCCTTTTCTCCCATTTCTTCCCTCCAGCGCCTAGAAAAACTGGTGCTTAACAAGTGCTTGTGGACATCCTGACTGGAGGGCACCCACCCTTCCTAGAAGCCTCTAGGAAAACATCTCAGCTGAGTACATGTCTGGACAAGTGTGCAGGAAAAGTTTATTACCAGAAAGTGAAGCAAAATGTTACTGTTGGACAGACAATCTGACTGCAGAGGATGGTGCCAAGCATTCCTGTGTTCCTACAGAGTCACCTCTTAGTCCTCACAGAGCGCCTACCTCAGGCAACTGGGAGCCTTTTCCAATATGGCGTCTTTTCTCCTTCCCTGATGAACCTTCACAATCTTTTTTTTTTTTTTTTTCTTCCTCCCTCTGTGCTCCTTTTAGGGTACCTGGAGGAGTCACTAATGGCTCCACCCTGAAGTGACTTCAGGTCTTCCCTGGATGTAAGTGAAAAAGGTTTTAAGTCCTTCAGACTCTTCTGTGGGGTGCACTTCGGATCAATAAGCAAACAATATTTCTTTGGTAAATAGATAATCCTCCTCAGAGAATAACTTCAATGCCTCACTCTTCTGACAAAGTTTCTGTTTCCTTATTGCCTTATAAAAAATTACCTCTCATTTATTGACCACTTGTATTTATGACTATGAAGTATGTGCTATTACTATTCATATTTTAAAATGAGAAAACAGGCATAGAGTTTGAATAACACGCACAAGGTCTATATCTATTGCCTAATGGAAAATGGAACTGCTACCGTCCTGTAGTTAAATCAGGCATGGGGAAAAGAAAATCCTACCCTGCCACAGACGTCTTAGTGTATGGAAATGCCTGTCCTGCAGATTTCCCAGTGAGTAAGTGGGTGACATAGGTGTCTTGTTCTCCACTCAATCCCCTGAAAAGGATTTGGTGGGGTCAAGGCTCAGCCAGTAAGTACACTTTCCTAGGCCTCCCTTGGCATTATGTGGTCAATGGGGAGCCCAGCAATCTTGGTGGGGGAGATGAGCATTCCTTTAGGGTACTTCTCAGAAAACTTCATAACCAGGTGACCTCATCATTACAAAGCTGAGAAGGAAGGGTCACATAACAATAAATGGTATTAAGAAAAGCCCACCTTCTCAGAAAGAAGAACAGAAGAGGACATTAATATAGTTTGCATATCTGTCCCCACCCAAATCTCATGTTGACCTGTAATCCCCATTATTGGAGGTGAGGTCTGGTGGGAGGTGACTGGGTCGTAAGGATGGATTACTCATGAATGGTTTAGCACCATCCTCTTGGTGCTGTCCTTGAGATAGTGAGTGAGTTCTTGCCAGATCTCGTTGTTTAAAAGTGTGTGGCATCCGCCCCCGCTTGCTTGCTTCTGCTTTCACCATGTGACGAGACTGCTCCCCCTTTGCCTTCTGCCATGATTGTAAGTTTCCTAAGGCCTCCCTAGAAGCTCAGAAATGCCAGTATCATGCTTCCTGTAAAGCCTGAAGAGCCATGTGTCAATTAAACCTCTTTTCTTCAGAAATTACCCAGCCTTAGGTATTTCTTTATAGCAATGTAACAACAGCCTAACACAGACATACTACAACTCCAACCTGTGTACATGCAAACCCAAAAGAATACTCATTAGAGCAGTAGCCTGACTGTATATTACCACAGTGCCGTAAACAGATAAGGACTGGGGGAGTCCTGCATTCCACTTAAAATACTCCACTGGCTATTACTGGCAGCGAAATACATGAAAAGTCTGAAAATCATCTTCAGAAAAAGGTGCTTTAGGTAACACAAAATCAAATGAATTTTTTTTTATCCCCAGAGAAGCTACACTTACTTGTCTGTATGTCTTTTAAAATGGACTCCAGCAAGGAGGACTCAGATCCTTTGTTCTGCCCTCCACAAGTATAGTAGTGATCTACCCTCACCTTATTCTGATGCCAAAAAGGGAGGTGGACAGTTTCGTTTTCCTCATGATAAGTCTAAAGTTGCTAAGTTTTATTTTCTCCAAATAATAAGGCAGCACTCACTTTTGGAAAGGATTCTCCTTTCCTAGTTCATTTAAACTCATACTTTCACATAGGCCTGTAATGATACGTCACACCACAAAAGATAGGTCAATTTTATCTTACTACTACCAATCAGAAAGAAATATGGATTAACTGGCAAGGGGGTGTTGATTGTGAAATCTAATCTCAAACCTTTAAGTCACAATGGATGATTTCATGGCTATATAAGCAGTTTGTTTCCCCACAATTCACTGGGAAAAGAGATGCTTTCGATTTTTCTAGGCACAGGAAGCTGAGTGTCCTGCTTGATAGAAATGTACACTGAGTGCCCTTTCAGCTTCCATGTCATAATGATCCCTAGGAAGCCAATCACTCAGCCAGCTTCAGATGTCCAAACTGCTGAGGCTCTTGGGCCAAAGGACTTTGCCGTTTTCAATGTAATACAAATGTCTATGAAGAGCTTATAGCCTTCAAAGGAAATTAAAGCAGTTATATTCTGGCTATTATGTAGAGGTCATCGTTCTGCACATTTAAATCAATCTAGTTACATTTCAGTTTGTACAGTTAATATCTGCCGAGCAGCAGCTATGAACAAAACGCTATGGCAAACCCTTAAGAAAAGCTGTTTTCACAGAGGGAGGAACATAAGAGACCTGGGGAGCTTTTTTCTTCTTCTTTTTAAGAGCTTTGTTGAAGTTTAATTCACATACCATAAATTTGCCCACTTTAAGTGTACAATTCAATGATTTTTTAGTAAGTTTACAGAATTATGCCTTGTCACAATTCAATTTTTGAACATCTCCATCATCCCAGGAGCTTTAACAATGCTAATGCCCAGACTTCACCTCAGAACAATTAAGTCAAACATTTTGAGGGTGATTCAGGCAGCTTCCCAAGTGGTTACAGAATGCAGCACATATTGAAAGGGACTGCTGTAGAGGATACAAACATGAGTGGTACCTAGTTCCTGCCCTTAGGAAATCTGTCATTTATAAGCATGGTTTCTCAACCTCGGCACTATTCACATTCAGAGCTGGATCATTCTTGCGAAGGGCTGTCCTGTGCATTGTGGAATGTTTAGAAGCATCCTTAACCTCTAGCCACTGAATGCCGGGAACACCTCCCCTACTGCCCTAAACTGTAACAAGAGGGAGGATGAGGAGGAGGAGAAGGAGAAAGAAATCTTGTGTGTGACCCAGTGTGGTATAGTGGCAAGATGGTGGTCTTTGAGGCAATAAAGGTTTTTACTGATATACAGTTCTACCATTGGCTGGTTTTATGATCTTGGACAATGTAGCTATTTTTTTTTTCTTTTATATGGAGTCTCACTCTGTTATTCAGGTTGGAGTGCCGTGGTGCCATCTCGGCTCACTGCAATCTCTGCCTCCTGGGTTTAAGTGATTCTCCTGCTTCAGCCTCCCGAATAGCTGGGATTGCACGCACACGCCACCATGTCCAGCTAATTTTTGTACTTTTAGTAGAGACAGGGTTTCACCATGTTGGCTTTTTGAGACAAGGTCTTGTTTTGTTGCCCAGACTGGAGTGCAATGGTGTAGTCACAGCTCACTGCTGCTTTGACATCCTGGGCTCAAGGGATCCTCCCACCTCAGCCTCTTACGTAGCTGGGACTACAGGTGTGCACCACCACGCCCGGCTAATTAAAATGGTTTTGTTTTTTTAGAGATGGGGCCTCACTCTGTTGCCCAAGCTGGTCTCAAACTCCTGATCTCAAATGATCCTCCCTCCTTGGCCTCTCCCAAAGTGCTGGGATTACAGACATGAGTCACCACACTCACTCAAGGCAGTCAAATTTTATGAGCCTGTTTTCTCATAGTAATTATTCAACACATGTTAATTTAGTGTTATCTGTAAAATGAAGATAATAATATTTAGCTTATACCTTTGGCAGGGGGAATAGATAATGTGTGTCAAATATTAGCAAACAGTATAATATACTGTGTATATAGGCGGACATTGGGTATTTACTCTGTGCCAGGTATTGTGGTAAATGCATTACACAATATCTCATTTCCTCCTCATAACAATCTGGTTAAATGGATACAGTTATTATATCCATTTTACAGATGAGGAAACTGAGAGTTAGAGAAGTTAAATAAACTTACCCAGGTCATGGAGCTTGGTAAAGAGATTCAAGAACTTTGCTATGTGGTAATGCTTTTTAAACTTGCTCCTCATAATTACCACTTGGCATATTGTTAACAATGCACATCTCAGGATTCAGAAATTCTGGGATAAGATCACAAATCTGTATTTTCTACAAACACCATAGATGAATCCTATGACTGACCAAGTTTAGAGATGGTTGCTATGGTGCTTCTCATCAATATTGAATCAATATTAAATAAAAAATAAGCTAACTACAAATTTTGGTTTGGAGGATTAGGGAAATGTGTAGGATTTTGACAGAAATGAGAAAGACCAGGCTCCTGAAGGAAGGGATAACATGTACAAAGGTAAGAGGCTTAATGTGTGGGTTGTGCTTAGGAGTTTCAGTAACAAGAGCTAACATTTACTTTGCACTTCCTGGGAGCAGGTACTATCCTGAGTATGTTACCTATATTATCTTACTTAATCTTCGCACACAGTTTTGCGAGGTGGTAGTGTTATTTTTCTCATTTACAGATGCAGAAACTGAAGGGCAAAAAGGGAAAGCAAGTTGTATGAGAGCACACAGGGCCAGGCGCGTGGCTCACGTCTGTAATCCCAGCACTTTGGGAGGCCGAGGCGGGCGTATCACGAGGTCAGAAAATCGAGACCATCCTGACTAACATGGTGAAACCCCGTTTCTACTAAAAATACAAAAAAAAAAAAAAAGTTAGCCAGGCGTGGTGGCGGATGCCTGTAGTCCCAGCTACTCGGGAGGCTGAGGCAGGAGAATGGCATGAACCCCGGAGGCAGAGCTTGCAGTGAGCCGAGATCCCGTTACTACACTTCAGCCTGGGCGACAGAGCGAGACTCCATCTCAAAAAAAAGCACACAGCTAGCAAGAGGTCAGGCCAGGATTTGAAACTAGACAACCCAATGCCGAGCCTGCCTCTCCTAACCCGCATGCCACATAGCAAGAGAAAACCATGGGAGGAAATTCTGAAAAGGCAAACTTGGACCAAGCTGGTAATATTAGCTGTCTGCTCTGTTAGAGCACGTTCTATGGGCCAGCTTCTCTGTGTGGATTGCATCCCACCCTCATAACAACCAAATTAAAGTACTGAAGCTCAGGGGGTGTATGGAATTTGGCCAACATAGCCACTCTGTCACAAGGATTAGATTGAAACCGCAGTCTGTCTTTACTGTTCAAATCCTTATTTTTCTATTATTTCACAACTGTCTTACTTCAAATTGTGAGGACCTTAAATACTGTAGCTTCATAATTATTTTAAAGATAATTTATTTCATGCTTATCTGTTCTGTAGGGGGCAGATCTACCCCCAAAGCCTGAGGAAGCTGAGAGGTTGAAGAAGGAGGCTGAGAAGTCTTGTTTCTTAGAAAGAAACACTTAATAGGGATTTATAAACAGAAGCCATGTCTGAGGACAGACAAGATGGTGGATCCCAGCACCATCACCCACTCCAGATCCAGGGCTTATATAACACAGGGAAAGACTATGTAGGGCAATTGAAGTTGACCTGCTAGGGAAGGGCAAGAACACTATGTCTTGGCATAGAATTTGACTAGGGGCAGGATTTATAGTCAAGGTCATTTTGACCTATGGGCAGGATTTTTGGCAAGTACATGCTCTTACTCAAGGAGTAGTAGATAAAATAGAAATCTTAGAGGCACTCTCAGAACTGAGGTTAATCAGAAGTCATCATGTGGACTAGCATCTAAGATGGAGTCACTTCAGCCTCCACACCATCATGCATTGAATGAATAGTCATGTAGTCCATGCACTGGGCTAAAGATACAGAACTACGGAAAACAAAGGTGTGGTCATGTCCTGGTGGGGGTCACAGCCTTGTGTGGAGATAGACACATAAACAATTAATTCTAATAGTAGGAGAGTATAAAAAAGCACTCTATCTAGAGAACAGGGAGAACTAAATTTTCCCCGAGGGAGCAAAGAATTAGAGATGGTGTCTGAGCACAGACTTAAAGAATAAGCACAAGAGACATGTTGCTTAAGATTAATGGGGCCGGGCGCGGTGGCTCACACCTATAATCCCAGCACTTTGGGAGTCTGAGGTGGGCAGATCATGAGGTCAGGAGTTCGAGACCAGCCTGATCAACATGGTGAAATCCCATCTCTACTAAAAATTCAAAAAATTAGCTGGGTGTGGTTGTGCGCACCTGTAATCCCAGCTACTCAGGAGGCTGAGGCAGAAGAATTGGTTGAACCCGGGAAGTGGAGGTTGCAGTGAGCTAAGATTACGCCACTGCACTCCAGTGTAGCAACAGAGCAAGACTCTGTCTCAAAAAAAAAAAAAAAGATTAATGGTAGGATGGAAAGTTGAAGCTGTTTGAGAGGAGGCAATCTATTAGTTTAGTCAGCAGTCAGGAAGCTATTCTGCTAGTTCGGTAATAAGATGAGGGAGACAACGAGATCCTAAATTAAGGCTGTGAGACTAAAGGAGAGAGAGGGAGTGGAGAATATTGTGCATGGTGAACACGCAGTTATCAGGTCCTTCTCTGTGTTCTCTCCTGGACTGGAGGATTTATAGAGGAAAAGGATGTGAGGGTGCAAATTTAAATCCTTGTAATTTACTCCCTGATCCAGCAGGTTGACCTCTTGTGCATAAAACTACTCCACCCAGACTATCTTAATTACTTAATGTAAAGGTCTTTTAGGATTCGAAGGTTCCCCTTTGGCAAGCAAATGCTTTGGGGAGAGTGACTGATGTCTGGGAGGTAATGAATGAGAGGTCAAGACAAATTTTCTCAAATGTTTAGTTTTGCTAAAGCCTCTGACAGCTTATAAATGAAAATTCTTTGAGTAACTCTTTTATTGTAAGTATACTATTTTTATTTCCATGTTTACATTAAGTAATCAAGACTCAGTTCTGAAAACAAGTGCAAGTATTTACATCTTTCCCTTTCCTCATTTTTCCCCTTCTCTGTTCCCCCCGCCTCCGCAACAAAGTTGTTCAGAGTCTTCTATGAGTTAAACATGAGCTGGGTCATTCCTGGTCACAAATTACAGACATGATTGTCTTGAACCTCTGTTCACAGTCCTATGGGAGTCCGAAACCCACCCTACGATGACTGCATTCCCAGGAGACTTACAATGTGTTCCTGTTCAAACTCCTGCTTTTCCTCAGTTTGTAGGCTGATTCATCATTGGCAAAACTTGCTTCTTCCTGCTTAATAGGGAGTTCAGTCCCTTTCACTTCAAGCATGTGGCATAGGACTCACTGAAAACTGAGAGACACAGAAAAGGGTTTATATTGCAGGAAGACAAATATCTTCAAATCTAAAAAGTCATCCAACCTTACCATTAACAGTGACTTTTTACTATCATATTCTCTCACCCAGAACAGACTGCCAGTCACACCACTTTCTTCTCCTCCTCCTAGTGTCTTTTCTCCTCCCTTAAATTCTCCTGTTTGTTTTATGGGAAGGTATCCAATTCCCAGCAGCCTATACTCTCAGATCCATTGGATATCAAAATGACCCAAGAGTCCAACAGAACAGCAGGGGCTCTTTATTTAATAGAATCCAGCTTCTTAGATGGGAATTGATGGTTATAAATAGCTGGTCTGCTTCTTCTCCCCTGTCTACCCATCATTCTCTGCTTCTGTTATTACATGATATCTTCTCTTTAGGAGATTCTGTCTCTTGGGAATAAGGCCTAATAAAGATTTGTAAAATGTGGTAAATGGACACCAGGAAAGAAGCAATTTGTACCTAAAGGGAGTTGTGGGGGTTAAGAGGAAGTTCTTTCGTCCATCAGTCCATCCATCCATCCATCCATCCATCCATCCATCCATCCATCCAACCATCCACCCACCTATCCATTGACAAAAAGATTATCTCCTTGGCTAAACTCTACTCTGGCTTTCCTGAGCTCTTTTCTCAACTAGGTCAACTTTCGGGCTTCCATGTTCATCTCTGAATTTTACAATTTTAGCAAGAATTCTGCTAAGTCATTTTAACCATAACTGCCTACCCTCGATATATGATTACCCTCGATATCCCCCAGGTGATGTCTGATATCCTGGCCTGCCTTCAGCAAGAATCCTGTTAGGTCAGTTTAGCCAGAATTCTTCCTTACCTCAATGTTTCCTCTCAGTAGATTTCCATTCACTGACCTCTCTGCTTCTTAGCTATAAATTTCCACTTTTCCTTGTTGTATTTGGAGTCAAGCCCAATTTCTCTGTCCTTCTGTAAGACCCCCTTGTAGCAGCTCTCCTGTATACTTATTATAATAGACTCACTTGACTAAAGTTCACCTTATTGTTCTTAACACGTGTCAGAATGAACAATTTTTTTCTTTAACACCAGCCATCCATCCAGCTAACAAACAGTGACTGAGAGCTGGCTAAGTGCCAGACGCTGCTCTAGCTATTGGGTATATCATGATGAACAAAACAGCAAAGGTCCTGTCCTATCGGAGTTTATATTCTAGTTGGGGGGATATAAAGCTTGTTTCATGACTTGAGGGAAGGATAGAAGTTCTCTGTGTAGGTAAGAGAATCAGGATTCTCCTAACAGAGAGAAGAGAATACATAGAAGCACAAAGGCAAGAAATAGCAAGCATATAACTAAACTGCCAAAAAATTTAGTATAGTTGGCTCATGCCATGTGCAGTAGGAAGGCAAGGATGAGGGAGATGAGGTAGGGCCAGTCATGCCCGCAGCTGGGAGTTTGGGTATTATCCCATGGCGAGGGGAAGGTCTGATCATTTGTGCAATATCTCTGTCTTCCTTCATCCTGCCACTGTGCCCTGTCCTTCTTCTATTTCAGTCAGATGTGTGCTTGTCATCCCCACCAAATGAGTCAGATAAGATGAGAGTATTAATTTATTCGAGCAGACATATGTCTACATCATTTGGAGAAAAGGCACCAGACCCACTGTGTACTCTCAAATAATGTGATTAGGGCTAGGTTGAAAGCAGCAAACCTCCGCCCTTCCTAATCAGTTCTGCCTGCTTCAGCCCACTTCACTTCTCAGTTTGTCTTCTCAGCAAATTCTTACTTCCTTAACTCCCCACTCCTCGGGCCCTTTTGCCCACCACACACACACTTTGCCCATCTTATAGATTTATAGCTGTCCTGTTCTTGTTATTTGTTACGGCAAATTACAATATTCACTGATTTCTACAATGAAGAAGGGATAAATTTTTTAGAATCTAGGCCGGGCGCGGTGGCTCAAGCCTGTAATCCCAGCACTTTGGGAGGCCGAGACGGGCGGATCACGAGGCCAGGAGATCGAGACCATCCTGGCTAACACAGTGAAACCCCGTCTCTACTAAAAAAAAAAAAAAAAAAAAAAAATTTTTAGAATCTCTCTCCCTTTATGTGGGGGAAGTTACTGTAATATGAAATATGATCCCATCCTAATCTCCTCACATCTTACATTCGTGGAATTCCAAAGGCAAGATTTGGACACGAATTTAGAGACTGTCTTGTCCAAATGCTTCATTTTAGAAAAATCTTTTTGTCTCAGAGAAACTTATCTAAAATGAACAAGCTCTGGAGTTAGAAGCAACAGAGGCACATCCTAGTTCCCTTACTCATGGGTGGGTATGTAGGGGTGTGTGTGTGTGTGTGTGTGTACATGTTTGGGTGTTAGAGGGGATGTGTGGTGGCAGGTCCTGGTCTAGACAGGGAAGTGAAGAAGGTCAGCCACAATCCCATGTACCTGGGCTTTGTGGCTGCTGGCACACTCCTGCAGGCGTTGAGACAGCAGAGGATGCAGGCCATCTGGCCACAACCCCAGCAGCAGGGATCCCCTCCTCTCTGCTCGAGGGTTAAGCTTTGCCGTGTTCCTGCTCCTTTCAGTCTCGGCTTTTACTGCTCCTGCTACTTCTATGGACGCAGAAGGTTAATAACTTGAAAGAAACCAACTGATCAGTGTTTATGGCTTCTGCTGACTCTCAGTTTCTTCTGGTTAAGGTTCCTGCCTTCTGGTTCTGTCCGTGGTTCCTTCAGCTTGTGCTCATTGCTAACTCTCTTTCCTTCTGTCTATCCTTCACACCCCTGAAGAGAGAGGGATTGGTTGGTTCATTTAGTTTCACAGTTATTTCTTATGGACAAAGTTCTTGTGCCAGACTCTCATGAAGGCTGCCACCGGGCCTGTGCATCAGTTGTCCTGGGGCCACCCCATGACCAGGGTGGCCATAGTCTGCCTTCATCAGAAGGGACTACGGAGATGGCAGGCCCTAACATGTGTCAAACCTTCTCTTCAAGCAGACTCTGTTAGTGACTATTAGTGACTATGGTGGAGCCTAAATTCAGGCATTCACATGCCTCATTCGCCCGTTCCCTAGTTCTGTGTATCTCTTCCTTACCAGTGTCCTGCCTCTTAGCTCCTCATTCCCCTGTGGCACCCTGTTGTTTCTCCTCCACTGCAGAGCAAGGCCCCCTCTCCCAGATCTTGGTATTATTGAACAGGATCTACTTAATTAATTATAACTGAAAATGGCTCACTCTGTTTCTTTGGGTATTTGCATTTTTAATGATACCTTAAGCTGAACAAATTCTCCTCTAATGTGATATTTCAGACAGCTAGAAGGAAAGAAAGATTTGGGAGGCAGCACATTTCCCCGGACTACTCCAATTATCATGTAAACAAACAGTCATTTATTCTCTGTGTCAATCAATGCAGTTCCCAACTTCTATTAACTATCTCACTACCACCTCTATTTCTTGATGATGATTGAGATATTAATGATTTTTTTTTGTGAGACACACAGAATAGGGCTGTTGAGACTGGCAGAAATAATCACATTTTATGCTCTAAAAGAGGCTCAGACGAAACAAAACAAAGGACAGGAAAATCTTTTTATAAGGGGGAAATGTTTCTGATTTAAGGACTCTCAAACTTGCCATCACCCATTGCACTAAAGCAAAGCTAAGTCGTCATTCACGTATCTGGAATTAGTTCTGTATTCTCAAGGAGTTATTATTATTATTATTATTATTATT
>NW_012103142.1:15328896-15337186 GCF_000951045.1 Mandrillus leucophaeus | reverse complement strand
CCGCCACCTCGCCCGGCTAGTTCTTTGTATTTTTTAGTAGAGACGGGGTTTCACCGTGTTAGCCAGGATGGTCTCGATCTCCTGACCTTGTGATCCACCCGTCTGGGCCTCCCAAAGTGCTGGGATTACAGGCTTGAGCCACCGTGCCCGGCCAGGATTTATTCTTTAGTCAATAATTATTATTCTAGTGTCTACTATAGACTGGGTGATATTCAAGAAATGTCAATTAGTATCTTATACTGAGTAAGGAGCAGCCATGGAGATACCCATTGTAAATATTTTTATTTTTACATTCATTTGCATTTGTCTTAAATGAAAGAGAGAATATGTTTATGTACATGTGTGGGTATATATTTATTAATAGTCTATCTTAACTTCAAGTTATATTAGCAAGATTTTTATATAAATAAACATGTAAGAAGATGTCATTCTCAAAAGATAGTATTCTAGTGACTATATAATATTCTATCATTTCAATAGACATGATCATTCCCCCTGTTAATATTAGGGTTGTTTTAATATTTTCACTATTGCAATGACGCTACAATTATCCTTCTATATAAATCATTATTTACATTGATTATTATTCCTTAGAATAGATTCCCAGATCTGGAAGTACTGGGCCGAAAAGCAGGAAGGTTTTTAAAGTAAGAAAGTTATCTTTGATGTTAGTTGTAAAGAAGTTGCAATGGCAGACATAGAAGCAATGCCAGAACCCTTTCCTCAAGTGGAGAAAAACGCATTAGTAGTATTGAGTTTTCTCCATCATGGGAAGGAAGTCTATTTTTAAGAAGTGACTTCCAGCTCATGCCTGTAATCCTGTAATCCCAGCACTTTGGGACTCTGAGGAGGGTGGATCACCTGAAGTCAGGAGTTCAAGACCAGCCTGGGCAACATGGTGAAACCCCATCTCTGCTAAAAATACAAAAATTAGCTGGGCCTGGTGGTAATCCCAGATACTCAGGAGGCCGAAGAATGAGAATGGCTTGAACCCAGGAGGCAGAGGTTGCAGTGAGCCGAGATTGTGCCATTGCATTCCAGCCTGGGTGACAGAGTGAGACTCCATTTAAAAAAATAAAATAAAATAAGTGACTTTCACTTTAGCCTACACTTTTTTGTTCAAGAAACATGTAACTGGTTTTTGGAGTCCTTTAATATCATTAACCACCTTCCACTGCCACATTAACAGTATTCTCCTGTCAGTCGACTCTGTCTACTCTTAGAATAAAATCCCGAGGCCTTTCATGACTTGAAACATCCACATAATCTGGCCCCTGCCTGCCTTTCCAGCCATGTTGTGACATTCTCCCCTTCCTTACTCTGCAACCACACACTCCTCCTTCAGTTCCTGAGTGTGTCAACCTCTCTCAAAGGCCTTAGTCTAGTCATTTCTGTCTGGAATGTTTTCCCCTCATGATCTTTACATGGTCTAGCTCTTTCTTTTCCTACAGAACTCAAGTATTTTTTATCTTTTTTTTTTTAATTTCAGTAGCTTTTTGGGAACAGGTGGTGTTTAGTTACATGAATAAGTTCTTTGGTGGTGATTCCTGAGATTTTGGTGCACCCATCACCCGAGCAGTGTACACCGTACCAAATGTGTAGTCTTTTATCCCTCACCACACCCATCCTTTCCCCCGAGTTCCCAAAGTCCACTGTACCATTCTTATGCCTTTGCATCCTCATAGCTTAGCTCCCACTTATGAGTAAGAACATGTTTAGTGTTCCACTCCTGAGTTACTTCACTTAGAGTAATGGTCTCCGTCTCCATCCAGGTTGCTGCAAATGCTATTATTTTGCTCGTTTTTAAGGCTGAGTAGTAATCTACTGTATCTGTGTATAGCACAATTTATTTACCCACTTGATTGATGGGCATGTGAGCTGGTTCCATGTTTTTGCAATTGCACATTGTGCTGCTATAAACATGCATGTGCAAGTATCCTTTCCGTATAATGACTTCTTTTCCTCTGGATAGATACTCAGGAGTAGGATTACCGGATCAAATGGAAGTTCTACTTTTAGTTCTTTAAGGAATTTCCAGAGTTTTCCATAGTGGCTGTACTAGTTTACATTCCCACCAGCAGTGTAAACATGTTCCCTTTTCACTGCATCCATGCCAACCTTTATTATTATTGTTTGATTTTTGGACTATGGTCATCCTTGCAGGAGTAAGGTGGTATCACATTGTGGTTTTGATTTGCATTTCCCTGATCATTAGTGATGTTGAGCATTTTTCATATGTTTGCTGGCCATTTGTATATCTTTTTTAATGCAAATTATCTATTCAGGTCTTAGCTCACTTTTTGATGGAATTGTTTGATTTTATCTTGCCGATCTGTTTGAGTTCTGTGTAGATTCTGGATATTAGTCCTGTGTCAGATGTATGGATTATGAAGATTTTTCCTGGAGTAAACATGCCTGTTTACTCTGCTGATTGCTTCTTTTGTTATACAGAAGCTTTTTAGTTTGGTTAAGTCCCATGTATCTATCTTTGTTTTTGTTGCATTTGCTTTTAGATTCTAGGTCATGCAGTCTTTGCCCAAGCCAATGTCTAGAAGGGTTTTCCCCATGCTATCTTCTAGAATTTTTATGGTCTCGGGTCTTAGATTTAAGTCTTTGATCCATCTTGAATTGATTTTTGTATAAGGTGAGAGATGAGAATCCAGTTTCATTCTTCTACATGTGGCTTGGCAATTATCGCAGCACCATAAACTCTGAAATCCCTGGAGACCAGCACGGTGACTAGCATGTAGTAGTAGACACTTGATAACTATTTGTCATTACATTTCTAGTGGATTTTACCAGTTGTGGCACTGGGACAAAGTGTCCTATGAGATATTCAATCTAAAGCCAGATTTTAAAGGGAGAAACTTGGTCTTCAGGCCCAAGGTTGAAGTTGATCTGCGTTACCTGGTGTGGTAGTTAAACAATGTCCCCAAAAAGACATCCATGTCCTAATTCCCAGAACCTGTGAATATCTCAGAATGAAACAGAGGTTTGCTTGGCCAAACAGCCAGTCAACAACCCACCCCAGGGTTGGGGTAGCTGTGACCTAGGTGTAAAGGCCTGAACTCCAATTTTTAAGTGCCTGTCTCAGAAGAAGTCTGAACTGCAGAAGGCACAGCATCCACTGAAGCCCAAATAAAACCAGTAGAAGAACCTTTGTGATTACATTTATGGCCCACTGGATAATCCAGGACAGTCCCCCCCATCTCAAGGCTCTTTACTCAGTTATACCTGCAAAGTCTCTTTTGCCATATAAGATCAGATGCTCAACTCAAATCTGGGTAAAAATCTGAAATGGACTTCAACATGTGCTCTCTGCGAGCTGGTTGTTAGAGAGTGGCTTAGAGTAATTGAAACAACATAGATGATGGCATCAGCCTTTGGTTTGAATCTAAGATTAGGCATTTACTAACTAGCTGCGTGGCCTTGGACCAGTCATCTAACCTAGCTGAGATATAGTTTTCTTACCTGAAAAATGTCAGTAATATCTACCATGCAAGATAGTTGTGGAGATTGGAAAGTCTATTAATAATGTGCTGAGTACATAGTAGCTTTGCAAAGTGGTGATTATTATTATTACTGGGATCTCTTCTAGGAAACCATTGCTAGAGTCATGGATCAGGGACTAAGATTTGTCTTAGGTTGGTGTGCCTGCTCCCTGACCCCAAATACCAAAGAAAGAAGCAGATATCAGAAAGGGAGATACTGAGGGATTATGTCCATTACTCTGCCCCCTCCCCTATTCCCGGTCTCAAACCCTGTTCAGCACCATCAGGCAAACCATAAAATAGGAAATATGTGTATTTCCCCACCTGGTAGAAAGCCTATGAAACTTCTGTGCAAAAAGTTACCTTTCAGTCCCGTTTTCTTCACCTCTAAGATAAGGTTAATAATAGTATCTCCCATACAAGATTATTCTAAATACAGAAATTAGATAATGCATGTAAAACACATACCAAGGAACCTGGCATAAGGTAAGTGCTTGATCAATGTTAGCTGTTGCTGTGGTGGTAGTGGCAATGGGATCCTGGAGGTGCTGATAATGAGGAGGAGGATGGTGATGATGATGATTCAATGAGAGTGGTTAGTTTTCCTGGTTAAATTCAGCAGACACCTTGGCAATTGACAGCTCTCACCTGGCCTTAAGGCAGAAAATTCTCTCTGTCTCTCTCCTTAAAACAACACAAATTTATTCTCTTACAGTTTTAGGGGTCAGAAATTCGAAATCAGTCTTACTGGACTACAGTCAAGGCATAGGCTGGGCTGCATTCTGCTGGAGGCTCTAGGGGAGAATCTCTCTCCTTGCTTTTTTCAGCTTCCAGAAGCCACCTACATTCCTGGCTTCATAGCTTTCCTCCTCCGTCTTCAAAGGGCATCACTCTTGTTGCTGCTTCCATCAACATATCTTCTTCTTCCTTTGACCTTCTGTCCCCCGTCTTATAAGAACCCTTGTGATTACATTTATAGTCCACTAGATAACCCAGGATAATCTCATCTCAAGATCCTGAGCTCAGTTACACCTGCAAAGTCTCCTCAACTCAATTACACCTGCAAAGTCTCCTCAACTCAGTTACACCTGCAAAGTCTCCTCAACTCAGTTACACCTGCAAAGTCTCCTTGTCTATATAAAGTAACATTCATGGGATCTGGCCATTTAAGATGTGAATATTTTAGGGGGAGGTTATTCAGTTTACCACAACCATCCATGGCCTGTCCCCACTTCCACACTTCCTCAGGTAGACTTCACAATCTGTCTTTGTGAATCTTCCACTGCATGCACCCTTAACACGCTTGCCCTTCCCTCTTTCTGTTGTAAGCTTCACCCCTGGGTAACCTAGCCCTCCACCTACTACAGGTCTGCACCCAGGCAGCTCAACAAGTCTGGACTGAAACATAATTATGCCAATGTGTCCACCTGACATTTTAAACCCCAGATCTCAGGCAGGTTCTCAGTGCTAAGGCAGAATTCTTGACATAGGCAGGGCGCAGACAGTCTGGGGTGAGGAGAATAATTCAGGCTTGAGATAATTCACAAAGCCAATGTATGATAGATAGAAAGGGTTAAACAGGGTAGGAAAATCCCATGTGGATTTAAAAAATGAATTTTGAGAAACATTTGCTCTGATTGTGAAGACTTTGTGTGTGAAGGCTTCTTGGTAATGAAATTCTAAGGCAAAAAAATTGTGCAGTCAGCCCAAAACAAAGGAATCAATTCCAAGTCTGCTAAGGAGCTTGTGGAAAAAGGTCTTGTAAGTACAGGGCTTAACTTCTTATGGGGGAAGACAGAAAATGATAAGATAAACACAGAAAGAAAAAATGTAATACCAGGTAGAGAAAAATGCTGATAAAGGCAAAATAGGACAGTGGATGGAGAATGACAGGGATTGCTCTTTTAGAACGGGGGCCAGAGAGGGCTTCTCTGAAGTGATGACTGTGAGTGCAGAATACAGTGAAGGAGTGAGAAAAGAGGTTGGCAGGCAGAGAGAACAGGAAGTGCAAAATCCTCAAGGCAGGGTTTGTTTGGCAAGTTTAAGGGACAGCACGGAAGTCAGTGTGGCTGGAGCAGACTGAGCACAGAAGGGAGTGATACATGAAGTTGGAGGGGATTCCAGAGGTCACACCATGGAGGGGCTTTGAGGACTTCATGTCATTGTTTGGCTGCTCCTTTGATGTAGGAGACAGATGCCCTTCTCCTTGTATCCACTGGAGAGTCATACTGCATTCAGCAATAGCCTGCTCATGTGTCACCTCTGCCGAGAAGCCCTCTGGTATCTCCTAGAGGCGTTACTGACAGGCCTCCTGCATTCTCGCCTGGCTCTGGGAGTATGTGATGGAAAACCAAGTGTTTTTCTTACACACCCAATATAGAATACGTCACCTCTGGTCACCAAAGTGTGTGTGGGGATTTTTTTTCTCACACACCAAAAGCAATTTTCCAGTGAACACTGTTAAAGCAAACTCAATATGGGCTGAGAAGGACCCTGTAATTTTATATTTGAGACCTGGTAGATGAACTGTAACCTTATTAAGATAAGCAGACAAGACTGAAAACCTAACTTAGGAGTATGTGCCTGTAACAATAGCTGAGTCTTGACCAATCCCAGAGGCCATACTTCAACCACTCATAGACTGTTAAGTGTTCAAACTGTGTTCAAATAAGGCAAACACCAACCTGTAACCAATCCAGCTGTTTCCGTACCTCACTTCTGATTTCTGTACGTCACTTCCCTTTTTTGTCTGTAAATTTGTTCTGACCACGAGGCATGCTTGGAGTCTCTCTGAATCTGCTGAGTCTGAGGGCGGCCCTATCCGCGAGTCATTCATTGCTCAATTAAACTCCTTTAAATTTAATTCAGCTGAAGTTTTTCTTTTAACACCACCAACTGGGTGTCCTATAATTTAATTCAATAATGACACTATCTACCTGGAATTAGAGTCAGATTTCACAGGTTAAGAGCACAGTCCCACAAAACTGCCCTCCAACTTCAGATGCCCATCACAAGTAGTAGGTCACCTATACTTCTGACCAAATGGCTGTAAATCGGAGTTCCTCCTCCTTGAGTTTGATTAATTTGCTAGAGGCTTACAGAACTCAGGGAAACACCCTACTTAATCTCTCCATTTATTATAATGGATATTACAAAATATACAGATGAAGAGCCAGATGGAAGAGATGCATACATAGGGCAAGGCGTGCGGGAAGGGACACAGAGCTTCCAGGCCCTTACTGGGCAGGAGCCTCTACCTATTCAGCCACCTGGAAGCTCTCTAAAACATAGTCCCTTTGGATTTATATTGAAGCTTCATTACATAGATATAATTGATTACATTTCTGGTCATCGAGGATCCATTCAACCTTCAGCCCCTCTTGCCTCCTCTGAGATCAGGGGATGGGGCTTAAAGTTTCAACCTTTAGTCATATGATTGGTTCCCCTGGCAAACAGCCTCCATCCTGAGGCTATCCAGAAGCCCACCAAAAGTTGCCTGCCTCACTAGAACAAAAGATGCTCCTATTACCCAGGACGTTCTAAAGGATTTAGGAGCTCTGTATCAGACACTCCTATCACTCAGGAAATTACAAAGGGTTTAGAAGTTCTGTGTCAGGAATTAGGGTCAAAGACCAAATATTCGAACAAAAGATTCTCCTAGTACCTCTATCTACAAGATAGAGCACTTCTATCAAATCAGGAACAGAGACCAAACACATGTTTCTAACTAGATGGCGGTATCACAAGTACCTTACCTTAGGGGAAGTTAACACTTCTCAAGATCACAGTCTCTGTATAGGACAAAGTTACCTTCCTGTGAGAGTTGAAATGACCCATCCCTCCCCAAGCCCCAGTATCTGAGTCACCACCATGTAATAGGATCTTTTAGAGGATTTGTTTTTTCCTCCTTTATTTGAAAAGCTATTTTGCTTTCTTCTCCATTGTCTGATTCTGTTTACATCTCATATTTTTGCCTTTTTACATAATTCACATTCTTGGCATTTGGGGTGGTAAGGAGTTCACAAGTATAGGAGGGGTCAGGTAGGAGGAGGAGTGAGAAAAGAGGGAGGAGCTGGGACAAAGAAGCTGAGAGCAAAAGATCAAAAGAAGAGTAAAGAAACAAAATAGAAAAAAAGAAGGGGCAGTCTGATCCCTGGGAAGTCAGCCCTCACAGCATTGCTGTCCATGGGAGTGGGCCTCCTTGACTCCTGCCTGCTGTAGCTAAAATGCCAGAGGGCTGCGGGGCTCATATTTGAGGGTATGAAGGGTGAAAATAAGCCTCGTGTTTTAAATGCAGTCATTAAACTGGTTAACATTAAGGACTAAAAAGGCAAAATCCAATGTTAAAAATAATAAAGATAATATATAACTTTTTTTTGATGGATCTCATCACTCTGATGTATTTTTTTTTTATTATACTTTAAGTTCTAGGGTACATGTGCGCAACATGCAGGTTTGATACATAGGTATACATGTGCCATGTTAATTTGCTGCACCAATAAACTCGTCATCTATATTAGGTGTTTCTCCTAATGCTATCCCTTCCCAAGCCCCCCACCCCCAACAGGCCCCAGTGTGTGATGTTCCCCGCCCTGTGTCCAAGTGTTCTCATTGTTCAGTTCCCCGCTATGAGTGAGAACATGTGGTGTTTGGTTTTCTGTTCCTGTGTTAGTTTGCTGAGAATGATGGTTTCCAGCTTCATCCATGTCCCTGCAAAGGACATGAGCTCATCCTTTTTTATGGCTGCATAGTATTCCATGGTGTATCTGTGCCACATTTTCTTTTTTTTCTTCCATATC
>NW_012103142.1:15323773-15324286 GCF_000951045.1 Mandrillus leucophaeus | reverse complement strand
TTTGTGGGTAACCTGACCTTTCTCTCTGGATGCCCTTAACATTTTTCCTTCATTTCAACCTTGATGAATCTGACAATTATGTGCCTTGGGGTTGCCCTTCTCGAGGAGTATCTTTGTGGTGGTCTCTATATTTCCTGAATTTGAATGTTGCCCTGCCTTGCTAGGTTGAAGAAATTCTCCTGGATAATATCCTGAAGAGTGTTTTCCAACTTGGTTCCATTCTCCCCATCACTTTCAGGTACACCAATCAAACGTAGATTTTTGTCTTTTCACATAGTCCCATATTTCTTGGAGACATTGTTCATTTCTTTTTACTCTTTTTTCTCTAACCTTGTCGTCTTGCTTTATTTCATTGATTTGATCTTCAATCACTGATACCCTTTCTTCCACTTGATCAAATCAGCTCTTGAAGCTTGTGCATGCATTACAAAATTCTCGTACCATGGTTTTCAGCTCCATCAGGTTTTTTAAGGTCTTCTCTACACTGTTTATTCTAGTTAGCCATTCATCTAA
>NW_012103142.1:15314347-15315678 GCF_000951045.1 Mandrillus leucophaeus | reverse complement strand
ATTTCCCTCTAAACACTGCTTTAAATGTGTCCCAGAGATTCTGATACATTGTGTCTTTGTTCTCATTGGTTTCAAAGAACATCTTTATTTCTGCCTTCATTTTATTTCTCCAGCAGTCATTCAGGAGCAGGTTGTTCGGTTTCCATGTAGTTGTGCAAGTTTTGAGTGAGTTTCTTAATCCTGAGATCTAATTTGACTGCATTGTGGTCTGAGAGACAGTTTGTTGTGATTTCTGTTCTTTTATATTTGCTGAGGAGTGCTTTACTTCCAATTATGTGGTCAATTTTAAAATAAATGTAATGTGGTGCTGAGAAGAATGTATATTCTGTTGATTTGGGATGGAGAGTTCTATAGATATCTACTAGGTCTGCTTGTTGCAGTGTTGAGTTCAAGTCCTAAATATCCTTGTTAACCTTCTGTCTTATTGATCTGTCTAATATTGACAGTGGGATGCTACAGTCTCCCATTATTATTGTGTGGGAGTCTAAGTCTTTTTGTAGGTCTCTAAGGACTTGCTGGGTGCTTCTCTATTGGGTGCATATATATTTAGGATATTTGACTCTTCTTGTTGAATTGATCCCTTTACCATTATGTAATGGCCTTCTTTGTCTCTTTGTTGGTTTAAAGTCTGTTTTATCAGAGACTAGGATTGCAACCCCTGTTTTTCTTTTTGCTTTCCATTTGCTTGGTAGATCTTCCTCTGTCCCCTTATTTTGAGCCTATGTGTATCTCTGCACATGAGATGGGTCTCCTGAACACAGCATGCTGATGGGTCTTGACTCTTTATGCAATTTGCCAGTCTGTGTCTTTTAATGGGGGCATTTAGCCCATTTCCATTTACGGTTAATATTGTTATGTGTGAATTTGATCAATCATTATAATGTTAGCTGGTTATTTTGCCCGTTAATTGATGCAGTTTCTTCATAGCATCAATGATCTTCACAATTTGGCATGTTTTTGCAGTGACTGGTACTGGTTTTCTTTTCATGTTTAGTGCTTCCTTCAGGAGCTCTTGTAAGGCAGGCCTGGTGGTGACAAAATCTCTCAGCATTTGCTTGTCTGTAAAGGATTTTATTTCTGCTTCACATATGAAGCTTAGTTTGGCTGGATATGAAATTCTAGGTTGAAAATTCTTTTCTAAGAATGTTGAATAAGAATGTTGAATATTGGCCCACACTCTCTTCTGGCTTATAGTGTTTCTATCAAGAGATCTGCTGTTAGTCTGATAGGCCTCCCTTTGTGGGTAACCTGACCTTTCTCTCTGGATGCCCTTAACATTTTTCCTTCATTTCAACCTTGATGAATCTGACAATTATGTGCCTTGGGGTTGC
>NW_012103142.1:15310433-15313073 GCF_000951045.1 Mandrillus leucophaeus | reverse complement strand
TAGGTATATTTCCTAATGCTATCCCTCCCCCTTCCCTGCACTCCACGACAGGCCCTGGTGTGTGATGTTCCCCTTCCTGTGTAAAAGTGTTCTCATTGTTCAATTTCCACCTATGAGTGAGAACATGTGGTGTTTGGTTTTTTGTCCTTGTGATAGTTTGCTGAGAATGATGGTTTCCAGCTTCATCCATGTCCCTACAAAGGACTTGAACTCATCCTTTTTTATGGCTGCATATTATTCCATGGTGTATATGTGCCACATTTTCTTAATCCAGTCTATCATTGATGGGCATTTGGGTTGATTCCAAGTCTTTGCTTTTGTGAACAGTGCTGCAATAAACATACATGTGCATGTGTCTTTACAGTAGCATGGCTTATAATCCTTTGGGTATATACCCAGTAATGGGATGGCTGGGTCAAATAGTATTTCTAGCTCTAGATCCTTGAGGAATCGCCACACTGTCTTCCATAATGGTTGAACTAATTTACACTCCACCAACAGTGTAAAAGCATTCCTATCTTTCCACATCCTCTCCAACATCTGTTGTTTCCTCACTTTTTAATGATTGCCATTCTAACTGGCATGAGATGGTATCTCATTGTGGTTTTGATTTGCATTTCTCTGATGACCAGTGATAATGAGCATTTTTTCATGTGTCTGTTGGCTGCATAAATATCTTCTTTTGAGAAATGTCTCTTCATATCCTTTGCCCACTTTTTGACGGGGTTGTCTTTCTTGTAAATTTGTTTGAATTCTTTGTAGATTCTGGATATTAGCCCTTTGTCAGATGGGCAGATTGCAAAAACTTTCTCCCATTCCATAGGTTGCCTGTTCACTCTGATGATAGTTTCTTTTGCCATGCAGAAGCTCTGTAGTTTAATTAGATCCTATTTGCCAATTTTGGCTTTTGTTGCAATTGCTTTTGGTGTTTTAGTCATGAAGTCCTTGCCCATGCCTATGTCCTGAATGGTATTGCCTAGGTTTTCTTCTAGAGTTCTTATGGTTTTAGGTCTAACATTTAAGTCTTTAATCCATCTTGAATTAATTTTTGTATAAGGTATAAGGAAGGGATCCAGTTTCAGCTTTCTACATACAGCTAGCCAGTTTTCTCAGCATGATTTATTAAATAGGGAATCCTTTCCCCATTGCTTGTTTTCATCCGGTTTGTCAAAGATCAGATGGTTGTAGATGTGTGGTGTTATTTCTGAGGCCTCTGTTTGGTTCCATTGGTCTATATATCAGTTTTGGTACCAGTACCATGCTGTTTTGGTTACTGTAGCCTTGTAGTATAGTTTGAAGTTGGGTAGTGTGATGCCTCCAGCTTTGTTCTTTTTGCTTAGGATTGTCTTGGCAATGCAGGTTGTTTTTGGTTCCATATGAACTTTAAAGTAGTTTTTCCAATTCTGTGAAGAAAGTCTTTGGTAGCTTGATAGGGATGGTATTGAATCGATAAATTACCTTGGGTAGTATGACCATTTTCATGATATCGATTCTTCCTGTCCATGATCATGGAATATACTTACGTTTGTTTGTGTCCTCTTTTATTTCACTGAGCAGTGGTTTGTAGTTCTCCTTGAAGAGGTCCTTCACATCCCTTGTAAGTTGGATTCCTAGGTATTTTATTTTCTTTGTAGTGATTGTGAACGGGAGTTCACTCATGATTTGGCTCTCTGTTTGTCTGTTATTGGTGTATAGGAATGCTTGTGATTTTTGCACACTGATTTTGTATCCTGAGACTGCTGAAGTTGCTTATCTGCTTAAGGAGATTTGGGGCTGAGATGATAGGGTTTTCTAAATACACAATCATGTCATCTGCAAACAGGGACAATTTGACTTCCTCTTTTTCTAATTGAATACCCTTTATTTCTTTATCTTGCCTGGTTGCCCTGGCCAGAACTTCTAACATGATGTTGAATAGGCATGGTGAGAGAGGGCATCCTTGTCTTGTGCCAGTTTTCAGAGAGAGTGCTTCCAGTTTTTGCCCATTCAGTGTGATACTGGCTGTGGGTTTGTGACAAATAGCTCTTATTGTTTTGAGATACGTTCCATCAATACCTAGTTTATTGAGAGCTTTTAGCATGAAGGTTGTTGAAATTTGTTGTAGGCCTTTTCTGCATCTATTGAGATAATCATGTGGTTTTTGTCGTTGGTTCTGTTTATGTGATGGATTACATTTATTGATTTGTGTATGTTGAACCAGCCTTGCATCCCAGGAATAAAGCTGACTTGATTGTGGTGGATAAGCTTTTTGATGTGCTGCTGGATTTGACTTGCAAGTATTTTATTGAGGATTTTCACATCAATGTTCATCAGGGATATTGGTCTAAAATTCTCTTTTTTTGTGTGTGTCTCTGCTAGGCTTTCGTATCAGGATGATGCTGGCCTCATTTTATGAGTTAGGGAGAATTCCCTCTTTTTCTATTGATTGGAATAGTTTCAGAAGGAATGGTACCAGCTCCTTTTTGTACCTCTGGTAGAATTCGGCTGTGAATCCATCTGGTCCCGCACGTTTTTTGGTTGGTAGGCTATTAATTATTGCCTCAATTTCAGAGCCTGTTATTGTTCTATTCAAAGATTCAACTTCTTTCCGGTTTAATCTTAGGAGGTTGTATGTGTCCAGGAATTTATCCATTTCTTCTA
>NW_012103142.1:15292702-15308138 GCF_000951045.1 Mandrillus leucophaeus | reverse complement strand
TTTCTTTTTACTCTTTTTTCTCTAACCTTGTCGTCTTGCTTTATTTCATTGATTTGATCTTCAATCACTGATACCCTTTCTTCCACTTGATCAAATCAGCTCTTGAAGCTTGTGCATGCATTACAAAATTCTCGTACCATGGTTTTCAGCTCCATCAGGTTTTTTAAGGTCTTCTCTACACTGTTTATTCTAGTTAGCCATTCATCTAACCTTTTTTCAAGGTTTTTATCTTCCTTGTAATGGTTTCAAACATGCTCCTTTAGCTTGGAGAAGTTTGTTATTACTGACCTTCTTAAGCCTACTTCTGTCAACTCGTCAAAGTCATTCTCTGTCCTGCTTTGTTCTGTTGTTGGCGAGGAGCTGTGATCCTTTGGAGGAGAAGAGACACTCTGGTTTTTAGAATTTTCAGCTTTTCTGTTCTCATTTCTCCCCATCTTTGTGGTTTTACCTACCTGTGGTCTTTGATGTTGGTGACCTACAGATGGGGTTTTGGTGTAGATGTCCTTTTTGTTGATGTTGATGCTATTCCATTCTGTTTTTTAGTTTTCCTTCTAACAGTCAGGTCCCTCAGCTGCAGGTCTGTTGGAGTTTGCTGGAGGTCCACTCCAGACCCTGTTTGCCTGGGTATCCCCAGCGGAGATTGCAGAACAGCAAATATTGCTGCCTGATCCTTCTGCTGGAAGCTTCGGCCCAGAGGGGCACCTGCCTATATGAGGTGTCTGTTGGCCTCTGCTCAGAGGTGTCTCCCAATTAGGCTACATGGGGATCAGGGACCCACTTGAGGAGGTAGTCTGTCCCTTCTCAGAGCTCAAACACCATGCTGGGAGAACCACTGCTCTCTTCAGAGCTGTCAGACAGGGACATTTAAGTCTGCAGAAGTTGTCTGCTGCCTTTTGTTCAGCTATGCCCTGCCCATCAAGGTGGAGTCTATAGAGGCAGTAGGCCTTGCTTAGCTGCAGTGCCTCCACCCAGTTCGAGCTTCCTGGCCGCTTTGTTTACCTACTCTAGCCTTAGCAATGGTGGACACCCCTCTCCCAGCCAGGTTGCCACCTCGTAGTTAGATCTCAGACTGCTGTGCTAGCAGTGAGCAAGGCTCCGTGGGCATGGGACCCACCGAGCCAGGCATGGGGGAGAGTCTCCTTGTCTGTTGGTTGCAAAGACCTTGGGAAAAGTGCAGTATTTGGGTGGAAATGTCCCGTTTTTCCAGGTGCAGTCTGTCACAGCTTCCCTTGGCTAGGAAAGGGAAATCTCTGACCCCTTGCACTTCCCGTGTGAGATGATGCCCTGCCCTGATTCAGCTTGCCCTCAGTGAGCTGCACCCACTGTCCAACCAACCAGTCCCACTGAAATGAACCAGATACCTCAGTTGGAAATGCAGAAATCACTCATCTTCTGCGTCGATCATGCTGGGAGCTGCAGACCAGAGCTGTTCCTATTCGGCCATCTTGGGACCAATTGACCCACTCTGGTGTATTTTTAAAAAACAGTATAAAGCCAGGCACAGTGCTTCACACTTGTAATCCCAGTACTGTGGGAGATTGAGACAGAAGGATCACTTGAGGCCAGGAGTTCAAGACCAACCTGAGCAACATAGGGAGTCTACATCTCTGCAAAAATTTTTAAAATTTAACTGAGCATGGTGACTCACGCCTGTGGTCTCAGCTACTGTGGAGGCCGAAGTTGGAGGATTGCTTGGGCCTAGGAGTTTGAGGCTGAAATAAGCTGTGATTGAACCACTGTACTCCAACCTGGGCAACAGAGCAAGACCCTGACTCAAAACAAAAACAAACAAACAAATGAAGGACACAAATTTTCCAGTTAGGCAGACCTGGGTTCAAGTTTTTTTTTTCTTTTAAAAATTTATTTATTTATTTGTAGAGGCAGGGTCTCAATATGTTGACCAGACTGGTTTTCCACTCCTGGCCTCAAGTGATTCCCCCCTGCCTTGGCCTCCCAAGGTGCTAGGATTACAGATTTGAGCCACTGCACTGAGGCTTAAATATATTTGTTATTAAATGACAGATAAAATTGTATGTATTTTTATTTACAACATGATATTTTGAAGTATATATATATACACACACACACGTATGTGTATATGTATGCATATGTATATATACACATATATGTATACATGTACATATATGTGTGTGTATATATATGCACACACACACAAGCACGAACACATGTATATACACAGTGGAATGACTAAATCCAGCTAATGAACATGCATGACCTCACAAAGCTGTCATTTTTGTGAAGAGAATACATTCACACTCAGCATTTTTCAGGAGTACCATATATTAATAACTGTAGTCACTGTGTTGTACAATTGAGCTCTTGAACTTATTCCTCCTATCTAAATGAAATTTTGTATTCCTTTACCAACACTCTCCAATCCACCCTTCCCCACTACCCAAGGCTCTGGTAACTTCTATAACTTTCCACTTATATGAGATCAACTTTTTTAGGTTCCACATATGGGTGAGATCATGCAGTATTTGTCTTTCTGGGCCTGATTTATTTACCATAATGTCCTCCAGCTTCATTTATGTTGCTGCAAATGATAAGATTTTCTTCTTTTTTATGACTTAATAGTTTTCCATTATGTGCATTTATTTTCTTTATGTGTTCATCCACTGATGGACACTTAGGTTGATTCCATATCTTGGCTATTGTGAATAATGCTGCAATAAACATGGGAGGGCAGACATCTCTTCAACACATCGATTTCATTTCCTTTGCATATATACCCAGTAGGGGCATTGCTGGGACATATAGTCATTCTATGTTTAGTTTTTTAGGAAACCTCCGTGACGTTTTCCATAATGACTGTGCTAATTTACATTCCCACCAGCAGTGTGCAAGGGTTTCCTTCCTCCACATCCTGGCCAACATTTGTAATCTTTTGTCTTTTTGATGCTAGCCCTTCCAACAGGTGTAAATTGATGTCTCACTGTAGTTTTAATTTGCATTTTTCTGATGATGTGTGATGTTGAGTATTTTTTTCATATGCCTGCTGGCCATTTGTATGTCTTAAGAAATATCTGTTCAGATCTTTTTGACCATTTTTAAATTGGGTTGTTTGTTTTCTTGCTATTGAGTTGTTTGAGGTCCTTAGATATTTTGGATATAAACCCTTATCAGATGCATAGTTTACAAATATTTTCTCCTATTCTGTAGGTTGTTTCTTCACTCTGTCAATTGTTTCCTTGGCTGTGCAGAAGCTTTTTAGCTTGATATATCACATTTGACTGTCGATTTTTGCTTTTGTTGCCTTTACTTTTGAGGTCACATCCAAAAAGCCATCACCCAGACCAATATCATGAGACTTTCCCCTAAGTTTTCTTCTAATAGTTATATAATTTCAGGTCTTACATTTAAGTGTTTCATCCATTTTGAGTCTATTTTTGTATAGGATATGGGATAATAATCTAATTTTGTTCTTCTGCATAAGGATATTCGATTTTCCCAGCATCATTTATTGAAAAGAGTGTTCTTTCCCCTTGTGTGTTCTTGGTACCTTTGTCAAAAATCAGTTGCCTGTAAATACATGGATTTATTCCTGGGCTCTCTATCCTGTTTCATTGGTCTATATGTCTGTTCTTATGCCAATACCATGCTCTTTTCATTACTATCTCTTTGTAGTGTAATTTTGAAGTCAGGTAGTGTGAGGTCTCCAGCTTAGTTCTTTTCATTCAAGATTGCTTTGGCTATTTGGGATCTTTTGTGGTTCTGTATGAATTTTAGGACTGTTTTTTGCTCTTTTAGTGAATAATGTTCTTGCTATTTTGAAAGGGATTGCATTGAATCTGTAGAATGCTTTGGGTAGTGCAGACATTTTAACAATATTAATTCTTCCAGTCCATAGAATATATTTTCATTTATTTATGTCTTCTTCAATTTCTTTTATCAAGGTTTTATAGTTTTCAGTGTAGAGGTCTTCAACCTCTTTTGTTCAACTATTCGTAACTTTTCTTGTAGCTATCATAAATGGGATTGTTTTCTTTTTTTTTTTTTTAGGCAGTTTGCTGTTAGTGTGTAGAAATGCTGTATGTTGATTTCATATACTGCAACTTTACCAAATTCATTTATTGGTTTTAACTTTTTAATGATGTCCTTAAAATTTTCTATATGTAAGATCATGTCATCTGCAAGTGGGGCAATTTAAGTTCTTCCTTTTTAATTTGGATGCCTTTTATTTCTTTCTTTTATTTAATTGCTCTGGCCAGGACCTCCAGTAGTAACTTGAATAGAACTGGCAAGAGTGGGTATCTTTGTCTTATACTGGATCTTAGAGGAAACGCTTTCAACTTTTCCCCACTGAGTACAGTGTTAGCTATGGATTTGTCATAAATGGCCCTTGTTTTGTTGAGGTACATTCCATCTAAACCTAATTTGTTGAGAGTTTTTTTTTTTTTATCATAAAAGGATGTTGAATTTTATCAAATGCCTTTTCTGCATCTATTGAAATGATCATACGGTTTTAGTCCTTCATCCTGTTAATGTATCACATTTGCTGACTTACATATGTTGAACCATTCTTGAATCCCTGGGATGAATCCCACTTGTTCATTACATTTTTATTACTTAAATGACTCTGGATCTAGTTTTTTTTTAATTGCTAATAAAGCTGTTTCTTGTTCATTTGTCAGAGGCTTTAACTGATGCCCTTACCAATTATAAAGGCTAACAATAGTGCTCAAGAGAGTAGGTGTAGTACCTGTTTATCCACAGGATCTTCTACAATAACCAACAACCAACAACCTATTACTGTGAGGCAGTTCTCCATGCATTAGCTAAAGAGATGAGCTATATAAAGCCACAAGACTTCAGTTTAAATTTTGTCCCCATCAGTGCCTTACATTTGTCAGAAAATCTCTTTAGGCCTCAATTTGCCCATCTACAAAATGGGAATGACGATACTAATAACACATATTGCAAAAGTTTGCGGTGTGGATCAAATGAGATAATGTATGTAAAGGACTTATATGGTGCCTGATACATAGTAAATGTTTCATATATGTGGTGATTAGTAGTACTTCAAACTATACTACCCTAAAGCTTTTCCTAGCTCTCATCATAAATAGAGTCAGATTTCTTTATTTGGAGTTAGCAAAAGGGAAAAACTACTCCTTTGTTTTGCAAAATGTCTAATTGAAAGGCACGCTTCATGGTATCAAGACAAAGGAAGTCAAGGAACTCTGTATAACAAAGTAAAACTTTCTTTTCTAGTATATCAAGGTTTTTCTATACAAAACAATTTGGAATTTTCTTGGGACACATCCCAGAAAAGTTTGGGGAAGTCCTGGATGCTGGGAAGAAGAAAGATGTGAGGTAGAATTCTATAGAGAGGGCAGGCTGGAGAAACACTGTGAGAATCTTCTGGAGAGAGAAGGTTGTTTCTTCCAGGCTCTCTTTACCAGGCAGATGGTTTTCAGAACAACAGCATCTAATTTAACTTTCTGTCAAGCCTGTGGTCTTACCTACTAGACTGCAGAGCCTCCCTCTGCTGGAAATCCAACTTCTTCTTTAGGCTTTCCCGGGTGGTGTCTCAGTTGAATGAATCCTTACTTCATGTATGCTGGTATTGCACTATTTGCATCTCATAAAATGCTTAATTATTCAATCATTCTACAAATCTGCATGGCATAATCTCTGTGGCAGGCTCTATGCTAGACATTCATTACAGAACATGAAAATATGAAGATATTTATATATATGGCTGTCTTCCCAATATTGTTCCCAGTGCTCAAAGGTATGAGCACACCTCTGTATGGCACGCATTGCATAGAAAGTCCTTAATCAATGTTTGCTGAATTGAATGGAATCAATAATAGAGAAATATTAAAGGGAGAAATATTAAAATGAGTTTTGCTTGATAATGTTAACTGGTAGAGATTCCACACAGAGAAAATGGACTAAACAAACTCACTTAGTAGGAAAATGCAAGGTATTCTCTGGGGACAGTGAGATATTCATGTTTTCTGTAGCTGAGAGTGGTGGATAATGAGTTTGAAGCTATATTGTGAAGAGCCATGAATGCTACCTTGACAATTTCATACATAGTTTTCAATCAATAGGGAGCTATTGAGGGTTCTTGAACAACTGTGAGAAATAATCAAGTCTGTTACTTAGGAAGATTAATTTAGCCATGGTGTTTAAGTGTCTTAGAGGAGAGGGACTAGTGAGGAGTAGCCCAGGTATAAAGCTAATGAATTTAACTAAGCAACGTTGTTCAAAACTTCAATGAGTTTGTTGCTAGAAAGAAATGGAAAAGCATATAAAGATATAAGAGTCTTTGTTAAAGTACAGGTCTTAGCAGCAGAGTAGAGGTAGGAGGTATGAGAAAGCAAAGAAAACGAGGACTCAGAGACAATTCTGGGAACCAGGCCTATGAGTGGGGAAGAAATGTGTTGTCACTAAAAACAAACAAACCAATGAAAAAACAAAACAAAACAGAAACAGTGATCGCAAAAAGAGCTGTTGGTTTATTTAGAGCTGTGACCTTGTTAACAGGAGAATGGCTTCAGAGATGTTGAGTTTTTTTTTTTTTTTTTTTTTTTTTTTTGAGGGAGTTTCACTCTTCTTGCCAGGCTGGAGTGCAATGGTGCAATCTTGGCTCACTGCAACCTCCGCCTCCCAGGTAGGTTCAAGCGATTCTCCTGCCTCAGCCTCCTGAGTAGCTGGGATTACAGGCATGCACCACCATGCCTGGTTAGATTTGTATTTTTTAGTAGAGATGGAGTTTCTCCATGTTGGTCAGGCTGGTCTCGAACTCCCGACCTTAGGTGATCCACCAGCCTCCGCCTCCCAAAGTGCTGGGATTACAGGTGAGAACCACTGCGCCCGGCTGAGATGTTGAGTTTGAGGGCCATTTCCATATTGCAGAAGTGGCATTGAGCAAACTGCTAGAAATGAAAATGGGTCTTGACTGAATGATAGAGCCAGAGGTGAAGAGTTGAGAGTTAAAGGAATAGAAACAGCTGAAACTGTGATAATAAATACATAACCAAGGAGAAGGCATGGAGAGAAAAGAAAGGGCTGAAAAAAGAACATCGGGGGATGTCTATATTTTTAGGGAGAAAGAAAACTGAAACAAATAATAAGGCAGAAACAAAGAGAGAAAATTAGACACCTCAAGGTAATGCTACAACAGCAAAAGCCAATAGATGGCAATGCATACTCAGGAGGAAGATGGATTCAGCAGCACAAATGCTGAAGGATCTGTGGAGCAGGAGTACCGGGGACATGACGGGTGGGGGGTGGGGACTGTGGTTTGATGAAAGGAAATCTCAAGAGAGATAAAAAAACCGACTTGGAAGAAAAGAGTTACTTTTCCAAAATGTTGATTCCTAAAAAGAAGAGGAAAGACCAAGGAGTAACTTGAAGAGGTTGCAGGGTAAAGTGTAACGGATCTTACACTTTTATTTGTTTACATGCTTGTTTATTTATTTATTTATTTATGATGGAGTCTTGCTCTGTCACCCAGGCTGGAGTGCAGTGGTGCAATCTTGGCTTACTGCAACCTCCGCCTCCCGGGTTCAAGCGATTCTCCTGCCTCAGCCTCCTGAGTAGCTGGGATACCAGGTGTGTGCCACTGTGCCCAGCTAATTTTTTTGTATTTGTAGTAGAGATGGGGTTTCACCATGTTAGCTGGGATGGTCTCGATCTCCCCTCCTCCTGATGCACCTGCCTTGGCCTCCCAAAGTGCTGGGATTACAGGCATGAGCCACCATTCCAGGCCTACTTAGACTTGTAAAGAAGGAAGTGGAGGGAGCTTACATTACAGAATCATGATCATCAAGATTACCTGATGAGAGTGAAAGGGCAAAGGAGGGTGGGCAGAGGAGTTGAGAAAAACAGAAAGAGGTTGGGGCAATCAACATAAGACAAAAGCTTGATTGTGGCTGGATGCAGTGGTTCATGCCTATAATCCCAGCACTTTGGGAGGCTGAGGTGGGTGGATCACTTGAGGTCAGGAGTTGGAGATCGGCCTGGCCAACATGGTGAAACCCTGTTGCCAAGACCAGCTTGGTCAGGGAGACCCTAACCCAGCGGCACTAGAGGAATTAAAGACACACACAGAAATATAGAAGTGTGAAGTGAGAAATCAGGGGTCTCACAGACTTCAGAGCTGAGAGCCCTGAACAAAGATTTGCCCACATATTTATTAACAGCAAGCCAGTCATTAGCATTGTTTCTATAGACATTAAATTAACTAAAAGTATCCCTTACGGGAAAGGATGGGCTGAATTAAAGGAATAGGTTGGGCTAGTTAACTGCAGCAGGAACACGCCCTTAAAGATGCAGATCACTCATGCTTTTGTTTGTGGCTTAAGAATGCCTTTAAGTGGTTTGCCGCCCTGGGTGGGCCAGGTTTTCCTTGCCCTCATTCCTATAAACCCACAACCTTCCAGCTTGGGCTGGAAGGCCATTATGGACATACCAGAGTGCTGCAGAGATTTTGTTTATGGCCAGTTTTGGAGCCAGTTTATGACCGGATTTTGGGGGGCTTGCTCCCAACACCCTGTCTCTACTAAAAATACAAAAATTAGCCAGGTGTGGTAGTGTGCACCTATAATCCCAGTTACTCTGGAGGCTGAAGCAGGAGAATTGCTTGAACCCGGAGGCAGAGATTGCAGTGAGCTGAGATTGTGCCATTGCACTCCAGCCTGGGTGACACAGCAAGACTCTGTCTAAAAAGAAAAAAAAAAACACTTGATTTTCACAGAGCAGTGAGGACCAAGTTCAGTTAAATAGCATGGAGTTCTGTTAGTGTAGACAAGATTTCTTTAACAAGCCTGAATGTTCACAGGGTAAGATCTGAGAAAATAAAGGCAGGGCTATGCCAACCGGGATGAACCTTGTAAGATAGGAATGGTAGGCCACAGGGAGAGGACTTGTAGCATGGCTCTGGGGCAAGTGACTTGACAATAGGAGAAGGGATAACTAACAGGGAAAGCAGAGAGGTAGATAGATCAGAAACCATGATAAGAATACATGTCAGGCTCAGCAGGGCTGAAGGACAGAGAAAAGGGCACAGTGTTTGGTTAGATAGGAAACAGCTTAGAGTGTCAAATGGCAATGTCGTGTCTTCCTTGTTTCTGCACCTTTGCTTATTTTGCTTCATTGGCTCAGAAACCCAACTGATTTCTTCCAATACAAAATTTCCCCATATTCAAGAATAACTATTCTGCCTTGCCTAAGTACTCCAACCCTCAATAATCTTTTTTTTTTTTTTTAATCCTTCTCTATGCATATAACTTGGATCACATATCTCGGTACTAAATTATGGGTCTGTACCATATGCTTTCATGTATGTTAATCTCATCAATCTGGTTTTGTTGAAAGCTTCTGGAAGGCAGAGACCTTGCCTGATATTCTGCTTGCAACTCTGCCTCTTAGCACAGCACTTGGCCAAAGCGAGCCCTCAGTAACTACTTGGTGATTGCGCAGATGAAAGGAGATCAGAGAGAGATAACAAGTAAAAAGTTTGGAGATGACAATGACTTGATAACTCCTAAACTGGACAAACAGCTCCTGAACAGAAGCTAATTATGTTCCATGATCCCTCTACACTTCAAAGCATCTGCTTGGACCTCCCACTCCCCAAAGAATTCCTTCTTCAATCTACTCTTTTCCTACCTCAAACAGCCCACAATTCTCATAATCAAGAGAAATATACCACATGATCCAATTAGTATCCTAGCACTTCAGTGACAGAAAAGGATCATAAAAGATCATTTAGTCCACTTTTATCATTTTTCACATGAGGAAGCTTAAAAATCCAAGCAGATACAGTGAAGTACAGTGACTTGTCCAAAATCACACTACTGGTTAATGCCAGAGCCAAGACTAGAAGTGAGATCTCCTGGCTATTACACCTTTTATGACATCACATTGCATCAATATTGAAGTAAGCAATTTTTCTATTTATCATAACCCTAAATTCTAATGTGTCTGAAGAAATTTCTAACTTTCCAACCCAATGTTTCTTCTTTAATCTGAGTAGTTTATAAAAGACTATACTTTCAAAAAGGGATTTCAGAAAGGAAGGTTAATTTATTGAGTAAATACTAAGGGACAAGTCCTGTGCTGGAAATTTTATAGATTTTGTCTCATTTATTCCTCATATCTCCACTATGAGATAGTTTTTGACTGCCTTACGAGTGAAGAGATGCAAAAAGATTAAGATACTTGCTTAAATTTACACAGTTAATAAGTAGTATAATGGAGATTTGATCCAATACCTGGTGGCTCCCCAAGCCCACTGCCTTTTGAGTAAACTGTTAAAATTTCTTTTAGCTAGAGCAGGGAAGGGTGAAGAACAAGGTCTATTTTCATACCAACTCTTGCAGTAAGGGACAAATGATTTAGGATTGTGAGAAAAGCTTATGGCAAAATGAAAACATTACACATACAGTCTCCAAAGCAGATGGGGAATGGGTAATTCCAGATGAGCTCCCTTTTCCACAGTGCTTTGTATTTTGCAGCTTCTTTCCTAAGAGAAGGGAAATAAATGGCCCCACTGTTCTTGGGAGTGGGATAGAAGTATCTTATCCTCAAGGGACTGGCCATCTTAGTTTTCAAATTATTCCTTTCTTATCATCCAAGAGAGAAGGAAGCTTCTGGAACTGTGCCTGTTTTGCAATTCTGTCCCCATTTTATCTTATCCAAGAGTGCCATCTTTGTAGCATGTCACCATGGAGACTTGATCAAACGCATGCTCATGCACTTAATCTTGCAATCTGTTGCTCACTGACTGATGTTCCTTCTTAGGCCAAAGAACAGCAGGTTCTTAAATGAATTCTTCTAAAGAACCAGACTGCTGACAAATGTTTAACCCAAGTCTGGTACATAGCACTTTAGTAATACACAATATTAAATCTGTTATTGTTTGGATAGCACAACTCAGGATGTTTGAATTAAGACTTGGAAAAAGAAAAGGCACATCATGTGTGTTAACTCTTATGCTGCTTGTCAAACTTTCCAAGTTTGTTTCATTCAGCAAATATTTATTGAGCTAGGTAACTATCTCAAATCTCGAGTATGGAGATATGAAGATAACTAAGACATGAACTTTGATCCTGGCTGGGGACACACAGAAATAAGGCAACTATAGTATAATATCACATATGCTATAACAGACACACATGGAACTCACAAGAGGAACAGCTAGTTCCAAATGGAGGTAGAATAGGTGAAGAGAGAGCAATAGGAACGGCTTCTCAGATGAGGTGCCATTTGAGTTTGATCTTAAAGGGTTGATTCATGCGAAGGGAAATGAAAAGAAAACAACTCCAACAAAGGCTTGGAAGCACAACAGGAAAAACGTAGTTAAGGAACAGAATAATGAAATCGGATTACTGTGCAGAATTTGGGGTAGGGATCCCTGGAGATTGGCAGGCAGTGGGAATGGAAAACTAAACTGGATGTAGTAAGTAAAGGCTCTATGTGCCATATTGTAGCAATGCCGAGGGTTCAATCATAAGCAGTGATCAGAATATGGGTAGTTTTACTAGGACTTTGAACTTCAAATTGAGGATAATGAGGAATCTGCTGGATTTTTGGTGAGAGAAGAACATGATCAGTTTTGGATTCTGAAAAGCTCATTTTCCTTAGCATATGAAGAAGAGATTTTTGCAGGACTAAGAGGTCCAGACAACACTAGAGGCAGGGAGAACAATCATGAGGTTTGTGTACTCATCTAGGAAAAAGACCTAGGGCAGAAGGGATATTGTGAAGGGGCAGGGGACACAACTGGTAGAGATATAATTAAATTAGACTCGATTGAGATAAAATTATCAGGTCTCGATGACACATGGAATGAGAGGGATAATGGATAATTAAGTCTTAGCCAATGAGAAGGCTTCCCAGAAGGCACATATGACAATTCAGCTTGACCAGAACTTCAGTCACATGGCCATGCATAGCACAATTGGAAGCTGGGAAATGTAGTCTTTTTTTCTGGGGAGTCATGGGATCAGCTGAAAATAGATATACACTTATCAAGTGGGATAAGGGCAATCTCTGCCACCCGTATCTGTATTATAGCTGCAGTATTTGAATCATCCTTTTATTTTCTCTTCTCTGGAAACGTTGAAGATTAGGCTTTTCAAGGGGAGATATTGTATCTGCAGTAGCCAATAGTGCCGGACACACAGCAGATACATAGATACTTAGTATGCATTGCAATGAAACAATCTTGCCACTGCCTAGATACATATCTTTTTCTTTTCTCCTTCCTTTTCTTTTTTCTTTCTTTCTCTCTCTCTCTCTCTCTCTCTCTTTCTTTCTTTCTTTTTTTTTTTTTTTGACAGAGTTTCAGTCTTGTCTCCAGGCTGGAGTGCAGTGGCACAATCTCAGCTCACTGCAACTTCTGCCTCCTGGGTTCAAGCGGTTCTCCTGCTTCAGCCTCCTGAGCAACTGGGATTATAGCTGCTTGCCAGGATGCCTGGTTAATTTTTGTATTTTTAGTAGAGATGGGTTTTCACCATGTTGGCCAGGCTGGTCTCGAACTCCTGACCTTCCAAAGTGCTGGGATTACAGGTGTTAGCCACCCTGTTCAGCCTTCCTTAGACATATTTCAAGTTCTTCCCTTTGAGCTTAAATTCAGCTAATCCATGCACCTTTTCTATGCTCACACCTTTTCCCATCAACTTTCTGTCATTCCTTCATAGATCAGCTCAGGATGTTTGTCATGCAGCGGTCACTTCTCAAAATGTGGACAATTGTTATTTTCATTATAAAGAATGAGTACTTAGATTTTTTAAAAATGAAATTTTACTTGAACTTCTGAAAGTGTGCAGGATAAGTTAAAAAAAAAATAAAAAGGTAAGACGGTAAATCTGGTGATTTCTTCAGTATCCAGATGTATATATCAGGTTTTTAACAAGAAAGACAGATAAAATAGAAAAAAATGAAAGGTTAGAAAAGCATTAATTGGAATGCACTGAGGAAGAGGAAAGAATTAGCAATGATTTTTGAGGCTGGAAAACTAGGAAAATTGTACAACATTGGCAGAAAGACAGAAAGTCCACAGTTAGGATGGAGGGTGGAGACAGAGTAACTTTTATGGCAAAGATGACATTGGATTAACTCACTTAGGCTTTACTTTAAAATTTAGCTATAATTATGATTTATCAACACATATCTCCTCCTTCCTTGGAACTTGGGAAGGAACTTCCTTATGTATCATTGAATTTTTATCCTTTCCCAGAAAACAGACATGTTAAGTTACCATATTGAAAATGTGGTAGTGAGTTATTCAAGGGTTGCAGCATTGTTACTTCAAAATGGAAGGCATTTATACATTTCAATTCAAAATAATAAAATTTCACACTGCATCTAGATTCAAATTATCTATAATCTGTCACTCTATAGAGGGACATGTATTTAAATGTTAGTAGTAAACAAAATTGAGTAGGTTTTTTCATCTCTCAAAATGTATATTAAATTTCATCTTGATGTGATCAATGGAACACCAGGAATTCATAAAGTTTCAAAGTGGTCCAAGCACAAGTAAACCTTTTTTTTTTTTTTTTTTTTTAAGTTTTAGGAAGATAAATAGTTGAGAACTTCTTATACCTGCATAGCAACCCAGACACTAAACTCTAAACTTGCCCAACTTTTTAGAGCAAATCCATCAGATATTACTCAGATATGAAAAATGTGAGTTTGGATGCAAGGAGTAAAATGGACTAAATAAAAACGTATTTGAAACCCCTCCTCCTCTTTAATACCTATGTAACCTCTTAAAAAAAAAACAGCCTTATAATAGTATTGGCCAGTCATTTGAATTTTTGAAGAAAAAATTGATACTGTTATGCATGAAAACACAGCACCTATCCCTCACTCTTTCAACTTCTGAAAATAGCTAGAGAGTGGCAAGTGCAACCATCATCCTCTCCCCAAAACTCCATATTTAGTGGCAATATTTTCTAAAACTTCTTTGAATTTCACTAGAGGTTATGTATTGTAGCTTTTTACCCACTCGAACATTTATAGACAATACTGACACATGTTTGAAATAATAGATTGGAATTAACCCTCATATTAATTTTAGTTTCTTCCAAAGTGTGCATAGAACAAAGAACCAAAGGACAACATGTTAACTAATAAAGTAAATCATTGGTACTTATGACTTAGCAAGTTACCTTCAGAAGCATTGGGTGTTGGATCTTGAAGCTGATAGTTTAAAGAGTGTGATTCTTTTGAAATGGGACCAAAGAAGGCTAAGATAAGCCCAGCGCCATAGGGCTCCCAACTTAGGGGTGTTGACTGGATGGCTGAAGAGGTAATATCAATACAGTGTGCCGTGTGCTGTCAGTACCTAGATAATGGATAACACGATACTAGAAATGGTGGCCACAGTCAGGAGACTCGGCCTTCCTGCAGGTGGAACAAAGAAAGGGATAATAGGTGCTCTCTCACATTCAGAAGTGTGTGAGATGCCAGCATCCACGAGAATATTCCATTTCTCCTTCTGAAGCAGAGTGCTACCTCTTCTACCATCCACATCCTGACAAGGCCTTTGGAAATCAACTCAAAAATTTTTAGCATTATTTTTTGGGGGAAGTTTGATTTAAAAAAATCTCAGTGATAATCCGATTCTAAATTCTTGATTTTTAAATTAGGAAAATGCATCTTTGACACATTTCAAGGAGTCTCTCCAAGACCATCCATGGACCCAAAATCACTGACTCTGGGTTTTAAATCCTGTTAGTTTGGATTTCCTTAATTGCATTCATAAGCCCAGAGGTTCTCAAACTTTGCCCCATATTAAAATCACCTTGAAAACTTAAAAACAAACCAACAACAGCAACAAATTTCAATGCCCAGGCCAGGTCATGTCCTGTTCCAATTAAATCAGAGTCTCTAGAGGTGGGGCCCAGGAATAAATATATATGTTTTAAACTCTCCAGGTGATTCCACAGCGCAGCAAAGTTGGGGAAGCAACGCACAGGTCTCCTTTTTTGTCACGCAGTTGATCTAAGTGCTCTGTGGTCTATTCACCACCGCTGTCTGATTTAGTCATCGTGTCCGAAACAATGGAAAGGCGTCTGCAGCTGAAATAATTTAGTTGGAATTATCTTGGAAAAAAGAAGTAAAGTTAGACTACGGGTGTAATGCTTTCTCAGCGCTTTCCCTGGGCCAACAGGAGAGTGCAATTCCCTCAGCGAACGCCAAGGGGCACCCTCTCCCTCCCCGCTGTACCTGGAACGCCTTCCTCTTTCCAACCGCACAAAGAGCCCGGCCTCCTCCCGGGTGACATCACAAAGGGCCGCTCCCCCGCCCCTTCGGCGCCACCACGTGTGTCCCTGCGCCCGGTGGCCACCGACTCAGTCCTCGCCGGCCAGTCTGGGCAGCGGAGGAGGGTGGTTGGCAGTGGCTGGAAGCTTCGCTATGGGAAGTTGTTTCTTTGATCTCTCGC
>NW_012103142.1:15239214-15291857 GCF_000951045.1 Mandrillus leucophaeus | reverse complement strand
CTGCAATGTCATGTCGGGATGCTACCGCAGTGGAAGAGAGTGGTACCGGTGCGCGCCGGACACCGGAGACCTCCGGGTGCTGCCTCGCGGTGCATTCCCGAGCAGAGCGCAAGCAGCCCCCGCCTCCATCCCTTTACCCTCTCTCTTCCCTCTTGGCTTGGGTGGGGTCTCCGGTTCTGCCTGCCGAAATATCACCCTTAGACCCACTCTCCGGCGCCTCCAAAGCGCCGGCTTCCAGCCAGCCAGCGCGCTGGCACTCGAATGGGGGGAGGGGGAAGGAGATGTGTGTAAAGGAAGATGAATTTTCTGCGGTCTTTCCGATCCCTCGTTTACCTGTGGCTAGGCAGGTGACCCTGCAGGGTGGTGCAGTCTTCCTCATCGCCCAAGCTGCATCCACATCTCGGGTCAATCATCTTGACCAAAAACTTACCCTCACTTCCCCCAAATTCCCTCCCTTTATTTCCAACTATTGGGGTGAAGGGGCAAGTTAGATGGAAGAAAATTTGAGATCAAACCCTTGAGCTTCCCTTGCCTATCTTTTATCCCTGCAGGAAGGATGGAGATTCTTAGCTAAAAACCAAACAAAAACAAAAACAAGAGCTTGTTTTCATGGCAGGGCTGTGTAAGGGAAAAGCAGGCTTGCTGTCTCCTTCCCCAAAAGGGCTTAACGCCTGGCCAGCCAAGAACTGCTTAGATCTCAGGGCATTGCAGTTGCTATGGCCTGGGAATTCATCCTACAGACACTCTGGTTCCTTGTGTGTGTGTTTTAAGAGGAAGAGAGAGACTAAAGAAAAGTTTGTTACTGTTAGCATTTATAATGAAGCAAGTCACAGTCTCCCTTCAGAAACTCTTTTCTGCCCATTTATTAATGGCATGGCCAAGGTTTATATCTTTGAAACAAGTGTGGTGGATGGTAAGCAGTAGTGGGGGAGTCTCTTGGGACAATGAACCTGAATTGACAGTCTTGGTGTGGAGAGAAACACATCTAGGTCCATGGGAACACTGATCCTAGTTCAGTAGAGTGAGAATTATCATCGGTTCCTTTTTCACGGCTGTAGATCCACTACTATCCACTACTATGTTTCAGGTGCTTCCAACACATCTGATTATTATATGCCTCATAGAGTCCATTCCCAGATTAAATCTTAAGTCATTGTGCAATACTCCATTTATTTTACCTTTTAGCATGAGGTAGATAATTAAACAAAGATCTTGATGTAATCAAACGGTAGGTTGCTGTAACTGAGAAAGGGTCCAGCTCCTTTTTTTGAATCATCAGGCTAGGCGCCCTGGCTCATGCCTGTAACCCCAGCATTTTGGGAGGCCAAGGTGGGAGGATTGCTTAAGTTCAGGAGTTCGAGATTTGCCTGAGCAACATAGTGAGACCCCATCTCTACAAGAAATCAGGTGGGTGTGGTAGTGGTGTACCCCTGTATGCCCAGCTTCTCAGGAGGCTGAGGTGGGAGGATGGCTTGAACCCAGGATGTTGAGGCTGCAGTGAGCTGCGATCATGCCATGGCACTCCAGCCTGAGTGACAAAGTGAGACCCTGTCTCAAAAACCAAAATAAAAAATAAGTCATCAAACTCAACCTATCCTAAAAATTGTGCACTAGATTTGCAACTGAAGACCTGACAATTTAAGTTTGGCTGCTTTGAAAAAAATAAAATTTCTAACGGGGATTAGGAGCAGTCTCAAGATGATAACCAATACAGGATTCCTTATTCTTCTGCTAGCTATGCTAAAAAGACTTCAGTTAAATTCATAGAATGGCATGAGGTTGAGCCCTTCATCCTGAAGGGTGACTGGAGGGTGTGCCAGGAATCAGCAGAGACTATGTTATAATCCCCATCCAGGGTGGGGAGGAAATGCCTTTTGTCTTTCACATTCTTACTCTGCATGCCCAAGTCCACAGGACAGGCTTTGTTAATGTGTAAAATGATGATCTCATGATACTGTTCCAAGGAGTATTTATCCCATTGGGATCATTGGCCATGTGAACATGATGGACACCAGGTACTGGAGCCTGGGTACACGTGGCAGGGTACTCAGAACACTACTGGGGGAGGTGGGCAAGTTAGTGGCATGCCCACATATTGCAGTTAGATTAAAAAAGTAATAATCCAAATAAAGTGTTCTGTTTATTATGTCTTCTAACGCTCTTCTTTCAAATATCTCCCTTTTTGTGTGACAATATTTATTGTCGTCATTTTTGTGTTGCGACTTTTTGTTTGTCATGACTGGCTAACCGCATGAAAGATAGCTTACTATAAGCTTATAAAAATACAAATATATATGCACGCAATATGACATAATATATAAACACACATATATAGCAATTGTATATGTATAGAGCGAGCAATTGCTACATGCCAGGTGCTTTGTATATGATATCTCACTTATTCATAGCATCTTTGTGAAGCAGGTGATATTACCTCTATTTTATAGTTGAGAAAATGGAAGCTCCCGAAATTTCATTGGTTTGTCCCAGGCCACACAGCTTGCATGTGATATTGCTGGGGCCAGAACTCAGGACTGCCCGGCTCTTCAGCTCATGTCCTCTTTTAGCCCTGTGCTACACTGCGTGTTTCACAAGTCCAAATTGCTTGGTAATAAAATGTAACAACAGAGAAGTTGTTGTTGGGGAACAGTTAAGATGGCGGTTTGGTTCATTACAGAACGTGAATGAGAATTACAGGAATGCTTTTGGAAGGAAGTATTCTTGCTGCTTGCACTTCTACTTCTGATGAGTCTGCATGATAATAGGAAATAAAACATACACTGAAAGATAAGAGCTGGGTTCAAAAGTCTGGGGCTCAGGTGGACAAAACATTCTTGTTGCTCAACACCCAGTAAGTCTAATGTGCATGGATGTGCTTTGTCTTCAGAATCTAAGATTACCTTCCACCATCTTGACTTTACCAATTGTACTTTCCTGCCTGAGACACTCACCCTTGCTATATCATATCTCTGTAAGGCAGAGACAAGACCTTTAGGTTTGTTCCACTGATAAGGAATGCTCTAGAATGGCTTGCCCAGCATGACAATACATAGTCAGAGACGCCTCTTGCCCTCAGGGAGCTCGCTTTAACTGCATAGATAGGATGTTCGCAGTGAGGCAGTCAGAAGAGAAGGGAGCCATAACTGGTAAGGGTATCAGGTGTGAAGCTTTAGAAAACACTCTTTTGCAAGCATTATGAATTCCAGATAGAGGGCTATTTGCTGTTATAGCCTGTCCAGCTGTGTGTTTGCCTAGAAAGTGCCAAGTAATAGTGTTTTTCTGTTACTGAAACTAGACATGTAGCTTAGTGCTACTTCCTGATCTTCATTTATCAAAGTACATTACCTGGCACATTGGCAATTCACTTTGGCTGTTTGGGCAGGCGTGGAGTGGTCTGGTGGGGGCTGAAGTTCTGAATCACGTGAAGACTTGGTGGCAAATTCAAGCAGAACTTTAAATTAGAGCTGATATTATATCCAAAAGATGTTCTCCCTCCTATATATCTTAGCTCTACAATCCTAGAATGAGAAAGCTGGAAGGGAGCATAAAAAATACTGATTTAACACCCTATATTTTTTGGTTGAGAGAAAAAAAAATACTCTGTTGGGAAAGTGACTCATTTTTCATGTTTACAAATGAACCTGCATGAAGCACCCTTTCTAAGCGAGGCACTATCCTGGGCAGTGGGAACCCAGGGATGAACTGGGGTTTGGATCTTGCCATGAAGGTACAATATATATGGTATATAAAATGAACATGGCCATCACCAGTGCTGGTTGGGTTTTACTCGCTCATATGGAATCAGTGGATGAAGGTACTATACTTACCGTAATACACAAAATATGATTGATGTTAAAATCTTTAAAATACCTGAAGTAACTTTGGCTGTTGGTCTGAGAATCAGAGGAAAAAAAAAAAAAAAACACTTTCAAATCTGAGAATGACATACATTAGCCTCGGTAGAGAAAGCAACTTCTAATCAGAGGAATGGGGAGTGCAAAACCTGTCCTGGAATGCAGGAGTCCTGACCGACCCCATGAGTTATCATCACATTCAAAATGTGTATAACGGAGTTGAGCTCTCTCATCTGAACTGTTTCTGAAGACATGTGTTTGAATCTTCTTCATGTCTAGTCCAAAACAAGCAAACCTCTAGTGTAAGTAAACTACACAAGTAAATCAAATCAGCAATAAAAAAAGTTCCTTGTAAATGGGATTTAAGGACTACCTTAAGGTGGGAAGGAAAAAAAGGGAGACTTGAAAAGGCATATATCCACCTAATGCCTGCTTGACATGTTTTAGTGTCGCTAAATGTTGACAAAGTCTATCAAGCAGGATATGGTATGCACAGTTAATGCTCTATTTTCTGGGGCAGTTTGCAGACAGTCCTTTTCTTCAGGTATGCTCTCATTGGGTCGGAACAAATAGGTGTGAGCTTCTGGGCTGGCACTGGCAGATGGTCTTTGTCCTTTCTGCATTATAGACCAGAATGTGGAGACATCACACTTTAGCTTTTCAGGCAACTATATCCACGAAGATGAGAGGTGAAGCCTCTTTGGAGGCTGCATAGACAGTTTACAAATTAATTTTGTGCTCAGCTGGTCCTTCATAAAGCATGTAAACTCTAATTGCCTTAAATAAACATCTATTTTTTTTTTTTTGGTTTGGTTTTTGGTGACACAAAATGGTCAGGTGCATTATCAGACCATTGCTATTCAGGGGCTGGTATGAATTGAGTGACTTTTCCTCATGCTTATTTTCCAGTAAGCAATAATATTCTGTTGGCTTTCTTTCCCCAAGCAGGCCTGGCAAATTCCGGTGATACCAGGTCATCAGCAACTTCTTGGCAAACTCAGGTGCTTCTCTTCTGTGACAGGAAGAGCCCAGGTTATCTCCGAGCTTTGGGCTTGTGTCCAGTGATCACTTGGAGCTGACTCAGTGTGGACCATTAGACAAAGATATGTCTGTTTGACAGAATGACAATAGGAACCATAATAGGAATCAATTTGGTCCCCAAAGTTGGATCCTCATTTAGCATTAGCAGAAGGCTGGGTTTTGTGGCTGTAGCAGCAACAGCTGCTGAGCTTTGATTATTTAGGATAGGGGCGAGATCATGAATAAATACTGGCCTTGCCCCAGTGTTTGTGTTTGTCAAATACCAAAAAATAAAATAGGAATCCTAAATTGGCTTGCACGCTGCCACCTGGCTTTCTTACCACCTTCATTTCTAGCCTGAATCCAAGAGGGGAGGAGCTTGGGCAGAGGTTATAACCTGGGAGGAACCTGGCAGATATCAGTGAGTACAGGCAGGACTGAGGACTATCCAGAGGTGGGGTTCACTGATATTTAGGCTGCTGACTCAAAGCAATAGTGAGCAATAGTGATCTCAGTGAGATCAGTGGGCAATAGCAATCTCAGTGTTCTTGAGAGGTGTTAAAAGCCACCAGAAGATTTATCCTGGCTTCGAGATGACAGATGTGTGTGGTGGTGGGAAAGTTGCGCTCAGAGAGATCTCAGGCAGGTGTGGAGCTGAGCAGGGTGTGGGTGGGGATCAGGACGTTGCCCTGTGGCTTCATATTTAAAAATTATACCTAAGACTTTGTGCTAAACAAAAATAAAAACAAGAAAAGTAAGGGGGGGCACTTAGTAAGCTAAGTCATAGCAAGGCTCATTATCTAATCTGTGTATACTTTTCTATTTGTTCTGCTGCTCTCAGTACTGCTGTGTGGCTCTGTTGCTTGGCTCCCTTGCAAATCTATCCGTTTTGGGAAAAGGAGCATGAGCTTAATGGATTTAGGAGAGAGGAGAGGAGTGAGTCCATGAGTCCTGGAATCAAATGAGAGCAGCTGTGGATTCAATAGGGCTTCAGCTCTGAGAGCCCAGAGGGGGAGGAATAAGCAAGTGGGTGTTAATATTAATCATTGATATTGCTATCACTTATTTATTGAGTACTTATCTTTGACATTGTGTTGAATACTTTCTACAAATGATCTCAATACATCTGACAAGTCTATGAGGTAGTAGCATTAGCCCCATTTTATAGAAAAGCGAATGGAGTTTGAAAAATCTTATGGTCCTGCAGTTGGCAACTGCTGGAGACAGGATTTAAATCTAGGTCAATGTGGCTTTGTGCACACTGCTTTTTCTGAAAGTTGTTGGTAGGAGAGAGAGGTCACCTTAATTTACCAGAATTTTGTTTTCTGTAAAGAGAATGACTTTACCCTAGAGTTGAACATTCTCTTTCCAGAAATTCAATGAGCAATTCTGCTCCGTGATGGTACTTGGAAGTTTAACTAAAACTGCTGGTCATAAAGTGAGAGCAACGATTGAAAGGGGAGGGTATGCAGTCATTGGTAAGCTTTTTCCAGCATTTTCCTATGGTGTGACTCTGACGGGCAATGGTGCGACTCTGACGGGCAATGGTGCCATGGCTAAGATGGAAAGACACTCCTGTAAATTGAAATGTTATAAATAGGGAATGAATGCTTTGCTTTCCTGCTACTTAGGTCATTTTGAAAAATATTTGTTTAGTGAGTAACAGTGTGACATGGGTTCTGCTTAGCAATGTAGTTTTATCTCACTTATCCTGAGAACTTGAGGACCTTTTAGGGTCTTCTTTGCTGCCAGCCTAGTTATTTGTATAGGATAAGTGCACGGGCTTGTACCATCTGTTATTAGTATTTCCTTTTTTCACTTTTCATTTCAGGTCTCTTGGAAACCGGTTTAACTCCATGGTTTGAGGGGTGTCAGAGGTCATGTGTTTGTGTGTGGCTTATCATACTGACTGGTAGCACTCGCTTAAGTAAGCTTTTAAACATCGCTTTGTAGGTTGTAGAGACTGTGTAAACTAGGAAAAGGCAAAGGGTGGGAGGAAATCATTTAATCATTTGTCCTGGAAAACAGGTTGGAATTCTGGTCTCCCAAATAACCTTTGGGACAAGACCATTGTTTGATTTCTTCCTATATACGGCCAGGTCAGCTTACCCAGGATGAGGGGAGGTGGGAGTTTGGGAAGGAAGAAAGAGATTTCAAGGCAAATGGTAACAGGTCCCCAGAATAATTTAGCTGGATATTTTTGTTAATCCGTTTGTGATGCTATAAAGGAATACACAAGACTGGGTCATTTATAAAGAAAAGAGGTTTATTTCACTCGTGGTTCTGCAGGCTGTACAGGAAGCATGGAGTTAGCATCTGGTTGGCTTCTGGTAAGACCTCAGGAAGCTTTTAGTCATGGCAGAAGGGAAGGGCGGCTGGTGTGTCACATGGTGAGAGAGGGAGCAGGAGAGAGGGAAGGAAGTACAGCTCTTTAAACAATCAGGTCTGGTAGGAATTAAGAGGACTCAGTTATCACCAATGGGACAATGCTAAGCCATTCATGACAGATCCACCTCATGACCCAAACATCTGCCGTAAGACTCCCTCCAACATTGGGGATCACATGTCAACATGAGATTTGGAGAGGATGTACATCCTAACTATATCATGATTCAATCTTTGCTGTTCCTTTATGTGTAGAAGTCCATGACTCCACTCTCCTCTTGGGTTTAAACTTTGCTGACCTGGTCAAGGAAAAATAACAAAATAGACAAGGTTTGTGTGTGTTTCCTCATTTGAAAAGCTCAGGGCTAATACTGTTTTTCAGCTTCTCAAAGACAATATGCTCTTCATCTTTGTGTTTCTGGCTCAATGTCCTGACACATAGCAGTTAAGCAATAAATGATTAATGAATTTCAGAAGGATTTTGATTTAAACTAACTGTTCATTCATTCTAGACAAGTTAGAGGTTAGTTGGAGCTAGAGTTACATCTCAGTCCTTTGAACTGCAACTGAAGAATAGTTGACTTATTAAGAAAGAACAATTTAAACTTATGTAAGTTGGTAGACTAGAAGAACCTACTGGGTGTAGAATTCCCTTTATGTGTCATTTCAATTCAATTCCCTTTGTTTACAGTATTTATGTATAGTTAAAACTAATGTGTATGTACCTGCTTATGTTCTACTTTTCTTAGTGTAGATATTTTCTGTTATTTTAGAGAGATATATTTATATTTTATCCATTTAATAAAATTTATGGGGCATCTATTAAATGTCAGGCATTGCTAGACTTTGGGTCTATGATAGTGAAAGGCTATTCATGGGCTTTCTTCTTGGATGCCATAAAAGCGGTGATGCTTAATAAGAACCAGCCATTTAAAGAACAGAAGGAAGAATATGCCAGGAGGAAGGACGATATGTGGGGTGGCCCAGAGGGAGGAAAGAGCCTACATGTTCAGAGAATAGAAAGAAGATTTACGGTGGTTGGTGCTCAGTGAATGGGGACAATGGATCGAGCTTGAAAAGGCAGGCAGAGGCAAAATCATACAAGATCCTTTAAGGGATCAGGACATCACTCAGTGCAGTGGGAAGCAGGGTAATAATATGACTTGAATGCAATTAAAAAAAAAAAAACTCACTGGCAACTCTGTGGAGAATGAATTAGAGAAGGGGAGCATAGAAGCTGGAGGCCAGTTAGCACCTTTTACAGTAATTCAGGGCAGAGATGATGGTGCTGGGGCAGTGACAATGAAGATGGGGATTACTAGATAGAAATTTTGGAGAGATTTGCTGATGGTGAGATAGGAAGGAGCAGGTGATATTGAAACAAAGCAGTGATCAAGGCTGAGTCCTAGGTTCCCACATTGAGCAGTCTATGGTGGTCTGATTACTTTGAAAGGGAAGGCTTGGAGAGCAGTGGGTGAAACTGAGAGGCCTTAAGTTTGGATGCATATTGAATAAGTTTGAGGTGTCTGTGATTCACTCATTTCAAGCCTTTATGGCTGCCACTTTTTAATAGCTCTATCCCATCCAGTTGGCACTGTGTTGAGCCATTCTACGGTTGTTGGATGCTTGGCTTGCTGTCTCTTTGGTCTTCCATTGCAAGCAGCACTAATGAAGTTGTCTCTGTATAAACCAATGGCTCTTTTTCCTTTTTGGTTTTTCCCCAAAGTGTGTTCCTCAAAGTGGAATTGCTGGGTCAAAGGAAATGAATGAACAGTTTTATGGCTTTTGCTGCACATTGCCAGACTGTAGTCCAGAAGAACTGAATTAATTTAGAATGCCACCAGCCACCTATAAATGTGCTTTCTAGCCCACAAGACTGCCAGTATTGGAGTTTATAACTATAATTTATGCTGCTTTAATTGTAGATATGTGAGGGTCCTTGGTTGTGCAAATTTGAATTTCAATAGCTCCTAGGGATATCAGACATTTATCCATAGGATGATCACCTTTGTAATTATGTACTCATGTAGCCCTCTGTCGTAACTATTGAGTAGGAGTTATGTTAGCCACATTTGCATGAATTCTTTATATACATTTTTAGTTTTATAAGCCTTTATTAGCAGTGTATGTCATATTTTTACATTCTACTTTTAATATTATTATATTTAATAACATAAAAGTTGAGATTTATGTTTTTACTTTTGAGACAGAGTCTTATTCTGTCCCCCAGGCTGGAGTGCAGGTGGCACGATCTCGGCTCACTGCAACCTCTTCCTCCCGGGTTCAAGCGATTTTCCTGCCTCAGCCTCCTGAGTAGCTGAGATTGCAGCATGCACCGCCCTGCCTGACTAATTTTTGTATTTTTGGTAGAGGCGGAGTTTCATCATGTTGACCATGTTGGCTGGTCTCAAACTCCTGACCTCAAGTGATCCTCCTGCCTCAGCCTCCCAAAGTGCTGGGATTACAGGTGTGAGCCACCGCACCCAGCTGAGATTTATATTTTTAAACCTTTTTCTTTGTTTGTGTCTGAAAATATTTTGTGTCTGAGAATATTTTCATTTTGTTGGTGCTGTTCATTTTAACAGAAATTGATCTCTTTGCAGGTGCAATGAACTATTCTGATAGCTTTGAATTTTCTATGTGATGTTTTAAACGTTGGGTTTGTTGACTTTTCGGACTTTAGTGTCATATTTGTGGTAAGAACTACATTAGTATGTTCTGCAAGACAGTAATACTCATTGTATGAGGAAAGGGTTTTGTGGTCAAATATGTTTAGGGAGTGCTAGGTTCAACTAAGTCACCATTTCTGGCAGCTCTCCTGCAGGGCCTGCTGGAGCCGTCAATAGGTTAATATTAATTGTGCCTTTCTGAGAGAAGGCTCTAATCAGGAGCACTTTCTAAAGTTTTAGGCCAGGGGCTGGTAAACTTTGTCTGTGAAGGACCAGATAGTATATATGTGCAGCTTTATGGGCCATGTGATTTCTGCTCTAACTACTTAATTCTGTGTTTGAATGCTGAGAGCAGCCCTAGGCAATACCTAAGAGATTGGGTGTGGCTGTGTTCCAATATAGCTTTATTTGTGGACACTACAATTTGATTGTCATATGATTGTTATATGTCACAAAATATGATTATTTGTTTGATTTTTAAAGAAACTATTTAAAATGTAAAAACCCATCTTAGCTTGTGAGCAGAAACAGGCAGGTACTGGAGCTTACTCACTCTTTTAAAATGTTTATTTATTTATTTTAATTTGGGACAGGGTCTTGCTCTGTCACCCAGGCTGGAGTTTAGTGGTGTGATCACAGCTCACTGTAGCCTCAACCTCCTGGGCTCAAGTGATCTTCCTACCTCACTCAGCTTCCTGAGTAGCTGGAACACCATCATACCTGGCTTTTTTTTTTTTTTTTTTTTAATTTTTTGTAGCGATGGGGTCTCCCTGTGTTGCCAGACGGGTCTCAAGCTCCTGGGTTAAAGCGATCCTCTCCCCTTGCCCTCCCATGCTCACTCTTTTTAAAGACCGTAGAATCATTAATATCTCATGGGACTAGGTCAGGGAAACTCACTGTGGGACATGCTTACTTAAATTCTGTTCCAGTTATCTAAAGTACTTATTAACAGTAAATCCTTTCTGCTCTCTTGTGTTTTCTCATTTGCTGTATACCAAGTTTTTATTGTAAATGTTTTGAAAATGCTAGTGGACCCATGTTTCTCTTTTAACTCTTTGCTGTGCAGTCTGTATTTTTTGTTTCGTTATTTGCTCTTAGTCCAGGATGGTTTGTTTCAGGATTATAGCTTTTAAAAATCTGAAGTCTTTGATACACTTCTCAGGAATTGAATACTCGCATTTTAATTGGGGTGTTTTAAAAGATTGTCTTGGCCAGGTGCAGTGGCTTACATCTGTGATCCAGCACTTTGGGAGACCGAGGCAGGAGGATCACTTGAGGTCAGGAGTTCAAGACCAGCCTGGTCAATATGGTGAAGTTCCACCTCTACTAAAAATGCAAACATTAGCTGAGCATGGTGGCACATGCCTGTAATCCCAGCTATTGGGGAGGCTGAGGCAGGAGAATTGTGTGAACCCAGGAGGGAGAAGTTGCAGTGAGCCCAGATTGTGCCATTGCAATCCAGCCTGGGTGACAGAGCGAGACTCCGTCTCAAAAAACTCAAAAAAAAAAAAAAAAAGAAAAAAAAAAAGAAAAGTAAAAAGAGAAAGGATTTTCCATCACTGGTTAGCAAATTTGAAAAATAAAAGTAAAAAACTAAAAGATTGTTAAAATATAGTACATCGTTAAGTTGGCGGGATGGATAATTAAAATAACATTTATGGAATGCTTACTATGTGTCAGACACGTTTTGCCTGCTTTATCTGTATTAACAATTAATTCTCAAGACAGTCTTTGAAGAGTAGGTATTGCTAATTAACTCCTTTATACTAATGAGGAAGCAGAGACACAGAAGTGAGTCATTTGCCAAGGCCACCCAGAATTAAGGATAAAAAAAATCCAACGTGTTTTTCTACTCGCACACAAGGCTCAATACAACACCTTTGACACCAAATTCTCCAGCAGACACCAACTGAGTGCCCTCTAATTCAATTGAGTTCTGACCTGTCTACCTGGAGGTAGGGTCGGATCCCACAGTTTAAAGACACAGTCCCGGGGGACTGCCCCCAACATCTGATGTCAAGCACCAGCCGCAGATTATTTTGCCTGTGCTTTGGCCTGACCAGCTGTAAATCAAGGTTCCCACAAACCCTTCCTCAGGTTTGATTCATTTGCTAGAGCGGCTCACAGAACTCAGGGAAACACTCTACTTACTCAGCCTCCTGAGTAGCTGGGACCACAGGCGTGTACTTCCACGCCCAACTCCAGTTTCTTAATAAAGGATACAAACGAACAGCCAGATGGAGGAAATGCATAGGGCAAGGTGTGTGGGAAGGGGCATGGAGCTTCCATGCCCTCTCTGGGTGCGCCATCCTCCGGGAATCTCCAGGTGTTCGGCTGTCCAGAAGCTCTCCAAACCCCAGTCCTTTTGGGCTTTTACGGAGACTTCATTACTTAGACATGATTGATTATATCACTAGCCTTTGGTGATCAGCTCAACCTTCAGTCATTCTCCCCTTCCCTGAGGTTGGAGGTGGGGTTGAAAGTCCCAACCCTTCAATCATACCTTGGTCTTTCTTATGACCAGCCCCTATCCTGAAGCTACTTAGCAGCCCCCAGCCACCAATCATCTCATTAGCATACAAAAGACACTATTATGACTGGAGATTTTAAGGTTTTAGGAGTTGTGCACCAGAAACCAGGGACAGAGACCAAATATATATTTATTAGATCACACTATCACACCTAGCTAGTACCTGGTAGATCTGGGCTGCTCAGCACGCTATAGGCTAAAATATTAATAGGTTTTGTTTATGTGTGCTTTTATACTGGAGTTGCTGCACTGGCTGGAGTCATTGGTTTTGCCTTGGTTTATAGGCTTTTCTTTAAATCCTTAGTGAGCACAGAGTAACATTCCTTCTGCATCTTTCCTCCTGTCTTGCATGGAATGCCAATTCATTTACTACTTAGTGACTAAATAAATGGGTAGCCTACTCTTGGCTTCTTCATGTATGCAGAAGTCTTAGAAATAGTTATTTCTAAGGACACGGAAGGAGACGAGGTTCTGTGGCCCCAGGACTGAGTGCTGCTGAGCGTACACTCTCCTGCATTGCAGGTTCCGGGGAAAACAGCACCTGGGTTAAGTCTCGCATGGCTTTTCCTTTTTCCAGTGTCCCCTGAGCTTGCCTCCTTCCAGTCCTGCAGTCAGCACATTCTAGCCTTGGCATCCTCTATATTTGCCAGTTTTAAAAAAGGTCCCTGCTTTTGTCTTAGCAACAGAAGACTTTTTTTTTTAAATCAGAGAGGATAGTAGCAAATGCAAGAGTTGACCAAATGTATGTAACATAACTGGGAACAGTTCTGTCTGTGATTTGTGGAAGCTCTGTCCTTGAAGCCTTCCTCTTTGAGCGTTCCTTTTCCCCCACTTCAAATCTACAGAATTCTAAGCAGCCAGTGTCTTGATATGACACATTTAATGTGATGCTCAAAATAAAATGATCAGAAATTCTGAAAGGTCTAGCTCTGCCTGGCTTTTGCCTTTTGATCATCTGTTATCATGTTTTAGATTCACCATCTCAGGAATAACTTGGTTGCATTATCATCTCTACAGTAACAGGTTTCCTCTCCAAATATTAGTTTTATGCAGCATTAAAAAAATTCTACAACAAACTCATAGGCAGTCTCTCTGCCTGCCCTTTATGAATAGAAAAAAAGTGTATCGCTGCCTTGACTTTGCTCATTTTCCACTAAAAATTATTAGAGTTTGATAGGGAACAAGAATGACAAACATATATTGTAACCATCAGCTGTGAGGAATCTTTTGTTTGTTTGAAGGATGAGGTCATGGAGTAAGAATTGTTAAATAAATAGGCATCAACATTCTGACATGTCTTTGCAGATCTGGGTGCTTCCTGTCCTTAGTCAGGCCCATCTCTGTGTCCTAGAATAGAAGTGACAACAGGAGAGGTGTGATGTGGCTCACCAGGGTGAATGCTGAGACCCAGGGAGTCTTTAGAGTTGGTTATTTAGAGCTACCTCCTCCCTCTTTTGAAATTTGTGTTTTTCTGGGTTTACCTTTTAATCAGTCATTCAGTAGGCATTTTATAGTGCTCATAAATCCTGTATAGTTTGGAATGGCACACCGATATTTACCTCATGTATCCATTGTTGGTGAAATAAATGTCTTGGATAAATGAAACTTTCCAAATAACTAAAGTTTAAACTAGGACAGAGCATAGATAACTTCCAGAGGATAATCTTATTATGCTGCTTATAATTCTAATCACCAAGTTAGTATCATCTTTTTTGAAGAAATAAGAGGGGAGGCTGGGTCCAGTGGCTCATGCCTGTAATTCCAGCACTTTCGGGGACTGAGGTGGCAGGAATGCTTGAGGCCAGGAGTTTGAGATCAGCCTGAGCAACATAGTGAGACCCCCTGGCCCCCCTCAAAAAAAAAAAGAAAGAAACGAGGAGGGAATGTTTTAACTCTTTGATACATTTGCTTGTCACCTTAAGTACCCTGCAGAGTGTAATTCTTGTAAGCCATTTGTCATTCTGTTAAAACAGAGTGATGTCCTCAGGGTCTTTGGAGATGAAATGAAGTATCTGCCCTTGTACTGAAGGGTATAAGGCCAGACTGCTTTATCTCTTGAGTTATTGTGGCTACATTGTGGAGGCTTTGGGTTTTCTCCTGCTTGCTTTTAAACCTGCGCTCAGCTGGGCATGTTGGCTCACGCCTGTAATCCCAGCACTTCGGGAGGCCGAGGCAGGCGGATCACGAAGTCAGGAGATGGAGACCATCCTAGCCAACATGGGGAAACCCCGTCTCTACTAAAATACAAAAAATTAGCTGGGCGTGGTGGCAGGCGCCTATAGTCCCAGCTACTCGGGGGTCTGAGGCAGGGGAATAGCTTGAACCCAGGAGGCGGAGGTTGCAGACAGCCTGGCGACAGAGCAAGACTCTGTCTCAAAAAAAAAAAAAAAAAAAAACCTGCACTCATCTTTAGCAACTTCCTCTACCACCACTTCTAATATGCTGGTTCTAATTATGTATGGTCTGTAAGTCCATTCATTCATTTATTCAACTAACACTTGTCAGACGTTACCATGAGTCGGGTCCTTGAGGGCATGGATAGCACCAGTAAATGAAATAGACCTGATCCTTGTCCACATGGAGCTTGTGATCCATAGGGGAAGACATGCTAAACAGAAAAATGGGTAAGTACAAAATTGTGGTAGCCATACTGGGGGAAAAAATGGGAATGAGGGGATCTTGTGAAACTTGTTTTTATTAGTGGAGAGGTGGTCAGGGATGGCATTCCAGAGAAAGCCCTATCTTTGTTAAAGACTTTGCCTTTCATCCTGAGTCATGTGGGAAGTGATTGAGAGTTTTAAGCAGGGGATGAAAGGATGAGATTTGGTGTGTGAGTTGGAGTGGGTGTCAAGAAAGGAAGCCAAGATCTCAGTACTCATTGCTAAACTCTCAGAGGTCTGACGATTTCTGTGAGTGAGCTTCTGCTCTCTGTATTTTTTGACATTTCTTTTGACTGCCCTGTGCAGGTGTTGACAGACTTTCTCTATAAAGGGGTGGATAGTATATTATCCAGCATATAGTATATATAGTGTATTCTGTAAAGGGCTGGCTAATATTTTAAGTTTGCAGGACATAAGGTATCTTTTGGAATTATCCAACTCTGCCACTGTAGCATGAAAGCAGCCACAGTCAATACCCACATAAATGGCTGAATTCCAATAAACGTGTTTATAGGAACAATTGGCATGTGGGATTTAGTTTGCTGACCCCTGGCTTGGAGAATGCTTTGCTTCTTATTCCCATGATCTTCATTATTGAGGTAGTGGTGCAAGGGAGGAAATGCAATCTATGTGGTCGTTCCTGGCCTTGAGCTGCTTGTAATCATTATGGGAAGATAAGTATATACACTTAAGTGGCCATCAGCAAACATCACAAGACAATATATAATTAGGCACCAATAAGATGAACAGAAACAGGAAATGTGATGAAGAGTTCACTCATCTGCTTGGAATCTGGGTGTCTAGGAATAATTTTAAAGGCTTTACGGGGAAGGTGGAACTTGACAGAAATAATTGTAAACACTTAGAGGGTTAGAGGTGAATACAGCCTAGTCCAACTTGCAAATTTTAGTGATGCAGTGTTAGAAGATGAACAAAGCAAATCACAGAACACTATGTATCCACAGTCCCCTTGAATGTGTAAGGCAAAACAAAACAAAAATCAATGGGAACAGCCAATTTAAGGTATGCATGCATGTACGTATGTATTATGTGTAAATGCTCAGAAAAGGGTCTGGAAGGATGTGCACCAAAATTAACAGAGTCTCTCTGGAAATGAGTGCATTTGAGCAGAGACTTAAATGTTTTACTTTTTAGTTCCTAATTATTAGAATTATTACATGAATGTTTATTTTCATCATAAAAATATTAATTAATACAGGGCAATATTAAAACAATTAAAAGTGCCAGATTGGTTAAGAGGCTGAGAGAGTGGTGCGGAGAGTGCGATTGGGCTGTCTCCAAAATGTGTCTCAGAACCAGAGATCAGAGCCCTTAGTTCAGGGTGTCCACAACTTGGATGGGCATCAGAATCACTTGGAAAGCTTAAAAAGAAAATGAACCAAAGCTAAAACCAAATAAATTCCTGGCCCCATTGCAGACCCACAGTGATCTCAGATGATGGGGCTGGGATGTGATTTTTTTTAAAAAAGCTTTCCAGGTAATTTTGATGCTGCCTTTGAGACCCGAGGCTTTGGTGAGCCTCCGATCTAGTTTATCCAACTCTGTACAAATGAAGGAATTAAGGATCTTGACCAGGTAGGACTCAGCCTCAGATCTTTTGGCTCCCACTCTCTTGTACTTTTCAATGACTGCGTCCCCTAATTCAGGTGTTTTCCTAGCATTAGCTTTGGGTGGCATCTCAACTTGTGGTCATATTATATGGAAAACATTCTTAAATGCCACTTTTGAATGGGGTCCACCTCATCCCCATTTCCCATTGCTTCACTCCCAGATCATCATTGGGAATAATTTCTACAGTGTTTTAATTTTCTTAGAAATCAGAGGGTTGCCACCAGGCTAGTGGGAAAAGCCCTAGTTTTAGATCATAAGTTGACTAAAAGGCCTTAGGAAAATGGCTTTTCTCAGGTGCCATCTGAGTCTCTATAAAGAGAAAGCGATATTGCCAAGTCTTCCTCTCAGCAGGGTTTCACTCAGGCAAAAGAGCCCATGGAGCGGTCCCTCCAGCTTTGCAGCACAGATTGGGTTAACTGTTTACTTCAGAATTGGAAGAGGCCTTCGAGGTCCCTCTAGTTCAGTGATTTTCAGTTGTTTCAGGAATAAACCCCTTGCAAATAAATTCTTACTTGGAAAGCCGCATTAGCAAATTGATAAAGTGGAGATGCTTGGTTTAGGCAGAGATGGGGGGCTTGGAGCTTACCTCCCCTGCTCCCTGGTCTAAGGGGCATCCTGAGAGCTGTGTTCTGTCCAGTGCTCACTTAAGTCCTGTTTGAAAACCACTGATTTCTTCCTCTTTCCCCTTCCATAAGTAATCGTTCACCAACTTCAGCTAACCTGAGCCCTCAAATCTGTCACCTTCTCTCCATTTCCACATCCACCACCCTAGTCCGAGTCACCACCACCTTCCATGTTGGTTTTCACCCTCTAACTGAGTTTTCTCGTCTACTCTCCCATATACCCCTTTCACCCTCTGCTCTGAAGCAGATAGCTTTTTTATTCACAGGTGCAATTATATGCCTCCTCCCCCCACCTATCATGTAAACATTTAATGACTTCTCATTGCATTTTGAATTAAGATCAGCACGTGGAGGCTCTTCAGATGTAACTGTGGCCCCTCTGTTCCATCTTGAGATAGAGCCACAAGATTTTTAGTTCCTGTACTGAGCTTCCTTCTGCTTCACACTTTTGCTCTGGTGCTCCCTCTGTCTAACCCCCTTTCACTGCTTCTGACCTGGAGTTAATTTCTGCCTCTCCATCCTTAAGAGCTATATCAAAATGTTTCTCTAACTTCCCTGAGCTAGGAAGCGCCTGTTAAATTCCCTGTCATAGGATTCTATATTTCTCTTTCTCAGCAGTGATCTCAATTCTAATCGAGTAATTACTTTTTCTTGAGGTCAGGAGTTGAGAATTGAGTATATTCTTTTTCTATTCATCCCAGCCTAGAATGTAAACTTCATAAGGGCTGGAATAGAGTTCTCAAGGTTCTATCCTCAGCCCATGGCATGATGTCTTGCACACACCTATTAGATCGTCAGTAAGCATTTGTCCAGTGAACTCACAGTGTCTAGTTTTTGCCATATCTCATTTCTAGTGTTCAGCCCGCATGCGACTGCGGAAGGATCATTGTTTGTGGGCTCTGCTTGTGGGAACTGGAATTGTCTCTTGTTGTGTGAGGTAACTTAAAGGTTCTTTTTTAGAGACACATTGTCTAAAGTGGGTTACCCAGTATGATACAGTTTAAACAGGGCCGAGTTTTGCTTTAATTAGAAACTTGATCTATTATTCCAAATGAACAAAGAGCTCTAAAATCCACTTAAAGTCTGAGAAAGAGTGTGGAGGCTGTGGCGTTTGGAGGTGGGTTTTATGTATAGCTGGGAAAACCTCTTTGGTAACTCAGTAATCAGGTTTCCTTACTTTAGATTTAGAAGTGCATATCTGGGGGGAAATACAGAAAGCTGTAGGAAGCCTACCCCAACTCCATACCCAAATCCACACATGCTTGCTATTCATGACCTCCTGTGCTCGTTCTGCAGAGCCACCCTCGTGAGTGTGTGTGGGTGTGTCTGACCGCCCATCCTCCCACACAGGTAGGGAGGCTGACTTAGATCGCACAGCGCAGCAGACTGATATTCATCGTGGACCACCACTCCCTGCCCAGATCTTGGGTTCAGTTCTCTTCTTTCATTAATTGAAGAGTAATAAGCTGCCATTTGGGTTACTAATACAGCTTTCAAACTTTCAGAACACCGCAGCTATCTAAAACTGCTTTTGCTTGTAGACACGCCAGGAAGTACAGAGCAGAGCCACTTTTGCAACCTCTTGGGTTGGGTCTTTAGTGGGGAGATAGGGTCTAATCCCGTCGTTGGTATTCTTTTCTTCTTCTTCTTCTTTTTTTTTTTTTTTTTGAGATGGAGTCTGAGTCTGTCGCCCAGGGTGGAGTAATGTGGCGGAGTCTCGGCTCACTGCAACCTCTGCCTCCCAGACTCAAGCAATTATCCCTCCTCAGCCTCCTGAGTAGCTGGGATTATAGGAATGCGCCACCATATCTGGCTAATGTTTGCATTTTTAGTAGACACAGGGTTTTACCATGTTGATCAGGCTGGTCTCGAACTCCTGTCCTCAAATGATCTGCCCACCTTGGCCTCCCAAAGTGCTGGGATTACAGGCGTGAGCCACTGTGCCCAGCTGGTATTCTTGACAAATGTAACTTGGGCTCCGCAGGATGGTTCCTTTTATCCAGTGCATCTGCTGTGCTCGGAAAAAGGTGGCTGGGGCTTGTTTTGCAAATAGAAGGAACAAGAAAACAAAAGGTAAAGTCAGAAGGGAAAAGATTTTATCATCAAGCAGGAGATTTTTTCCATCTTATACACATCTAGATGTGTATAAGAGACAGTCTGTCACCTTCTCTCCATTTCCACATCCACCACCCTAGTCCGAGTCACCACCACCTTCCATGTTGGTTTTCACCCTCTAACTGAGTTTTCTCGTCTACTCTCCCATATACCCCTTTCACCCTCTGCTCTGAAGCAGATAGCTTTTTTATTCACAGGTGCAATTATATGCCTCCTCCCCCCACCTATCATGTAAACATTTAATGACTTCTCATTGCATTTTGAATTAAGATCAGCACGTGGAGGCTCTTCAGATGTAACTGTGGCCCCTCTGTTCCATCTTGAGATAGAGCCACAAGATTTTTAGTTCCTGTACTGAGCTTCCTTCTGCTTCACACTTTTGCTCTGGTGCTCCCTCTGTCTAACCCCCTTTCACTGCTTCTGACCTGGAGTTAATTTCTGCCTCTCCATCCTTAAGAGCTATATCAAAATGTTTCTCTAACTTCCCTGAGCTAGGAAGCGCCTGTTAAATTCCCTGTCATAGGATTCTATATTTCTCTTTCTCAGCAGTGATCTCAATTCTAATCGAGTAATTACTTTTTCTTGAGGTCAGGAGTTGAGAATTGAGTATATTCTTTTTCTATTCATCCCAGCCTAGAATGTAAACTTCATAAGGGCTGGAATAGAGTTCTCAAGGTTCTATCCTCAGCCCATGGCATGATGTCTTGCACACACCTATTAGATCGTCAGTAAGCATTTGTCCAGTGAACTCACAGTGTCTAGTTTTTGCCATATCTCATTTCTAGTGTTCAGCCCGCATGCGACTGCGGAAGGATCATTGTTTGTGGGCTCTGCTTGTGGGAACTGGAATTGTCTCTTGTTGTGTGAGGTAACTTAAAGGTTCTTTTTTAGAGACACATTGTCTAAAGTGGGTTACCCAGTATGATACAGTTTAAACAGGGCCGAGTTTTGCTTTAATTAGAAACTTGATCTATTATTCCAAATGAACAAAGAGCTCTAAAATCCACTTAAAGTCTGAGAAAGAGTGTGGAGGCTGTGGCGTTTGGAGGTGGGTTTTATGTATAGCTGGGAAAACCTCTTTGGTAACTCAGTAATCAGGTTTCCTTACTTTAGATTTAGAAGTGCATATCTGGGGGGAAATACAGAAAGCTGTAGGAAGCCTACCCCAACTCCATACCCAAATCCACACATGCTTGCTATTCATGACCTCCTGTGCTCGTTCTGCAGAGCCACCCTCGTGAGTGTGTGTGGGTGTGTCTGACCGCCCATCCTCCCACACAGGTAGGGAGGCTGACTTAGATCGCACAGCGCAGCAGACTGATATTCATCGTGGACCACCACTCCCTGCCCAGATCTTGGGTTCAGTTCTCTTCTTTCATTAATTGAAGAGTAATAAGCTGCCATTTGGGTTACTAATACAGCTTTCAAACTTTCAGAACACCGCAGCTATCTAAAACTGCTTTTGCTTGTAGACACGCCAGGAAGTACAGAGCAGAGCCACTTTTGCAACCTCTTGGGTTGGGTCTTTAGTGGGGAGATAGGGTCTAATCCCGTCGTTGGTATTCTTTTCTTCTTCTTCTTCTTTTTTTTTTTTTTTTTGAGATGGAGTCTGAGTCTGTCGCCCAGGGTGGAGTAATGTGGCGGAGTCTCGGCTCACTGCAACCTCTGCCTCCCAGACTCAAGCAATTATCCCTCCTCAGCCTCCTGAGTAGCTGGGATTATAGGAATGCGCCACCATATCTGGCTAATGTTTGCATTTTTAGTAGACACAGGGTTTTACCATGTTGATCAGGCTGGTCTCGAACTCCTGTCCTCAAATGATCTGCCCACCTTGGCCTCCCAAAGTGCTGGGATTACAGGCGTGAGCCACTGTGCCCAGCTGGTATTCTTGACAAATGTAACTTGGGCTCCGCAGGATGGTTCCTTTTATCCAGTGCATCTGCTGTGCTCGGAAAAAGGTGGCTGGGGCTTGTTTTGCAAATAGAAGGAACAAGAAAACAAAAGGTAAAGTCAGAAGGGAAAAGATTTTATCATCAAGCAGGAGATTTTTTCCAGGCTCTAAGATGAGGTTAAGCTTCTTCACAAGAGAATCAACAACTGTCCTTTTTTTTTTTTTTGGCAGGGGGGAGGGTCTCGACAGAAAAAATGAATATACCGTCATAAGCTGAAAATTAGTTTTCAATATTGTCATTTAACTAGATGGGCAGCTCTGGGATAGGGGAAGGGACTTCAGGGAAATACTTTTGATTCAAATAGTTAAATTTTGGGGTGGGAGAGAATTGAACCTTGAATTAAGTGTCAAGGTACTAAAAAGACAGAAACTGATCACTATGAAAAAAATTTTTGATTTATTCTCTTAGTCACTGCTATAGCAGCCAATTTAGAGGGAATTTGCCCTGCTGGGTAGCTGGTAGTTTGAGGCAGCCATTATTGGCCTGACACATAAACTTTGTGCATTTCATAAAGGATAGTGAAAACTGTTGGAACTTCTCAGTATTGATTAATGCAGAAAACCTTTCTCTTAATATTCTTATTCTCCCCCACTGTCTTCTCAGAAGGACCTCAGGATTTAGTCCCACAAATATAATTTCCTTTCCCCTAAGCGCCTGTTGACTCCCTCTTGCTGGGTCTAGCTTTGTGCTTCCTCTCCTGGGTGGCTGCAGGCCCATGCTTTCGTAGCTATGGTCTTCGAAGGCTGAACAAACAGGGTGTGAATGTGAATCTAAAAGCATCAACTCTGTTGTTTAAAGCACAGTACAGAAATGCCAAAGGCCCGCCTCTGTTTTGACAAATAAGTAAAAGTTTAGCTTCACATGTGCAAACCGTCTGAAAAAATCATGCCGTGACTGTCAGGTAATGCCAAGCAGGCAATCTGGTGCTGTGGAAGTGGCAGCTTGAATGCATGCCTTCCTGGTTCTCAGCTGCCCTGTCCTCCCACCGTGAAATGGCAGCTTAACATTGGCGTTGGGGAAAGGAAGAGAACTATTTAGCAAGTTATTTTCCTATTGCATTTGGATTTTGTCTAGTATATAACTTTTTTTTTTTTTTTGAGACAGAGTCTCTTGTCACCCAGGCTGGAGTGCAATGGCGTGATCTCAGCTCATTGCAACCTCCGCCTCCTAGGTTCAAGCGATTCTCATGCCTCAGCCTCCCGAGTAGTTGGGATTACAGGCATGTGCCACCACGCCTGGTTAATTTCGTATTTTTAGTAGAGACGGGGTTTCACCATGTCAGCCAGGCTGGTCTCGAACTCGTGACCTCAGGTGATCCGCGTGCCTTGGCCTTCCAAAATGCTGGGATTGTGAGCCACTGCGCCCAGCCGTATATAACATTTTAAATGTCAGCTACGAAGTGTTTTCACATCCATATTCTCAACTGATTTTTATAATCAATTTGAGATGCATTGTCAGTTTCATTTTACAAATGGAAAAAAGAAAGCTGAGGCAAAGGTCAGGCAATGAAACCAAAGCGTCACAGCCAGTAGATCAAGCTGTAGAATGGGATCCACGTCTTTGTTTCTGTAGTTCTACTGTGTTGTAGCACGCTGTCAAGAGGATGCAGTCCTGGTCGGATCTTTAACAGGAATGATGATGGTGGTGCTGGAATTGTTGACCCTTTTTCTCCCCTGCTCCTATGTAACATCTTCTTGGTTTTTGTTCCTTTCCCTTCCCTTCTGTTTCTTTCAGCTTGGATTCCTTAGCATCACCACAGCTCAGCCAGAACAGAAGGCCTCGAATCTCATTGGCACATACCGCCATGTTGACCGTGCCACCGGCCAGGTGCTAACCTGTGACAAGTGTCCAGCAGGAACCTATGTCTCTGAGCATTGTACCAACACAAGCCTGCGCGTCTGCAGCAGTTGCCCTGTGGGGACCTTTACCAGGCATGAGAATGGCATAGAGAAATGTCATGACTGTAGTCAGCCATGCCCATGGCCAATGATTGAGAAATTACCTTGTGCTGCCTTGACTGACCGAGAATGCACTTGCCCACCTGGCATGTTCCAGTCTAACGCAACCTGTGCCCCCCATACGGTGTGTCCTGTGGGTTGGGGTGTGCGGAAGAAAGGGACAGAGACTGAGGATGTGCGGTGTAAGCAGTGTGCTCGGGGTACCTTCTCAGATGTGCCTTCTAGTGTGATGAAATGCAAAGCATACACAGACTGTCTGAGTCAGAACCTGGTGGTGATCAAGCCAGGGACCAAGGAGGCAGACAACGTCTGTGGCACACTTCCGTCCTTCTCCAGCTCCACTTCACCTTCCCCTGGCACAGCCATCTTTTCACGCCCAGAGCACATGGATTCCCATGAAGTCCCTTCCTCCACTTATGTTCCCAAAGGTAACTTAACCTCATGAATTATTTATTTGAGGAAGGCTTTGAGCCCAGTGGCGGTACCAAGAGTGGGCTTGTACCAAAGATGTTTTCTCCACTTTGTTATTCCAAAGTCACCCCTTGGAGAAGAGGCCTTCAAATGGTGGCTAATTAAATCTGGCTTCTTTGGACTTATTAGAAACATGTAGACTTAGAATTTTTCTATTAGGGGAGATCAAATATCTAAAAACTAGGTCACATCAAGCTATAAAATATGAACCAAGAGAAACAAGGACAGCGTGTGACCTTATGTAAGTCACTTAACCTCTTCAGGCCTCGGTTTCAAACTTGTCAAACAAATGAATGATTTAGATGTTTCAGGTTCCTTCCAGATTAAAAGTTTCCCAACATGGAGTCAGTCCCAGGCAGACACAGGCAGGAGCAGAGAAAGAGGGAGAAAGGGAGAAAATACCATTACATCTGGAAGCGAGGCACGAATTTTGAATCCAGGTGGGGCAAAGAATGGGTAGGAAAGTTAGAAGCATCAGGAAATAGGCAAATTTGTATCGGATTGAAGGAAACTAGCACTCATGTCTGGAAAATAATAACTTTATTTTTTCCTAATGATTTTAACTTTACTCCTTGTATCAATTATTCAAGTTTTCCATCAGAACCTCCAGCAGAATATAAAATTTATGCTTTATTTTCAAATCCTTTTTGATTGAATGTAATTTTCATGAGATGATGACCCACTTGAGTTGTTCCTCCTAGTGTCCTCTCATGCATGATTACATTTAGCCTTCATGATAACCCTGTGGAGAGAGCCATCTTACAACTGCCAATTGAAATGAAGAAACCACCTCCAAGAGCTCAGATGGCCACTCCAGCTTTTCTTAGGCCAAGTCCTGTCTCTTGGGACTCAGAATTCCCATCTCTCACACTTCTTAATGAAGATTACTTGTGGAGACTTCTCTGAGAGAAGTCCGCTAAGCTGCCAGCCCAAATCTTGTTTAATCTCTTGATAACAGATGCTCTTAATCACTGAACTGTCCCACCAAGTCTTTCACTAGTCAAATTTGCATTTGATTTCTTTTCTTTATCTTAGTCATAGTCTCAGTTTTACCACTGCATCATAAAATAGTCAAAAGGTGGGAGAAGGAGGATGGACAAAAGAATTAAATTTGAACTGGTTCTCTGAAAACTGAAAATAAGAATTGATTAGATCTCTGCACATGTATGTGCCTGCTCAGTATATGAAGTACAGGAGAAGCTGCTGTCAAGCTCAGCTGTTGGATCCTTAAGGATGCCCTTGGTTTTGGTGTAAGAAAGTGAGTTTAGTGGTTCAGTTCCATTTTTGCCTTCCACATAGGGTCTTTATGAAAATGTGCAACATAATTTATTCTTAAGCCCCAAAGGTCATCTCATCTTTGATTATCTGGCCTAGCTTGGAGATGACCTGGGAAAGGAGGGAATGTATAGATCCCCAAATATGGAAAAGCTCTTCCCCCCTCCCTACTCTTTTTTCTAGGCATGAACTCAACAGAATCCAACTCTTCTGCCTCTGTTAGACCAAAGGTACTGAGTAGCATCCAGGAAGGGACAGTCCCTGACAACACAAGCTCAGCAAGGGGGAAGGAAGATGTGAACAAGACCCTCCCAAACCTTCAGGTAGTCAACCACCAGCAAGGCCCCCACCACAGACACATCCTGAAGCTGCTGCCGTCCATGGAGGCCACTGGGGGCGAGAAGTCCAGCACGCCCATCAAGGGCCCCAAGAGGGGACATCCTAGACAGAACCTACACAAGCATTTTGACATCAATGAGCATTTGCCCTGGATGATTGTGCTTTTCCTGCTGCTGGTGCTTGTGGTGATTGTGGTGTGCAGTATCCGGAAAAGCTCGAGGACTCTGAAAAAGGGGCCCCGGCAGGATCCCAGTGCCATTGTGGAAAAGGCAGGGCTGAAGAAAGCCATGACTCCAACCCAGAACCGGGAGAAATGGATCTACTACTGCAATGGACATGGTGAGCCTTCTCTCTTTTCTCCTCGCTCACAGATCTCTCTGCTGCTTTTTCCCTGGTCCCTGTTTTCTGAAGGAATGGGAATGCATAGTTTGTGGAATCTTTTTTGTAGAGCAAACGCTACTTGATCTACTCGTGTTATAGAAAAAGAGATTGACTGTCTTATTAGAAGTAATACATTCAGAGAGAATAATCTCTCTTCCTCCTTTTCCCCTGGTACCTTTAAAACAGAAGAATGTTGCAGAATCAGAGACCTGGGTGACCCCTAGGGACTTTGTTTGACCTTGTCATTTAACAAATGAGGGATTTGAGTTCAGAGAGATTTGGCAACATTGGTCCAAACAAGAGGCTAGTTGTTTTTGAGGACAGATGGGACGAGACTCCTGACTGTTGGAGCACTTGCTTTTTCTATACGATTAGGCTGTGAAGCAAGTAAAGTGGACAAAACCCAACCTGTCATAAGTTTGCCTTCTTCAATCAGAACCTTGCTTTTAGATTCCTAACAATTTCTTCACATATATATTTTCCCCACTTAACTTTTTAGGATCCCATGTCTGTCAGGAGGGTAGGATAGTGTTTTGGATTGTAGACCCCAGAAGCATAATAGGTCGGTCATCATCTGAGGCTCAGTGTTACTTTCCTGGTAGTCAGCATGTGTTGCATATGGGCTGGAATATTTTGGCCTTTCCTCTTTTGGGGGCAAAAAAATAGCTTACAGAACTTGTCCCAGAGCTCAGTTTGATCTGAAGACTGCAGTTTTCAGACTGTGCAGTAACTTCCCTTTCTTTAAATCCTAAATGAAACTTCAGCCCAGTTTTGATAACCTCATTCAGGTGTGTCCTCTCCCCTCAAAGAGAAAGGGGTGTATCTACTTTTCTAAACAGCAGTTTGGCTTTTTGTAGTCTTACAAATATTGATACCATTTGGCATGGCAATTCCATTCTTGTGACTCTATCATAAAGGTATAATCAGAAATATTGAAACAAAGTTATAAGCACAAAGATCTTAAACTTTTTTTTTTTTTTTTTTTTGAGACGGAGCGAGACTCCGTCGCCCAGACTGGAGTGCAGTGGCCGGATCTCAGCTCACTGCAAGCTCCGCCTCCCGGGTTTACGCTATTCTCCTGCCTCAGCCTCCCGAGTAGTTGGGACTACAGGCGCCAGCCACCTCGCCCGGCTAGTTTTTTGTATTTTTTAGTAGAGACGGGGTTTCACCGTGTTAGCCAGGATGGTCTCGATCTCCTGACCTCGTGATCCGCCCGTCTCGGCCTCCCAAAGTGCTGGGATTACAGGCTTGAGCCACCGCGCCCGGCCAAAGATCTTAAACTTTTAAACCAACATCATGTCTCACAGAAATTGAAAACAACAGAAGGACAGTTTTAGGGAAATAACTAAGTAAATTATGGTGTATTCATAGAATGGAATATTATGTTGACATTCAAGATTTTATGAAGTTTTTGATTTTAGCCAGGAAAGTGTTTATACTAGGTTAAAGGAAAAAAACAAACACCAAACCACATACTTTATAGAATATAATCCCAACTCTCATAAAACTTGAGAATAAGACTGAATGGAAATATGCTAAAGTGACATTTCTTTTTCCCTAGTGTGGTGGGATTTATGCATGGTTTTCTTTTTTCTTTATTAGTTTTCTGTACTTTCCCCAAGTTGTCTGTACTAAGTACATGCTACTTCTATAATGAAAAATTTAGGAAAAGTTAAAGTCTTGCAACTCATTTTGCTTCCCCTTGTTGATTTGTGTAAATTAAGTTTGTCCCACCCCTGACCCAGGACAGCTTTAAGTTTTAGCTTTGAATGCAGCCCGACACAGATTCATAAACTTTCTGAAAACATTATGAGGGTTTTTTTGTTTGTTTGTTTTGTTTTTTGACAGAATTTAGCTCTTGTTGCCCAGGCTGGAGTGCAATGGCACGATCTCGGCTCACTGCAACCTCCACCTCCCAGGTTCAAGCAATTCTTCTGTCTCAGCCTCCCGAGTAGCTGGGATGACAGGCATGTGCTACCACGCCCAGCTAATTTTGTATTTTTAGTAGAGATGGGGTTTCTGCGTGTTGGTCAGGCTGGTCTCGAACTCCCAACCTCAGGTGATCTGCCTGCCTCGGCCTCCCAAAGTGCTGGGATTACAGGCATGAGCCACCTCCCCCAGCATTTTTTTTTAAAGCTTATCAGCTATTGTTGGTGTATTTTATGTGGCCCAAGACTATTCTTCTTCCAGTGTGGCTCAGGGAAGCCAAAAGATTGGACACCTATGATGTAAATGGTCAAAAGTCAAGTGAAAGTCGGACAGAGGCAAACATCCTAGTTGGGTCTTAGCAGTCTAATCCTGCATAAACTTGAATAAGACAACTATTTACTGGAAGCCTGTCTGGGGAAAGCTTCAATTGCCCCCTTCTTTTTAATTTAAAAAAAAAATCTTATTTGTACATATTTCCAAACTTTTGAAAAGTTGCAACAACAGTACAAAGAATACCTATATACCTGTGCCAACGTTTACCTATTATTAACATGTTGCTCTTTTGCTTTATCGTTTGCTCTCTCTACATAAAAAATACACCTATAGGGCCAGGTGCAGTGGCTCATGCCTGTAATCCCAGCACTTTGGGAGGCTGAGGCACACAGATCACCTGAGGTCAGGAGTTTGAGACTAGCCTGGCCAGCATGCCGAAACTCCGTATCTACTAAAAATAAAATGATTAGTCAGGTGTGGTGGCACATGCCTATAGTACCAGCTCTTCAGGAGGCTGGGGCAGGAGAATCACTTAATCCTTGGAGGCAGAGGTTGCAGTGAGCCAAGATCATGCCATGCACGCCAGCTGGGCCACAGAGTGAGACTTCATCTCAAAAAAAAAAAAAACACACACACACACACACACACATAGATTTTATATTATAAAATATGCATTATAGAATAGCTTATTATACATTATATAACATGTAATATATAATACATAATTATGTACATATATACACATACATACATGGAAAAAATATTTTTTCTTAATTATTTTATGGCCTTTTATCCCCTGATACTTTAGCATGTAATTCCTGACAATAAGACTATTCTCTGCAGAAAACATACTACAGTTTTCAACCTTAATAAATTTAGCAGGGTTACAATCCTTTGCCTTTCATTTGCCAATATTGTATGTTGACGCAATAAGGCCCTCGGTAGATAATATACTTTTTTTTCTCTAGCGTAGGATCCAGTCTAGGATCAGAATTGCATTAAACTGCCCTGTAAGTGGCTAGTCAGGATATTTGTTCTGTTGCAGATTTACCCAATTAGTAGAAAACAATGTGAACATCCTGGTAGATAATTAAATATCTGGAACTGTCCTCTCATTATTCACTTTATTACAAAAGCAACTCCATTCCTTTAGTAGTTGCTTTTATAGATTAGATTATGATCAGCTACATTTTAAAACTCTCTTTTGCCGTCTGGTTTGTAAAATTCTTGAGAACACAGCAAGTGGTAGAGTAAAAACTGGTCCAGCAGCAGAAAGCAATTTAATATAATGATCTTAGATGTTCTTATGACCATAGTAACCTTATAAACTACTATGCCTGTGTCCTTAAAACAATATCCTACTTTGTAAAAATAATGGAAGTGCCAAATCAAACAAAGCCCGATCCTACCCTTCTGTGAAAGCAGTACCTCAGCAATGTGCTTTTCAAACTAAATTACAGTAGTTTCATTGAGGCATAACTGTCTCTTCCAATAGTTTAGGCTTGTTCCTCAGATTTTTGCAATGGGATATTTATATTTAAGATGCTTTTCTAAGGAAAGTCTTTTCTTTCCAAATTGCTAGTCTCAAACATGCAACCGGGTAAAATCTTATTACAAAGAGAGGTTCTGTTTAGTAAAGCCATTCCAGGTGCTCAGAGTGGCTTCTAGAAACAGGGCTTTGTTGGTCTGATTGCACTGAGTTCTGGCCAGCAGATAATCCTGTATAATAAGATCTTTTCCTGGTCCTTGTCTATTTCACACTGAATTGTTCATGAGGATAAGATGGGAAGGAAATGGCTTAGCCTTGGGTTGTTTTCTATCAGAGGTCTTCTAAAATCTCACTTATCCCTGCCTACCCTCAGTAGAACAAGTCATGCTCCTGGATGCCATATAGATCCTCCGAACTCTGAAGTTAGGCCATTGGTTTCCGTCTTCCTTGCGAACAGAGACCTCTTTTATTATTCAGCTCTACTCATCCATCTTCATCTACCATGGACTTACAGTTTTTAAAGTTGAAAAACTTTAAAAGCTACAATTGTACTTTCATGGAGTCCTAGTATTGGAAACATAAGATGAGGCCTCACATGGCTAGGAGATGGAAGAATGAGGGTGCTGTGGTATTTTGTACGCTTTCTTCCTTTCTGAAGTCAGAGCAATTTTATGTTTGGTCGATGTTGGTATGTGTTTGGGGACTGGACTGTGGTTTCATGTAGTATATCTACTTCAGCAACAGGAATTGGAAGTACTTCAGAATGTTTATATACAAAATTATAGTTAAGAGGTTGAAGTGTCAGCAAGATAAGAATATTGTTAATACTCAATTTGTCATGCTTTTATCATTTTTTAAAGATGTATTTCTTTATGTTGTATAACCTCAACATAATGGAGTAAGTGGCGGGGGAGTGTCCAAAAAGTTCAATTTAATTAAAAATTAAGGATATATGTGGATTCACATTAACCACTAGGTTACATGGAAAACATTTTTTATTTGATCTGTTTTGTCACAAAAGAACAAAAGTAAAGATAGTAGAACTTAATCCCTATACAATTGGCCATACATGGCCCTAAGAAAAGTCACCAATGAGCTGAAAACACTTTGTTCATTTCCTTATAGCTATGGAGGCTACAAAAGTGTATTCTAGTCCCAACTGAAAAACAGTGTAGCTGAGAACAGAACCCAATTGCTGTTCGCTCATTGCTGTTTTTAATTTGTGCCGTTGACTATTTCCCTTTTCCTTCTTTCTTCCTCTCCTTCCTCCCTTCCCTCCCCATTCTTCCTCCCTCTTTAACCATTTGCAAAAAGTAGGAAGTCTTGTTCTCAGCAACGAGTTGGCCTAGAAATTTAGAGGGGAAGTTTGAAAAGCAGGTGAGGAGTAAGAATTGCCCTGAAAGTACTTATGGACAAAGAAGCTCTGCAAAGTGACTAAAGGAACAAAACATCGGCAGTTTCTGGCTTGGATCATATTTCCTTTTTCCTTCAAACTGTGAAGAAAAGTGAGGGAAAAAAGGTGGGAGACAAAGGAATCGGATATAGTTTAAACCTGCTCAGTTTCTGATTAGCACATTCTTCAGTGCTCTGCCTTGAGGAGACACTGCAGTAAGCATTTGTTACAGACAGTGATCCCTCTCCACGTAGTTACATGAGGCACATGCTGTAGATAGGCAGCATCTCCTTTAAATCAGCTGCAACAGGGATTATGAAATCAGTCGGGGCAGGCACTGTTTCTCAAGCAGATTGTTTTGTACCCACTACAGCAAAAGGGCAAAGGTCTTACCCTGTAGAACTGGATTCTAAGATGCAATTTCTTCATTCCTTTAGCTCTCGCCATCTGTCACTGTTTAACTCTTTGTGGCTATGTGGTTTGTCTCCCCACATAGCTTCTAAGTTCTTAGAGAGAAGACATTGGGTCTTACTGTGTGTTTCCCTATGCCTGGAATAGGGCTCGAGGAGGGGTGGTCCAGAGCTGAGCTGGCACATATGGTAACCACTAGCGTCATGAGCTATTTAATTTAAAACTAAAATTAACTAAAGTTAAAAATTCAGCTCCTCAGTTGCACCAGCCACATCTTAAGTACTCAGTAGCCAGACATAGCTTGTGGTTACCATATTGGATAGGACAGATAGAGAACACTGCCATCATCATATAAAGTTCTCTTGGATAGCACTGGTGTACAGCACCCATAAATTAACTAATCTACATATACTTTTTAAGACCGGATTGTTTTAAAGACATTGCATTGGTTTTTTTCTTGTTGACTTATACTGATGTTGGTGTTAGGGATTTAAACATAGAGACCTTCAGGTGGGTTCTTTATACTAAATTGCCATAGATGATAAGAATTATTTTTCAGAGCTAAAGGAGACTTCTATAACAGCACTGCTTTAATATACGCAAAAACTGACTAGGAAAAGATTGCTGACATCCCTTATCTGATTTGCTTATTTCAAAGTGAAACACATCAGCCAATGAACACTGGAGAGCAGGGTGATGCCAAGAGAGAGAACCCTGCTAATTCAAAGGCCAAGGCAGCTTTGTAAATGCTTGGGTGCTTATGTTTAACTAGTGTGGAAATGGATTAACCTTCAGTGACTTTAGACTTGGATGTAAATATATGCTGTCCAAAACAATATTTTCCCTAAGCTATCTATACCACGGGTCAGCAAGTTACGAAGTATTTTAAGAGAATCTAGGAGATTTTTAGGATTATAGGTTGCAACTACTCCACTCTGTTTGAAAGTCAGTAGTATGAAGTGGCCAGAGACACCATGTAAATGATGGGTGTGGCTGTGTTCCAGCAAAGCTTTATTTGCAAGAACAGGTGGTTTGTCCTGCAGGCTGTCGTGTACCAGCATCTGGTCTACACCATAGACTGGTCATCTTTTAGCAGCTTCTTTTTCACCTTCTGCTGGCTTGCACAGCTTGGATAAACAGTCTGATTCTTGGAGACTTTCTCAAATTTCAACAGTTCGAGCTCAGTTTTTCCTTTAGCAGTAACTGTTTCTAAGTCTGCTGAAGGGTTAAGTAACAAAGGAGAACCATCAGCTATGAGTCAGAGCAAGGAAAAGGTGGCAGCTGTCCTTGTATTTTCCTTTAAAAATTGTTCTATGCTTCCTCCATCTCCTAACAGATGTCAGCTTTCACCGGGAGAGCTCCATCTTATGTATGGGTCCACCTCACAGGTGTACATGCCATGTACCTACTATAATTCATCTCTTTGCCAAACTGGAGCCATAGAGAAGAGAGGAGGGGGTCTGGGAAAGCTGAGGTTCAGATCTATTCTGCTACTAAAAGGCTGGATGATCTCAGGCAAGGCACTTCCTCTCTTTTCATCTCGTCTTTCTTTGCAAAATCAGGAGACTTGAACCCATCACAGAAGGGCCACCAGATTTTGATCAGTGTGACAGTTTATTTGTGCCTTACCTGAGTGTGCCTACTGTCTTGCTGGTTTCTATCAGGAAAAACATTGGCCTGAGGGGTCCTGCAATGTGCTGTAGGGTAGAGAACACTGCGCTGCTAGTCAGAGGGAAGAGACCACGCTCAATGCCAACCTGAAGCCACAGAAGGATTGTGTGCTCACTGCAACATGAAAGCGCTTTCCCCCAGGTTTATGAGAGTGTGAGGGCAGGTTAGTGAAAATTTCTATTTAAATTAGGTCACAAGGTCCTCCTTTGGAGGAGAAGAGGTGCTCTGATTTTTATAATTTTCAGCTTTTCTGCTCTCGTTTCTCCCCATCTTTGTGGTTTTATCTACCTTTTGCCTTTGATGTTGGTGACCAACAGATGGGGTTTTGGTGCAAACGACCTTTTGTTGGTATTCATTTCTGTTTGTTAGTTTTCCTTCTAACAGTCAGGTCCCTCAGCTGCAGGTCTGTTGGAGTTTGCTGGAGGTTCACTCCAGACCCTGTTTGCCTGGGTATCACCAGTGGAAGTTGCAGAACAGCAAATATTGCAGAACAGCAAATATTGCTGCCTGATCCTTCCTCTGGAAGCTTTATCCTAGGGGGCAGCTGCCTTTATGAGGTGTCTGTTGGCCCCTACTGGGAGGTGACTCCCAGTTAGGCTACATGGGGGTCAGGGACCCTCTTGAGAAGGCAGTCTGTCCCTTCTCAGAGCTCATATGCCATGCTAGGAGAACCACTTCTCTCTTCAGAGCTGTCAGACAGGGACGTTTAAGTCTGTAGAAGTTGTCTGTGGCCTTTTGTTCAGCTATGCCCTGCCCACAGAGGTGGAGTCTAGAGGAAGCAGGCTTTTTGAGCTGTGGTGGGGTCTGCCCAGTTCGAGCTTACTGGCTGCTTTGTTTACCTACTCAAGCCTCAGCAATGGCAGATGTCCCTCCCCCAGCCAGGCTGCCACCTCGCAGTTTGATCTTAGATTGCTGCAGTAGCAGTGAGCAAAGCTCTGTGGGTGTGGCACCCGCTAAGCCAGGCACGGGAGAGAATCTCATCTGCCAGTTGCTAAGACCTTGGGAAAAGTGCAGTATTTGGGCAGAAGTGTTCCGTTTTTCCCGGTTGTCTGTCAGGGCCTTCCGTTGGTTAGGAAAGGGAAATCCCCTGACCCCTTGTGCTTCCCAGGTGAGGCAACGCCCCACCCTGCTTCAGCTTGCCCTCCATGGGCTGCACCCACTGTCCAACCAGTCCCTGTGAGATGAACCAGGTACCTCAGTTGGAAATGTAGAGATCACCCATCTTCTGCATCGATCACGCTGGGAACTGCAGACTGGAGCTGTTCCTATTCAGCCATCTTGATCCTACTTCCGAATGTGAGATATTTTTGTAGTGATTGAAATTGAGCAGTTATTATAGAACTAGTAATGTCTTGAGTCTTTCATTCCCTTCAAGTGTGTAACCAAAAATTATAATATTCTAGCATGCAGCCTGATTGTAAAGGAATGGAAAAGTCCTATCCAAAGGTTTCATCCATCTCTGAATATTTATGATGAGGGACACTTTGGTTTCATATGAGCCAAGGAGCCCCAGCCATAAACAGAACTCCTGAGAACAACCTTGCATTGGTCACAAGGTGGGTCACGAGGTATTTACATACCTAGTAAATGCTTTACTTGCTTTGGAAAAGTTGCTCAATTCTTGTATGGGCCGGTAAGAGGTCAACAGGTCATATCCACCTGTAGAGAGTAGCCAGCTTCTGGGATACACATGTCCTGGAATTAAAACCCTCCCAGTCTCTTAAGTATTAATAAATAGGTGCAGGTTTTGGCTATATTGGAAATCCTTCTTAACTTTAGTATTTCTGATCATGGCTTATTAGTGTGAACATGACTCTCCCCAGTAAAAACTTCCTTAAATTACATGTTTACCACAGATTAGTGAATCTTTGTAATTTGTTGGGACTACGTGCTTAAATTTTACAAGATAACATAAAAGTGATTCTTGCAAATGGAGAAAACTGTCACTCATATATGGGTGGAGGCCGGGGTTATAGAAATAATTTATTTCAGTTCTAGAAAGGCAATGTTCACGTCTGGTTTCACATGCAGGTTACAGGCTAAGTGCTCTGCTGGGAAGAAGGTGGCTTTCCAGGGGCCCAGGCAGACCTCTTGTCCACAGGGTATATTTTTAGCTATGACAGCCAAATTTCTTCCTGGAAAAATGAGAGATATTAAATTAGAGAGGAATTATTCGCTGTCTTAGATGATATTTCTCCCTCTTTGTTCTGCTTTTTGGTGTATTATCTCTTGGTTGAGAGTTATTGTTATCTATAGGTTGCATTATTTGCCTAAATAGAAGCTAAATGGTCAGTCTGCCCAATTCTGAATTAGTTGGAATTTGGCTAAAGCAGGGAAATACATTATATGAAGTAAACATGCTATCCTACTCCGAAATGATGGAGGGAAGTTTGGGATAAGTTTGTAACCAGGTTCACTCTTAAGGGATCTCAAGGCAAAGGAAAAACTAGAAAATAATCTTTAAAAAGACTTGTTATTCGACTGCTTGTGATGTTTTTATTTAATTATATATATTTGAACACCATGTTCAAGGCACTGTTCCAGGACTAGGGCTTACTAGGCTTTAGTAACATAGTGCTTGTTTTCATTTTATTTTTTGGAAAATTTACAAGTTGGAGAGCAATGAAGATCATGGGGAATATGTGTGTGTGTGTGTGTGTGTGTGTGTGTCTGTGTGTGTGTGTTTGTATGTAAGTCAGGGTTAGAAGAGATTCACTTAGTCCAGTCCTCTCATTATACTGAGGATGAAGCTGAAGCACAGGAAGGAAGGGTGACTTGCCCGAAGTCACATGGCCAGTAGGGTTAGAGGGAAGCCAAGGCCTGGCTCTCTAATTCCCGAGACAGTGCTCTTTATATTTGACATGTTGCTTTCCTGGTCAAAGGACTGCAGGGTTCTTCTGCTCAGTGCAGAGGACATTCTGGTTTGTAAACAATTACTCAAGTTTCTTGAATGAGAAAACACACAGGCGATGCAAAAACCTAGAAGATAAATGAGGATACTGGAGACTGAGGTTAGGGAAGCAAAGGAATGAAGGAATATAGCCCTTTGGCCCTTATCAGGGGCATAGGGTAGATGAGGAGGCAGGGATGGAAGGCGTGTCTCAGAGCCTGACCTGCTATCTCCCCCTGGATAACCTGGGTGACACTGGTAATGGTCCCCAGACGATAATCAAGCCAGAAGGGGAAGCGGTATGTGTCTACCTTTGATGAGCATCTTTTACCTGGATGATTTCAGACTGCGGGAGGTGAAAGAACTGGTGACTGTGAGATAAATTAGACGATCTTGGCTCCAGGTGAAAGCAACTTAAAGAAATTCTTAACTCTTTCAACATGCATGAAACCTTCCCACCTTTCTCTTGAAGAGACAAAGGTATTCTTCTCATGTCTCCTTTCCTTGAACCCTCTTAGAGACTTGAGCACCTTTCTGGCTGCTTTTGACATTCTCTGACTTTAACTCAGTTTTACTTGAAAATGTTCTCTTCCAGGATAAATCTATAAGAAAGTTCCTCTAGGAGAGCCTTATTATTGGTGAGGGAAGGGAGAGAATAATACTTCCTGTTTGCTGAATGCTTATGATGTGCCAGGCACTGTTCTGTGGGATTTATATATATTTTCTTGTTGAATTCTCAGAATAATCTTATGATGTCAGGATCATGCCAATTTTACACATGAGGAGCAGTGGCACAGGAAGATAAAGTAAGTTGACTAAGGCCACACCACGAGTCAGTGGTGAGCCGGGACTGGCTCTCAGGCATATGGCTTTGGATCCGGAGCTGGGAACTAGTACATACACTGCATCTCACTCTTACCCTTCCATCCTTTGGTGAAGGAGGAGTGGAGGTGTGGACAGACGCTTGAAACCTAGACCATCACAAATACACTGTTGCAACATATTTCTCCTCAATTTCTACTTGTTTCCCTTTCTAGGACCCCATGATGAGGAGTGGGGGTTGATGGAGAGACATATTCAAGAGATTTATATTCAAAGAAGCAACCAAGATTCAGAAAGATGGGGTTGATAATTGTTTACTTCACCCTGGGAGGCAGCATAGTGCAGTGAAAGGTGAGGGCTCATGCGTCAGATATACTTGGGTTTTGAATATCAGTCCTGTCTATGCCATGGTACCAAGCCTGTGTCTCACCTGTAATGTGGACGTGCCTCCTATCTCATGGGATGTCTATGCAGATTGATTGATATAATATGTAACATTGATAAAATTGCCAGGTTGGTTGCCCCTTTTTCTTCCCCACAAGGTCAGGGAGATGAGCCATACTGAAGCATTCATGGAGAGCTGAGGTCAGGCGGAGGGACATTGTATCTGATTTTCAACCCAAGTAGAAATCTGTCTAGAGTCAAAATTTATAATGAGTTACATAGGCCAGAAGAAGTGGTTGTAGAGGCAACAACTGCACTAGGAACTTTGACTATAAAATGACTTAAAGATTGACCAGTACAAGAAGAGTGGAAAAGAAAATCAGAGTGTGAGGCCAGGTGTGGTGACTCACACCTAAAATCCCAGCACTTTGGGAGGCTGGGGCCTGATCACTTGAGGTCAGGAGTTCGAGAACAGCCTGGCCAACGTGGTGAAACCCCATCTCTACTAAAAAATACAAAAATTAGCTGGGTGTGATGGTGCGTGCCTCTGGTCCCAGCTACTCAGGAGGCTGAGGCAGGAGAACCACTGGAACCTGGGAGGCGGAGGTTACAGTGAGCCGAGATCTCACTACTGCACTCCAGCCTGGGTGACAGAATGAGACTTCATCTCAACAAAAAAAAAAAAAAGAAAAAAGAAAATCAGACTGTGGCATGGGTAGTCTGACTAACAATATTAGAGGCTGGAAGGAAGGAAATTTACTCACATGGGTCTGCTCCTGTAGGATGGGTGGCACCTGCTAAGTTGATGGGTGCAGCCTTGGGAGGCGATAGAACAGAATATTCTGTGTACCAGTGAAAAAGCAAACCTGCTCATTGGGAGATGTGTGGAGTGGGGCAGCATTGGCTCGGGAGGGAAGCTGTGCAGAGGGAAGGACCCCATGGGCCTGATTTTGCTCACCTTAATGATAAAGGTCTTGGATTCAAATTATTTGGAATGTCTCTTTTCATCTTAAAATCCTTCTCTTCGGAGATGCAAAAACTGAAACTTGCAGTTGGAAACAACCTACAACCAACCCCTTCTGTATTTTAGGATTGAAATTCAAATACTAAGTTAAAGTACAGACCAGCTGGCTTGGTGGTCGAACTTCTTATTAGCATAACTTTGATGTCTCAATTTGAATGTAAAGACTGTTCTTTGGGGAAATAACGCTGCTTAACAACCAAGACATAATTTGCTTAGCGTATTTATTTATATATTGAATTAAGTTATATTTTAGGACTTGAGTTTCTGGTGATAACATTTTTTATTTCTTCCATTCTATCCCTTATCCACAATGTACTACTCAAGCAAAGCAAATCATAACATCCCTCTTTCCCTAGCAAACCAGCAAAAATGGTTTAATCAATAACAGCCCAGTTCAGAGTTCTAAGTTCCCATGAATCCCAACCACAGGCTTAGAAAAAAATGTTTCCTTCCTTCCCCAAGTGTGATTCCTCTTTGAGGATTGGTCAAATGTGGGAGAATTTGTCTTTATTGGGGGTTGTGAACAAAACCCATCTCCCAGACTCAGAATTCTGCAGACTTCTCCCTCTTTCTAGGGTAAGTAGTAAGGGCCAGTCCAATAGTGGGAGTACATTTGCAATGCAGTGCAATTGTAGGAGTGGAACTGCATGTTTCTTATACAAAGATTTCCTAGAGGTTTCAGTGGTTAGGTGACAGAAGTTGATCAACTGTAAGCTGTGCTGTGGATATATTTGAACAATATTAATAAACTCTTCAATCAAGTATCAGGAATAGCTTAAGAAAACTTTTATCTGAATCATTAAAACCACCATATGCAGTGTTTGAAAATGAACAAATCAAGTGTGTTAGGGATGATATGTTAGCACTTTGCCACTTTGGTTTTGCTTAAAATGAAGTTATGGGGTGTTTGTTACTACCAGCATAGGCAAGATCAGGAGGTGATTTGGAATGCAAAGATGACATAAAATGTGATTACTGTGATATACATTTTTAACCTTTATAGGAAAGGCTCCTTCTGCTACATTGTTTTCACATTCTACTTTTCTTTAACAAAGATTGATATGCTTCCTGAGTGCCATGTCCTGTTCTAAGTTTTTATAAATATCAACTCCATTTTCATAACCCTATAAGGAAGGCCACTACTATTCCTATTTTACAGATGGGGAAACTGAGGTTTGAAGAGTAATTTCCCCGAGGTCACATAGCTAGGAAGTAGCAGTGCCAGGTTTTAAAGTCAGGAACTGATCTGACGCTAGACACTGTCCCTTAATGATCAGAATCTGGATTTTCCCATAAATTACTTGGTGCTAGAGAGGTCTAACCTTTTGTGGTTGATTTAAAAAACAAAACAAAACAAAAAAAACCAAAACTGCTCAATCAAGAAAAAAATTATTTACCTTAGCAAAGCCCAGCTTGTTCTGAAATAAAACGCCTACAAAATTGTCATCAGCAGTAAATTTTCCTCTGTAGAAATCACTCAGATTTCCTACTTGTTCATAAATTACTTGAAACAGAAAAATTCTAAAGCCAGACACCCAATGGCTGAAGGCTCTACAAGGCTGTTTTAAGAAATAGAGGCTGTTTCAAGTCAGAGGTAATGGAGTCCTTCTAATCTGAACTCACTTCTGTTGAACTTGATGTTTTTCTCAGCACCAGACAGCAGTGGCAACAGCAGCAGCAGTTGCTGCAACCAAAGAAGCTTTCCCTCCTTTGCCAGGCAGACTTTTTGACTAAAAATTCCAGACAGTCATCCTGTCTGTCAGCCCGAATTTCCTATGGGAAGTAGGCTTGAAGTGTAAACAGCAGGAAGCCAGGCTGAAAGGAGCAGGTTATTCTCTTTAAGAGGCTGCTGTGTCCTAGTGTTCCAGCTCCGGGCTGACGGCCGCAGTCATTTTCCAGCGGCGGGGTTGGACTGTTCTCACCCCCACCCCCATCCCACTGCCTTTTCCACCTCTGAGTCCAGGAATGCCATTTCCAGTAGACAGCACCTTTCTCTTTAACCTCTTAGGGTGTTTGAGGATTATAAAGCACACAAAACTGTTGGCAGGAAAAAAGCCTCTCATGGTTGTAGCCTAAAAAGCATTATCTTATGCACAAGGTGGCCAGAGGCATGGCCTTTGACTTTGGGAGTCAGAGACTGTTATTCTCCTCAGACCCGCCCTCTAGTGACTTTGTTCTCTAGCCTTTAGGGTGAAGCTATTAATTAATTTATTTATTATTTTTTGAGACAGAGTCTTGCTCTGTCGCCCAGGCTGGAGTGCAGTGGTGTGATCTCGGCTCACTGCAACCTCTGCCTCCCAGGTTCAAGTGATTCTCCTGCCTCAGCCTCCTGAGTATCTGGGACCACCATGCCCGGCTCATTTTTGTATTTTTAGTAGAGATGGGGTTTTTCCATGTTGGCCAGACTGGTCTCAAACTCCTGACCTCTTGGTCTCCCAAAGTGCTGGGATTACAGGTGTGAACCACTGTGCCCAACCTAAGGTATTTATTTTTAAAATGTATATGTCACTCTCTGTTTTAACTAACAGCTTTTAAATTTAAGCTGTTTCAGATATTGAAAAGCAAATCAGCATTTCCCCCACATAGGACTCAAATACAAATAGAAAAAATACATCTAAAAATGTATGTCCTTGAGTCAACCTGGTCAGGTATTACATAAGCAGATTTTGCAGAAGAGGAGGAATTTCTGGAATTCTGCTGATGTTCTTCACAAGTAATTGGTGGTTAACATTGCAATGTATGTATAGAATTTGACATATTAGGCTTATTGATGTGTCAAATTTTAACGAATAGGTGAATTCAAATGTATAAGTAAAAAAAACCTCTTACTATATTTCACCAAATCTGAGACACAGTTAACTGTGAGACGTACCACTCTTTTATACACCACTAAGGAGAAAAAGGAAACACTACAAACAAACTATGAAAAGGCATTGATTAAAATATACATTCAGGTGTCTTAGAATTAGTAAATATGGTGATCTTTTAGCCGCAGTCCCACGTTTTTTCCATAGAGTCTGACAATATGATTCTAACGCCACTTTTCAGTTCTCAGTTTTCCTCTGCTTGGCCTATTGGGCAGCAATTGACACTCTTACCTCCCTTTTCCTTGAAACACTTTCTTCCCTTTGCCTCCAAAACACCACGTTGTCCTGGTTTTCCTCCTCCATCTTGGGCTGTTTCTTCTCTGTCTCCATAGCGGGTTCCTCCTCATTTTCCTGACCTCTAAACAGTGGAGAGCTCCAGAACTCAGTGCTTGCACCTCTTTTCAATGTACACACTCTCTCCCTTGGTGACCCACAACTTTAAATACCATCTATCTGCTGGTAATTCCCAAGTGCGTATTCCAGCCTGGATCTTTTACCTGAACTCACTATAGAAATATGCTCCTGCCTGCTTGACAGACCCAGATGTTTAACGGGCACCTGCTGCTTAAGATGTCTAACACCAAATTCCAAACCATACCTCCACATCAATTGCCCATCACAGAAAGTGGTCCCCTGCCTTCCACCTGCTCAGGCCGAAACCTTAGCATCCTTGATTCCTTTATTACATTCTTGCCCCATATTTGACTCATTAGCCAATCCTGTCTGTCAGCTCTACCTTCAAAATACATGCAGAAGTCCACCATCTCCCATCACCTCCACGGACACCACTTTGGCCCAGACCATTATTACCTCTGCTGGATTACTGCTGTGACCTCTAACTGGTTGCTCCATTTTTATCTGTGCCCCCTTCAGTGTATTCTTGACCCAACACCTGGAATGATATCATTTAAATGTAAAGTCAGACTGTGTCATTTCTCTCCCCAAGGTCTCCAGTGACTTCCTATTGAATGCAGAGTAGCAGCTTAAAGGCCAGATGTGATCTGCACTCCTCCAACTCCAATTTTTTCTCTCTCTATGACTCCTACTGGTCCCTCTGCCTGGCCCACTTGCTCCAGCCATGCCAGCCTTCCTGCTGCATCTTGTCCATGCCAATACCCTTCCTGCCATTGCACCTGCTACTCCCTTTGCCCAGAACCCTCTTTCCACAGATAATCTGCACAGCTTTCTCCATTAAGGGCTTGATGCTACCTCTGTGAGGCTTCTCTTAGATGTGGCAGCCCCATCACCTTCTACCCTATCCTCTTTCCCTGCTTTGTTGTTCTCCTTAGCTCTCCTCCCTATCCAACACCGTTTATGTTTTATTACTTCCCCACAATGGAATGTAGCCTTCACAAAGAAAGGGATTTTGTTTCACTTGGCATTTGTTCATTGCCGTGAAAAGTGCCTGTACCTAGAAAAATGTCTGGCACAAAGTAGATGCTCAATAAATTTTCGTTGAATGAATAAGTTAACAGCTTCAGGTATTTGGGATAGCTTCAAAAACAGACTAAGACAAAGAGGAAGGAGGGATGTTTTTGTTTTGGTTTTTGCCCAGTGGAATGAAATAAAAGATGATTCGTTTTCCTCACAGTATCAGTGATATTTCTTCCATTTGGAAAATTGTCTACTGTTTTGATAGTCTATCATGGGAAAACATGTTGTCCATTTACTTCAAGAGATCTTTGCACAGTGTTTTTTGTTTTTTCTTTTTCTTTTTCTTTCTTAATAGTCCCCAGGGTTCATCTGAGCTTACGGTTATTGTCTATTAAACCTTCAACCAGATAGTGATAAATTCTGCTTCAGAAATAATTTTTTTGCAGCTAAAGTAAAATCTAAACAGATCTTCTAACTTTTACACCTGAATTAGGAAAGGACTATTTTTAACCTGGGGTATACATAGTTCCCAGCACTAATAAAGCAGTTTCCTCTGTAGTGGACGTACTGGAAGTTACTGCTGTTGGTACACAAATTTTTAACCACGCTATGGTATACTGGTTACTATGAATCACAGGTACATGTGGGTATGTTGCTTTTAGGAACACTTACTCTGTTATTAGGCCGGAGAGACCACAGCTTGGACAGCTGATCCCAGCAGAAGGATTCTGCTGCAGTGGGAGAATCTGGGAGAACTTCCCCGCTTGTGAGCTTTGACCGCTAAAGTGGATGCAGTGGGTCACTCTCAATGGGAAGAGGGCACTGGCAGAGGGAGAGGCCCTTGTACAAGAACAAGGTTCCTGGGAGCCCAGGTTTCACCCATTGGTGAGCACAGAACACCATAGAACCGTTGTTCTTTCGTCTCATTATTGTAGAGGCTGGAGATCCGGCAGGGCCACAAGGCTAGGGTGTGTGTGGGCCTGGGGCCACTCAAGTTCTCAGTGGCTTAGGTTACAGAAGCTGATGAGATGACAGATGGTGAGGAGACTCAGTTAAGAGGATAGAGATGACAAAAAAAAAAAAAGGCTTTCATTCATTCATCCAAAGATACTTGTGGTATTCCTCTGATAAGTTCTGGGGATACTGCTAGTCAAAGCAGTGTGGACTTGGGCTTGGCCTCAAAGGCACCTTTGAGGACATGACCATTGTATGTGGCACATCAATTCCAGTAATGTTAAAGCCAGCCTTTTATTCCAATTTCTGACTTTGACATATGTTACTTTGTATATTTGCTGTATGTGCTGTGGCCATCTTTGTCCCTGTATCTGCAGCTTGTAAGGTTATGGACACAGTGCTTGCCTACTAGGAGCATGTCTTTTGAGGAGGTTTTGGGGGGTGTTAGAAGGGAGGTTGTCTTGAGTTCATGTCTCCCATCTTCCATGTGTACATCTCAGGAGACTGCTGGGTGTGTGTTGAGAAACTGGCACAGGGATAACTGTGGAGTCATCTGTCCTGAGAGGAGGTTGTGTATTAATTGCCTCCCTGGGAATTTTCTCATTATTTATCCCTTTACAACTGTCTTTCTAGAAGAATAATGAGAACTGACATTACGTGTAACAAAATGTATTGGGGGTGCTTGAATCTTTTTATAGGATGAGTTTGATACCATCAAAAAGTTTATAAACCTATCTCTTAGATGCACCCATTCTGCATGAAGCGTGGTTGTGCAGCATGAAACCGAGTGCTATGTTGTGTAGTTCCGGGCAGCCTTTGCTTCCTCCGACTTTGTCTTCACTGTCCTTTATACTTCTTCCAAGGAAGGCTTTGATATGGTTTCTCAGTGATGACATTCATTTCAGATATTTATCTCCACGAGGAAAACAGCCTTCATATTTTCTCTAGTTATAAAGGTCAATTTGGGTTTTTATTAAAAGAGAAGGAACCCATTTTTGCATCTCGAAGCTGATATTCAGCTTTTAAAAAATGAGCTTCAAATTAGGATTGTCCCCCAGATAATATGTAATTCAAGATTTTGTACTGCACTGGAAATTGCCATTTCTTCCATAATAACCAGTTGATCAGCTCATACCTCAGTTCTTGAGCTCTCTGGCTGGGGATCAGGTCAGTACCAGCTCGCTTGGAAGAAGCCATTGAGTATGGCTGTGATGGCCTGCATGTGGCAGAGGTGGTGGCAGCGGCATTTTTCCTTCCACATTTCCCCTCCTGTGGATGACTTCAGCGATCTCCTAACGTGTACGTGTGAGGTTCCAAGAAACACAGGAAGCCGGGAGTCTGGTGCTTGGCTCCATTGTTTAGCACCAGTAATCCCAGTGCTAAAACCTGTGTTTGTACAGAACTCTTCCCATCTTTTAGGTTCCTTGGCCCAATGACACTTGTCCAGGCAGAAATGGAGGGGCAGGGGAAGGAGAGCTGAACTGTACTGACGTGCTACCCTAGGAGTCTTTAATGCTTGATCGCATAAATCTCCTTAACCACTCTACCAGATAAGAGGTGGTGTTTCTATTTCACTGAAGTGAAAAGTGAAATCTGAGAGGTTGCCATTTGCCCAGGGTCACACAACTAACAAGTCACAAAGCTGGAGTTTGAAACCATGTCTTGCAACTACTACCGATGATCTTCCCACTACCTGATCCTTCCCATCCTCGTACTTTTCTCCAGGGGCCAGGGCCACCTTCTCAGACAGTTCCTGACTAGTACAGCCTCGGATGTATAGGGCTTGACTCCTTTGATGACCTCCCCAGAAACTTCATCCATTCTCCAGAACTCCAGGATCTGGCACCAAGGGAAAAGGCAATGTTGGCAGGGCACGGTGGCTCACACCCGTAATCCCAGCATTTTGGGAAGCCTAGGCAGGTGGATCACTTGGGGCCAGGAGATCGAGACCAGTCTGGTCAACATGATGAAACCCTGTCTCTAGTAAAAATACAAAAATTAGCTGGGCGTGGTGGTGCACACCTGTAGTTCTAGCTACTCGGGAGCCTGAGGCTGGAGAATCTCTTGAACCCAGGAGGTGGAGGTTGCAGTGAGCCAAGATTGCACCACTGCACTGCTGTCTAGCCTGGGTGACTGAGTGAGACTCTGTCTCACAAAAAAAAAAAAAGAGGCAACGTGATGTTCTATGCCCCTGTCTATCAGCCCTCCAGTGGGTTGAGGGTTGTGCTACTTTTCAACGTAAGGAAAAAGACACTTGGCACCACATCCAGTTAAACAATTTAGATCAATTCAACACAGCGACTGTCACCAATTTTGATGAAAACCCTGGGAACTCCAATGGGACAGATGACTGGGCATCTGGCCAAGCAGAGAGGTGGTCTCCATGTCACTGTCATTTCACATTGAGGTTAATAATTGGGGTGGGAACTTTCATTGTCTTCTGAGTGTGGTTTCTTTTCTTTGAATGAAATGCTTTTCTAAATCTTTATGCTATTTGACAGTCCTACCCAAGGTCTCTTTAAATTGCTGTCATTGCAGGGGCTGGAGAACTACAGCCCGTGGGCCATATCCAGCCTACTTTTTTTGTAAATGGAGTTTTATTAGAACACAGCCACATTCATCTGTGGTGTTGGTGGCTGCTTTCATGCTCCAACAGAGATGGGGAGTCATGACAGAGACTGTATGGTTTTCAAAGCCTCAAATATTTACTGCTGTCCTTACAGGAAAAGTTTGCTGACTTCTCTCTTTCTCTCTCTTTTTCTCTTTCTTTTAGGGTATCATAGATTTAAAGAAAGGAAATAAAGGGTGCGGTGGCTCATGCCTGTTGTCCCAGCACTTTGGGAGGCTGAGGTGGGCAGATAACTTGAGGTCAGGAGTTTGAGACCAGCCTGGCCAACATGGCAAAACCCTGTCTCTACTAAAAATACAAAAATTATCCGGGCATGGTGGTGCGCACCTGTAGTCCCGGGTACTAGGGAGGCTGAGGTGGGAGAATCTCTTGAACCCAGGAGGCAGAGGCTGCAGTGAGCCGAGATCACAAGAAAAGAAATAAAGTTCCTGGGGAAACTATTCCAGTGTCTATTAGGTGGTGCAAAAGTTACTGTGGTCTTTGCCATTTTGGTGACCAAAAACAAAAAACACAATTACTTTTTTTTGAGACAGAGTTTTACTCTGTTGCTTAAGCTGGAGTGCAGTGGTACAATCCTGGCTCATTACAACCTCTGTCTCTCAGGTTCAAGTGATTCTCCTGCCTCAGCCTCCTGAGTAGCTGGGATTACAGGTGTGCACCACCACATCTGGTTAATTTTTTGTATTTTTAGTAGAGACAGGGTTTCACTATGTTGGCCAGGCTGGTCACGAACTCCTGAATCAAGGATCCACTCACCTTATCCTCCCAAAGAATTACAGGCATAAGCCACCCGCCCAGCCTGCGATTGCTTTTGCACCAATATATACTTGGTCAATAATAACAGACCAGGAGGCAGCACACACACTGTGGCCAGCCTTGAGTGCATTCATCCTAGGCTGGATGGCCATTCCTGAGGAGAGTAATTCCAGCAAATAATAATGTTCCTCCACTACATCATATTCCCTATTAACCACTACTGAGACACCACTAACTGGGTGGGTGACCTGGACTAGTCACCAACCCCTCTGCATGCGATTTCCTTGCCAACAAAATTGAACACTTAATCGTGTGTATTTATAAAGTATATATAAACACATCTTATATATGTGTATGTTATATATGTGTATGTTATGTAGACAGTTTAAAAAGGAATAGTAAAATAAATCTCAAATACAAGTAATAACATGAAAAGAAAACCCATTTCTCCACTGTCCAGCCTAGGAAACAGAACTTTATGAATACCTTTGAAATCCCTTCTGTGCTCCTTCCCCTCCCCAAAGAGGTAACTATCTCAATTTGGCAAATCATCCTCCTGTTTTTCTGTGTAGTTGATTGTTTTCTTTTGCCTAACGCTTTTTCCTAAACAAAGAAGGCATTCAAAGCCCCAATCTGGTCTCCTCACTGGGGTTTTGTGATAATGTGCTAGACTAAAAGGTTGGTATCCCCTGAGGAAGTCATTGATTTATCTTTGATTTATCAACTCCATGGAGGGAGAGGACAGCAGTAAAGAACATTGGCGACCCCAATCAGTTCATGGAGTTGACCTCACGTTTTCATAGTAGACAATCTAGTTGAGAGAGGGAACAAGATGAAACCTGATTTGTAGACCTTAAATTTAGCTTCCAGTCCATTTTAGTTTATGGGAAATCTCATTGTATCTATTCTTTGTGGGGTTTTTTTTCTTTCTTTATTTTGTGCCTTAAAAAAAGGATAAATACAGTACTGGGTTTTGGAAGAAGGAGTGGTTGTTAAACTTAAACCTTTTAAACTCTGTAATTACTTCGTAAAGGCCGTGTATTTGCATCTGAAATGTATTGAGCCTTAAGTTTAGTGCTCCGTATGTGGAGCTTTCATAATGATGGGAGCACTTCCAAAAATAAATTAACTCTACAGAAAATGTTAATCAGCTTATCCCCAGTGACCCTAGTGAGTTTCTCCATTGTATACATGAGGAAATGGACATGACAGTTAGAGGTTTGCCCAAAGCCACTGTCATTGGCATTATGAGGATTTAAGCAATGGTACTACTTACCAGAAAACGCGGTCATGTTTTCATGTAAGACACTGTGGGCCTTAGTCAAATTGATCTAAATTAAGATTCAGGGACTAACAAGACTTGGTGTTTGGAAGAGTCTACCACATCAACCACAAAAAGCTGGCTTATTCCTTAAAGCTACCTGCAGGGTTTTAAATCGGATATGGGTTTTCTGAGGCGTCTATTTGCTTGAAATCAAAAACTCTGTATCTAACTAAGCATTGCTCAGAAAACTGAAAAGCAATTGGTTCAAGTAACGTCACACTGCCAGGGAAAACTGTGAGAAGTACAGTAATGAGTCAATTTGTGGCGTCCTTTTTTTATTTTTTGTGGCAATCTACATTTTTTTTTTTTTTTTTTTTTAGATAGAGTCTCCCTCTTCTGCCCAGACTGGAATGCAATTGTGTAATCTTGGCTCTGCAACCTCCATCTCTGGGGCTCAAGCAATCCTCCCACCTCAGTCTCCCAAGTAGCTGGGACTGTAGGCCTATGCCACCACACCCGGCTAATTTTTATATTTTTTGTAGAAATGCATTTTCACCATGTTGCCCAGGATGGTCTCGAACTCCTGGACTCAAGTGATCCACCTGCCTCAACCTCCCAAAGTGCTGCATTAGAGGTGTGAGCCACCCTACCCAACCAGCATTCTACTTTTATAGTTGACAAGAAAATAGCCTTCTACTAGGAACTTATTTTTGAAAACCATTTTCAGTGGATTGGTTCAGGATGTGTATACAGCTTTCCACATCATCTGCCTCAACAGGATTGCTTGGCAGAGTAAGAATGCATGTTGAGGAGCCACAGTGTCCTTCGTTTTTACAGACACTTTTATAATTATTATTGTTTTTATTGGCAATAATTGACAGCTCATTTTATAAATATTTTCCTGAACAACTGATGGATGCAAAAAAAATTTTTTTTTCTAGGAAACCTTTGATTGAGAAATCAGAACAGTAAGCCCCTCTTTATTCTTCTTTTTTCCTTTCTCTCCTAAGCCTCACTTGGGAATGTGACCCTATTTTTTTATTGAGTAGTAAATATTTTTAAGATATTGTTAACTATAACAGCTATGTTATCAGGGCAAGTGAGCATGGCCTCATTCAAAGACATGATATTGGCCAGGTGCGGTGGCTCACACCTGTAATCCCAGCACTTTGGGAGGCTGAGGCAGGTGGATCACCTGAGGTCAGGAGTTCGAGACCAGCCTGGCCAACACGATGAAACCTCATCTCTACTAAAAATACAAAAACTAGCTAGGTGTGGTGGCAGGTGTCTGTAATCCCAGCTACTTGGGAGGGTGATGCAGGAGAATCCCTTGAACTCAGGAGGCCTAGGTTGCAATGAGTCGAGATGGCGCCATTGCACTCCAGCCTAGGTGACAAGAGCAAAACTTCATCTAAAAAAAAAAAAAAACAAAGACATGACATTGATTCAGAGGGCTTACTCACCCATTGTAGAAAAATACCAGAGCCCTTACTATAAGGGTGATATATGCACCCCACATGTAAATCCTGGCAAAGCCAATGGTAATTGCAGAGAGAAGATGCCGTAAAGAGAGACACCAAAGTGAGCTACTCTGGGAGAGCCTCGCCTCACGAAGGGTTGGTGCCAGGTGCTTATCCTGAGTTTTTGGATCTTGAGATTTGATTTTTGCAATTCACCAGTTTCATCATCACCATTTCATCTGTTCATCAGATCTGGGGACCACAAATGCACACTCACTGGGTTTTCAAGTGACTGCTGAGCCAGAATAACAATATATTGAATCACTGGGGACAGCTGTCTGTCAGAATAACCAGTCATGGTCATTTATAAGCCAAGGCATTTCCTTCCTCTTGGAAGGTGCCGTCAATATTGTCACATTTCATAGTGGTTACACATACAGATTTCAATTGCAAACCTGGTGAGTTGGGTTCAATAACTAACTCAACTACCTTTGTGATATTGGGCCAGTAGCCTAACTTTTCTAAGTGTATTTTTTTTTCTTACTTGTGTAATTGAAATATTAATGCCTTATAAAGATGTTCAGTGAGCTAATGCCTTAACATAATACCTGGAAGATAACAGCTATTGTTATTACACTGTCCTTTTGGCTGCTGTCTTCATTATAACTATGCAAGTCAAGTTGGAAGACTGAATAATGAATTAGAAAATTGCTTGTTGAACATGACTTTGAGCACAAGTTAGGTGTTCTTCAGGAATGCTTCCATTGGCCTGGAACAGCTGAGCACACTGTCAGTTGATATAAAGGACACCATTCCCAGAACTTGAACACCTTTTACCTAGACAGTGCTGGGTAAAGTCCATTGCAGTTTTAATTTGCAGCTTCCCTTTTTCTAAATGCCATGAAGTCACCATGTTTTTTAGATGGGAGCCTCTAATTTACTTGGTTACTGTTGTGTTTAGTACAGTAGTTAAGTTTTAGATTATGCACTATTCTGAGTAATGTGGTCAAATCTCACGGTCCTGTACCATCCTGCTCTGTACTGCTGGGGAAGGGAATCATCCCGTTGTCCCGCATATCCATGATGCAGACCTCACCTGCCTGTGAGTCACTTAGTAGCCGTCTAGGTTATCAGATTGACTGTCTCGGTACTGGTACCACAGTGCCTGTGTTCAAGTCACCCTTATTTTACTTAATAATGGCCCAAAGCTCGAGAGGAATGATGCTGACAATTTGGATATGCCAGCGGCCATAAAGTGCTTCCTTTAAGTGAAAATGTGAAAGTTCCCTACTTAATAAGAAAAGAACTTAAAGTATAATAATAAAAAAAAAAAAAAAGGAAAAAAAAGCCAATTGTATGCTGAGGTTGCTAAGATCTACAAGAAGAAGGAATCTTCTATCCACGACATTGTGAAGAAGGAAAAAGAAATTCATGCATAGTGTGTAAAGGGCTGTGTACCATCCATGGCTTCAGGCATCCACTGGGGATCTTGGAACTTATCCACCCCTCTCCTTCAACAAGGGTGGATTACTACAGTAACAGAGAAATCACTGTGAATACCTTATTTGGGTTTGGCTTTCAAAACATCGTTTTGGGTCTGATTTATTATAATTCCGTGATCGCTCCTTCTTCTGGTTCCGCACTCAGGAAGTGAAATTTGTATGAGGGTACCAGCTAGTCCACAAGATGAGCTGCTTGTGCCAAGTGCTTAAGGGAGGCAATGCATTCCTTTGACACAGGGCGATAGGAAAGCGTGCCTCTTCTAGTCATTCATTAAAACAGAGCTGCCTTAGATAAGAAGCTTTCCTTACAAGCCCTCATTTGTTTTTTATTTTTTCTCTGGTGTAGGTATCGACATCCTGAAGCTTGTAGCAGCCCAAGTGGGAAGCCAGTGGAAAGATATCTATCAGTTTCTCTGCAATGCCAGTGAGAGGGAGGTTGCTGCTTTCTCCAACGGGTACACAGCCGACCACGAGCGGGCCTACGCAGCTCTGCAGCACTGGACCATCCGGGGACCCGAGGCCAGCCTCGCCCAGCTAATTAGCGCCCTGCGCCAGCACCGGAGAAACGATGTTGTGGAGAAGATTCGTGGGCTGATGGAAGACACCACCCAGGTAATGGAGCCCTGGTTGTGTGTCTTTACCACTGACCTATTGCCCCTATGCTTCACATTTTATCAGTTGTATGGGAACAAAGAAAAATAACATATTCGGTGGATAGGCGCGCACACACACACACCCTAACTTCTAGGATGGGGGTTCTCAGTGGCCGTCCATTAGAATCATCTAGAAAACTTTAAACAAAATACTGATGCTCGGACCCTACTTGCAGACCAGTCACATCAGAATCTCCAGGGGGCAGAGTATGAATCAGTATTTTTAAAAGCTCTCTTTGTTACTCCATTTACCATATCATTTTGCGCGGCACACTTTGAACAAAATCAAGAAAATAGCTTTTTACTACACCCGCCTCTCCTCCAGAGGGTGTTTTTGTGAAGTGGCTTATGAAAGCAGCATTCTCGCGTCCTGAGGATGCAGGTGGTGCTAGCAGCAGTTGATGACAGAACTGATTCTCCTCCTTGGGTTGTTCGTGGAGCACATCACATGGGAACTGAAGGGACCCAGGAGTGTGATTTCTTTATAGCCAATGAACCCTGGCTTTGGAGCCAGACAACACTGGATTTAACTCCTGGCTCTGGTACATATTAGCTTAGGTGACAAAGGGTAAGTTACTTCAACTTTCCTTGCCTCTGTTATTCACGTTTTCAAGCCTGCTATATAAGATTAAGATGAGAAATAAAGCATATAAAATGCCTGACTCATTGCAAGTGTTCTACAAATGGTAGTTAGGACCATGATGTAACTCATTTTACTTAACCTTTCTTTAATTGTATGTACTTCCCTGAAAGGCCATGAGTAAAGTACAGATTTGGATATTGAATCATATTTTCCACAGACTTCGATTCAGGTTTCAGAACATATTCCCAAAGTAAAGAAAGTGCTGCCACTAAGACTTGATAAAACCCACTTAAGATTTAAAGGGCCAGGCCGGGCGCGGTGGCTCAAGCCTGTAATCCCAGCACTTTGGGAGGCTAAGACGGGCGGATCACGAGGTCAGGAGATCGAGACCATCCTGGCTAACACGGTGAAACCCTGTTTCTACTAAAATATACAAAAAACTTTCCAGGCG